>NC_047118.1:83881669-84226669 GCF_902500255.1 Thalassophryne amazonica
TTTTTTTTTTTTCACTTACTGAGCTCCTCGTGAGCTTAATGTGCCTTTGCACTGAAAATACTCTCTTTTTCTTTTCTTATAAAAAACTCATATTACTGTGTACTTAATTACTTATTTCTCCCACCCCACAAGCGTGTATTTGGTGCCTTACTGCACTATTTTCTGCTTCATTAATTCTCATGTATTCTGCACTAACTCTCTATTTATTTATTTTTTTTTATAGTTTTTCTTTTCTTAAAAAATGACGTCCTTTATTGAGCTCTTTTACTTACTGTCAGCTGTGCTACTTTGCACTTTTCTCTTTTTATCACGTACGGTATTTCTACTGCGCCCCCTCAGGCGCTTATCTTGTGCTTCCTCTGCACGTATTCTCTGTTAAACTCTTTTTCTCACTTATTTCACTTCAGTCTCTGTTAAACTCTTTAAATAACCTTGTATTACCTTGTATCTATTGTCAGTATACTCCCCTAATTAACCCCTACAGCGCATGCTATCAGCCGGCACGTTAGTAACGAATTTCAACACCAGTTATTCCCCAAGCATCCAGGTTATTTCTCCACGCACTCTTTTCCGCACCAGAGTTCATGAACATTCCTGACCTTTCACTCACACAGACATTCTTTTTCCCGGGAACACACACACCTTCTGAGCATTTTATCTACAAGGCCTGATAATTTTCAATCTTATCTTTTTTTAGTCTCTTATCAATTTTCTTAGTCCAGGTTCTTTTGGGTAAGAGGCAATTAAAAAACATCACCTGTCAACTTGGGCGGAAATCCCGACTCACTCCTCCAGATCGTGCAGAAGTTATAAAAGGTTTCTGCTTACCTTTTAGTCGTGATCACTGTATTTATGGTCTGGAGGGATGAGCTGGACCGTCCCAGGCTGCCGGAATGCCCCGGACCCTCCTGAAGCTGGCTTGCCAAGTTCTGACGTGGTCCGTCTTTAGTCTTCTCGGGATGTCGTCTTTTAGATAGCACAAACTAATTGCAAGTGATATGCTAGAAAAGGACACAACACTTTAGAATAATTCAACCTTAAGCAAGATAAAATGCACAGAGTTTTTAAGTTTATTTAAGCCTTCGACACAGAGCTTAGACAAACTGAGTCCTCTAGAGAGACTGAATAAGTGACAACCGCGCTCATCTATTTATTGGAGACCCGCGGGCATCGCTCCTCCTTCGACTTTTTTATTTATTTCATTCCCAAGACATGGTTTTCTATTGGAAGCGTCCTCTAGTGAACCCTAAGCAGATGTTAGGCCATTATTTCAATGTGACAAACGCTCCCATTAAAACGTGAAGGATTTACAACTGATTTTTTAAAAGACCTTCAGTCACAGGTGCAGCTGGCCTGAGGCCCCCCCCCGCACGTGGCCTCAGCCACAGGTGCAGCTGGCCTGAGGCCCCTGCACGTGGCCTGGGGAAAGCACCTAAAAGGCCTTGGAAAGCCCCTGACAGACTGAATGACTAATAGAGCCCTTTTTTTTGGGTTGAACACCTGCTAGTTCAACCAGAGGACATACAGTTCGGATCAGGACACTTGATAGTTCATCATAGTTCAAATAAGGACCTAAAAATTCTTCTACAAGGTCATCAATAGAATGAGGTGCTTTGGGCTTGTAGTTGGTGATCTCTTTCAACCCCCTCCACACAGAGGCCGAGTCGTTGGCAGAGAACCTTTGCTGCAGACGTGAACTGTACATGAATTTAGCCTTTGCCACCTCCTTGCTAAATCTGTACTTCGCACCTCTATAGCTGTCTCTGTCTCCTTCTCTGAAAGCCACCTCTTTCTGCTGACGGAGCTGCCGGAGTTTAGGTGTGAACCAGGGCTTGTCATTGTTATATCTCACCCTGGTGCGCTATGGGATGATGCTGTCTTCACAGAAATGAATATATGACGTCACAGTGTCCGTGTAGTCATCTAGACTGTCTGTTGAAGCCTCAAACATATCCCAATCCGTACTGCCCAAGCACGCGCGTAGCTCCTATACAGCTTCATTGCTCCACACTTTAGATGTCCTCACAACAGGTTTAGAGAGTTTTAGTCTCTGTCTGTATGTGGGGATCAAGTGGACCATCACGTGATCTGTGAGTCCCAAAGCTGCACGGGCCACCGCTCGGTACGCACCACTCACTGTCGTGTAACAATGATCTAACATGCTCCCTTCTCTGGTCGGGCATTTAACAAACTGTTTGTATTTTGGTAATTCCTGACTGAGATTCCCTTTGTTAAAATCGCCGAGAATTATAACAAGAGAGTCTGGAAAGTCTCTCTCCATGCTCATAATCTGATCCGCGAGCGCGCGCTCGGCCTCGTGCACGTCCGCGCTTGGTGGAATATACACAGAGCAAAGTATGAAAGAGTTAAAGTCACGTGGAGAGTAGAACGGTCTGCAGTTTATGAGGAGATATTCCAGAGAGGGACAGCAGTGTTGGGAGATCACAGTAACATTGGAGCACCAGGCGTTGTTGATATAGAAGCATAGTCCTCCCCCTCTAGTTTTTCCACCAGAGAGTGCTCGGTCTCTGTCTGCGCGGAGGAGTTGGAATCCCTCTAGTTGGAGCGCGCAGTCCGGTGTCTGTGCATTTAACCACGTCTCAGTGAAGCACAGTACACAAGATGAGGAGAAATCTCTATTCTTCTTCATCAGCAGTTCCAGCTCACCCATCTTGTTGTGGAGTGAGCGGACGTTGGAGAGAAATATCCCAGGTAGGGGCGTGCGCGTGCCCCTTCGTCTGAGGCGCACGAAAGCTCCAGCTCGTTTTCCTCTCCGCCGGCGTCTCACTCTTTTGGCCAAAAAGTGAACCAGTTCAGCTGCAGGCACTAAAAAAACTGGCGGAATGTCCGTGGGTGTTGATGATCTGAAGTTTAGAAGCTCCTCGCGGGTGTAGGAGCACGATGACACTCATATAGCACATTTCAAACATATTTTTCAAAGTGCTGTACAAACACACACACACACACACACACACACACACACACACACACACACACACACACACCACACACACACACACACACACACACACACACCACCACACACACACAGAGGACCACACACTCACGCGGTGTCAAAAGCCAAAGCATAAAATGGGTCTTTAGACGAGACTTAAAACACTCTACCGTGGGGGCGGAAAAAGCCCTGTCCCCCCTGGTTTTAAGTTTCGTCACAGGCACCACAAGATGGAGCTGGTCCTCGGACCGCAAAGCACGGGGAGGCTGATAAATTTGGATGAGGTCCGAAATGTACGTCGGAGCCAGTCCATTCAAAGCTTTAAAAACAAACAATAAATCTTAAAGTCAACTCTAAAACGAACTGGAAGCCAGTGCGGAGACGCCAAAACCGGAGTGATATGCTCTCGCTTTCTGCTACCAGTTAAGAGACGCGCAGCAGAATACTGGACGAACTGTAAGCGAGAAAGTGCATTTTGGCTGATGCCGATAAAAAGTGCATTACAGTAGTCTAAACGAGAGGAGACAAAAGCGTGCATGACTTGTTCGAAAGCATTAAAAGATAAAAAAGGTTTAACTTTAGATAAAAGACGCTATGAAGTACTATGTGCTATGAAGGATATGACATGACAACACTCCACCGTGAGGTGCGTGCATATCGCCTTTTCAACGGGCTGAAGTGACTGCGTCAGAATGCACAATGGCAGGCTGTCCCATGTGAAAAGAACCATCTGATCATGTGTACACTCAACTGGTGATCTGAATGTCACGTCACCCACATCAGCTATGGTCCACATGACGTGGTGTTCTTCGGCACACCGCTTGCTGGACACACGGCACCAGCTGGACACGCGGCGCCAGCAGATGTGGATATGATAAGAGCACATGGCTTCATTCATGTCAGTTCATGACTTTACATCTATGACCAATGATCATCCCCCCCCCCCCCAGAAAAAAGGCGTACTTCCATGATTCATGCTGTCAGCTGTATGAGCATAACAATAGGAAACAGAATGTGACCTTTTGACCTCTTAAAATAGGTCAAGGTTAGCCATCTTTGAACATGTCCAAGGTCTGTGTCCCAAGAATGGTCCCTGTGAATTTGAAGACCCTGACAGTAAGAGTACTGGACTTATGCTGAGTACAGACAGACGGATGGAGGGACGCAAGACCTTTGCAATACCCTGAGGCCAAAATATGATGACATCAGCAAAAAGTGATGGTGCAGATTTTTCTTTTTTTTCTGAGAAAAAGGTACATTCAAATCTGAAAAAAATGTCACAAGGGACTAAAATATCAGCTATTTTAAAAAATATTGTTTCCTTCTTGAATAGCGTAACACATTATTATTAAATCGTAAAGTTCACACAAGGAGAAAAAATATAGTCTTACCTGTCCGTTTCAGTGAGATCATCTTCATTTTAATGAAAACGTGTGAAAATAATTGAATTTAATTCATTGTCCTGGCTGAAGAAAAGTCCATGATGGTTCGAGTCTCTGCTGCACTGATCCGCAACTGGCACAGTCAGTTACAGGTGTAATTTGTTCATTTCATCTGCGGCTGATGGTTCGAGTCTCTGCTGTACTGATCCGTGACCGGCACGGTCAGCTGCAGGTGTAATCCATTCATTGGACCTGCAATTGATGGTTCAAGTCTCTACTGTGAATGGATCCTCTTGTTCCACCACGAGCCACTTTGTGCTGCAAGATAAAAGACTCGCAGTCCCTCATCTGCTCCTAACATCTCAGTCTGCACGCGATGAAATTCCCATGATGCACAAAACAATGAAATAATGTGAAAATAGTCAGTTTTGCCTTCATGTGGAGTGGAGAATTTGCACAACACTGTGCGTGCGCGCTCGTCAATATAAGTGTTTCAATCAAAAGAATTCTGCCGGTGAGAATAACTGTTCTGACACCGAAAACACGGTGCAGCTCCGACCCAAACCACGGGGCTGTCAGTAGCCTGTAGAAATCCATAAATTAATCCAGAGATGAGGTTTGGTCAAAAGATGATCGATAGTGACTGACACTCAGTGGGTGCAACGCCTTCTCTCGTATATGGATGGGGGCGCTGTTTAAAATGAGTAAGACATTGTCTGTTGATATTATTAACTAGAAGAGACAAAACATGTACAAAATTAACACTTGAAAAAAAATGTTAATATACATTTAAAAGAAAAGGGACTGTTTGGTTGTGGGTGCCACCCTCCCAAATCACTCCCTTTTTGTAAGTTAAACCTCTTTAAAGTGAAAGCTGCACTCTGCAAATTTGAAAAAAAAAAGTAAAAATAAAACAAACAACCACAACTAGAGATTTCTGGTGTCCACCAATTCAGATCAGGATCACCTCCAAAATTCAGTGGTGTCTTCAATGGCCTAATATCTGTGGTGCAAATTTGGTGAGAATTTGTGAAGTAGTTTTGACATAATCCTTCAAAGCATATAAAAGTGAAATACTGATCCAGTATCAAGGATTCAAATCCAGATCACCTCCAAAATTTAATGGAGTCTTCCATAAATCAAATCAAATCAGTTTTATTTATATAGCGCCAAATCACAACAAACAGTTGCCCCAAGGCGCTTTATATTGTAAGGCAAGGCCATACAATAATTACGGAAAAACCCCAACGGTCAAAACGACCCCCTGTGAGCAAGCACTTGGCACAGTGGGAAGGAAAAACTCCCTTTTAACAGGAAGAAACCTCCAGCAGAACCAGGCTCAGGGAGGGGCAGTTTCTGCTGGGACTGGTTGGGGCTGAGGGAGAGAACCAGGAAAAAGACATGCTGTGGAGGGGAGCAGAGATCAATCACTAATGATTAAATGCAGAGTGGTGCATACAGAGCAAAAAGAGAAAGAAACAGTGCATCATGGGAACCCCCCAGCAGTCTAAGTCTATAGCAGCATAACTAAGGGATGGTTCAGGGTCACCTGATCCAGCCCTAACTATAAGCTTTAGCAAAAAGGAAAGTTTTAAGCCTAATCTTAAAAGTAGAGAGGGTGTCTGTCTCCCTGATCTGAATTGGGAGCTGGTTCCACAGGAGAGGAGCCTGAAAGCTGAAGGCTCTGCCTCCCATTCTACTCTTACAAACCCTAGGAACTACAAGTAAGCCTGCAGTCTGAGAGCGAAGCGCTCTATTGGGGTGATATGGTACTATGAGGTCCCTATAAGATGGGACCTGATTATTCAAAACCTTATAAGTAAGAAGAAGAATTTTAAATTCTATTCTAGAATTAACAGGAAGCCAATGAAGAGAGGCCAATATGGGTGAGATATGCTCTCTCCTTCTAGTCCCCGTCAGTACTCTAGCTGCAGCATTTTGAATTAACTGAAGGCTTTTTAGGGAACTTTTAGGACAACCTGATAATAATGAATTACAATAGTCCAGCCTAGAGGAAATAAATGCATGAATTAGTTTTTCAGCATCACTCTGAGACAAGACCTTTCTAATTTTAGAGATACAATCAATCAATTTTTTATATAGCGCCAAATCACAACAAACAGTTGCCCCAAGGCGCTTTATATTGTAAGGCAAGGCCATACAATAATTATGTAAAACCCCAACGGTCAAAACGACCCCCTGTGAGCAAGCACTTGGCTACAGTGGGAAGGAAAAACTCCCTTTTAACAGGAAGAAACCTCCAGCAGAACCAGGCTCAGGGAGGGGCAGTCTTCTGCTGGGACTGGTTGGGGCTGGGGAGAGAACCAGGAAAAAGACATGCTGTGGAGGGGAGCAGAGATCAATCACTAATGATTAAATGCAGAGTGGTGCATACAGAGCAAAAAGAGAAAGAAACAGTGCATGGGAACCCCATGATGGGAATATTGCGCAAATGCAAAAAAGCAGTCCTACATATTTGTTTAATATGCTCATTGAAGGACATATCCTGATCAAAAATTATTCCAAGATTTCTCACAGTATTACTAGAGGTCAGGGTAATGCCATCCAGAGTAAGGATCTGGTTAAACACCATGTTTCTAAGATTTGTGGGGCCAAGTACAATAACTTCAGTTTTATCTGAGTTTAAAAGCAGGAAATTAGAGGTCATCCATGTTTATGTCTGTAAGACAATCCTGCAGTTTAGCTAATTGGTGTGTGTCCTCTGGCTTCATGGATAGATAAAGCCGGGTATCATCTGCGTAACAATGAAAATTTAAGCAATGCCGTCTAATAATACTGCCTAAGGGAACATGTATAAAGTGAATAAAATTGGTCCTAGCACAGAACCTTGTGGAACTCCATAATTAACCTTAGTCTGAAGAAGATTCCCCATTTACATGAACAAATTGTAATCTATTAGATAAATATGATTCAAACCACCAAAGCGCAGTGCCTTTAATACCTATGTCATGCTCTAATCGCTGTAATAAAATTTTATGGTCAACAGTATCAAAAGCAGCACTGAGGTCTAACAGAACAAGCACAGAGATGAGTCCACTGTCTGAGGCCATAAGAAGATCATTTGTAACCTTCACTAATGCTGTTTCTGTACTATGATTGAATTCTAAAACCTGACTGAAACTCTTCAAATAGACCATTCCTCTGCAGATGATCAGTTAGCTGTTTTACAACTACCTTTCAAGAATTTTTGAGAGAAAAGAAGGTTGGAGATTGGCCTATAATTAGCTAAGATAGCTGGGTCAAGTGATGGCTTTTTAAGTAATGGTTTACTTACTGCCACCTTAAAAGCTGTGGTACATAGCCAACTAATAAAGATAGATTGATCTATTAAGATCGAATCATTAATTAATGGTAGGGCTTCCTTGAGCAGCCTGGTAGGAATGGGGTCTAATAGTCATGTTGATGGTTTGGAGGAAGTAACTAATGAAAATAACTCAGACAGAACAATCGGAGCGAAAGAGTCTAACCAAATACCGGCATCACTGAAAGCAGCCAAAGATAACGATACGTCTTTGGGATGGTTATGAGTAATTTTTTCTCTAATAGCTAAAATTTTATTAGCAAAGAAAGTCATGAAGTCATTACTAGTTAAAGTTAAAGGAATACTCGGCTCAATAGAGCTCTGACTCTTTGTCAGCCTGGCTACAGTGCTGAAAAGAAACCTGGGGTTGTTCTTATTTTCTTCAATTAGTGATGAGTAGAAAGATGTCCTAGCTTTACGGAGGGCTTTTTTTATAGAGCAACAGACTTTTTTTCAGACTAAGTGAATATCTTCTAAATTAGTGAGACGCCCATTTCCTCTCCAACTTACAGGTTATCTGCTTTAAGCTGCGGGTTTGTGAGTTATCCCACGGAGTCAGGCACTTCTGATTTAAAGCTCTCTTTTTCAGAGGAGCTACAGCATCCAAAGTTGTCTTCAATGAGGATGTAAAACTATTGACGAGATACTCTATCTCACTTACAGAGTTTAGGTAGCTACTCTGCACTGTGTTGGTATATGGCATTAGAGAACATAAAGAAGGAATCATATTCTTAAACCTAGTTACAGCACTTCTGAAAGGCTTCTAGTGTAATGAAACTTAATCCCCACTGCTGGGTAGTCCATCAGAGTAAATGTAAATGTTATTAAGAAATGATCAGACAGAAGGGAGTTTTCAGGGAATACTGTTAAGTCTTCAATTTCCATACCATAAGTCAGAACAAGATCTAAGATATGATTAAAGTGGTGGGTGGACTCATTTACATTTTGAGCAAAGCCAATTGAGTCTAATATAGATTAAATGCAGTGTTGAGGCTGTCATTCTCAGCATCTGTGTGGATGTTAAAATCGCCACTATAATTATCTTATCTGAGCTAAGCACTAAGTCAGACAAAGGTCTGAAATTCACAGAGAAACTCACAGTAACGACCAGGTAGACGATAGATAATAACAAATAAAACTGGTTTTGGGATTTCCAATTTGGATGGACAAGACTAAGAGTCAAGCTTTCAAATGAATTAAAGCTCTGTCTGGGTTTTTGATTAATTAATAAGCTGGAATGGAAGATTGCTGCTAATCCTCCGCCTCGGCCCGTGCTACGAGCATTCTGGCAGTTAGTGTGACTCGGGGGTGTTGACTCATTTAACTAACATATTCATCCTGCTGTAACCAGGTTTCTGTAAGGCAGAATAAATCAATATGTTGATCAATTATTATATCATTTACCAACAGGGACTTAGAAGAGAGAGACCTAATGTTTAATAAACCACATTTAACTGTTTAGTCTGTGGTTGCAGTTGAAGGTGCTATATTATTTTTTCTTTTTGAATTTTTATGCTTAAATAGATTTTTACTGGTTATTGGTGGTCTGGGAGCAGGCACCGTCTCTACGGGGATGGGGTAATGAGGGGATGGCAGGGGGAGAGAAGCTGCCGAGAGACCAAACAAACCCCAAACTCCCATAATGCATTGCAGCAGTGATCGATATTGTGTCTGCTTTAAAGACAGCGTGTACATGCAAATCTTTACTTTTTTAAGTGAAAAGACACTTATTGTAAATAAAACAAGTTTTGTTACCTTCTTACCAGACAAAGTAGACATTTTTGTAAAAAAAAACAAAAAAAACCAAACAACAACAACAAAAAAGTTATATTCGGCTCCTGTCCTCTTTTTGTTCTTTTCATCATTTTGAAAAAAGCTATTTCTAAATTCAGTGATACTATTCCCATTATGTCAATTATTGGGCACCTTGATTTCATTCTGGACCACAGGCAAAAGTTCCTTGTTGTCACTGCTCATTAAGTTTTTTTTGTGTCTTTTAAATGGAAAGCAAAGTAGTATTTGTCTTTGTTTTTGATCTGATCCATGGCTTGAAAACCGTATCTGATCCAAGTCGTGGCTTTGGTGATCTGTGACACCCCTAGTTGATAAGAAGCAGTTAACAAGTTTAAAGAAATGCAGTTGTACAAGTTATGATTTGTATTAGCAATAATCAGTTTGCCCAATTATTTATGGACTCTAAACATGGAGGAACTCCACATGAAAGTGTCCATAATTTTCATGATCTGCCCTGTATCTGGCTTCTTATTTTGGTTTGGTCTCTCATCTGTGTCCATGTCCCCAGTCTTTGATCCTCTGTCTTTGATTTTCTGTTTCTTATATTGAGGTCACTGGTTTTGTTTTCTGTGTAAGCGGGTATAGAAAATGGAGGATAAATAATTATTGATGTTATTTCAAACAGATCATTGTAATCATGATTTGGTAAAAACACAGTATCCTCAAAAGACTGAGTATTTTAGGAGCAAAGATGGGCAGAGGCTCTCCAGTTTGTCAACAAATGTATGAGAAAATTATTGAAATGTGTAAAACCAATGTCCCTCAAAGAAAGATGGAAAGGATTTGCACACTTCTGCCTCTACAGTGTATAATATCATTAAATGTTTCAAAGAATCTGGAAGAATTTTAGTGCATTAAAGGGCAAGGACGCAAGTCTGAGCCGAACAACCGTGATGTCCAGTCCCTCATACAGCACTGCATCAAGAACCATCAATCATCAATAGCCAATATTGCCCATGTGGTTATAATTTCGGAAGCCTTTGTCCAGCACTACAATATGACAATATATTGAACCACTTTTACAGTCTTGTTAGAACAATTTAAAATATGGTCATAAATAAATACATTTTTAAAAATGAACCAGTGTTATACTGTATGTAATAAAATGTTAATAAAAATGTTTTCATATGAAAACATAGACACAAAATATACACATAAGTCATTGCCAGGCTTTGATGAATTTACAATTAATAATCACATTCACAGCAGTTTTTCTATAATCAAGTCAGGGAATGGATACATACACAAACAGTATGTTTCTGTCTGGAGCAGGTTATTCTAAAAAACTAGAAGTCACCAAGAAAACCATGACAACTGCGATGAACAAGGACAAAGGATGGAAACAGTTCTAATTGTATCAGTTTTATTGTCCACAGTTCAACCAGTCCATCTGAATGGACTGTCATCTTGGGTCGTTTGAAACAGAATGGATCCAACAGATAACACTGAATGTGACAAATATCACTTTGAGCAACCTGACTGGGTCTACGTGGCGGTGCTGCACCTGGCAACCCGACCAACCCTGTCTGACTACATTCAGCCCATCTGCATGGACAGTGGACAGAACTTTCCTGTCAACTCTATATGCTGGATAGCTGGATGGAGCTCCCAGCGAGGAGGAGGTGAGTCCTTAATGACAGCGTGTAGGCCTGTTCAAAGTGAAAGGAAAATGGGGTGGGGGATATCTTCTTCAAGTGCTTTTGTTGTGTCCATAATTGCAGTCTTATATCTTGGCATTTATCCCCTCCAAATGTATTGGAACAAGGCCAGTTGTTTTTGCTGTAAAAGTGAAGAAATTTGGGTTTGAAATTGAAAGATGAATGTGAGAAGACAGTTTAGAATTTCATGTTTTATTTCCTGGTACTTATGTCTAGAGTTGGTAAGAAAGATACTATGATCGGTGTTGCCACAGTTACTTTGAAAAAGTAATCCAATTACTGATTACTGATTACTCCTTGAAAAAGTAACTTAGTTACTTTACTGATTACTCAATTGGAAAAGTAACTAAGTTAGATTACTAGTTACTTTTTAGTTACTTTTCCCAGCTGCTGACAACAACCTCTGCCACCTCAACATGACAATGATACCTGTTTTGCCAAAACTCACTTATAGTCACCCTTTCTTGACTTCAATGAAAATAAATACTTGTTTTATAAAAAGTAAAATAAAGACGTCTTTCTTGACCTCATATTTAACTGTTGACAGCACTGTAACAGTAAAACTTGCCATTTCTAACCTACATTGTTTATAAATCAATCAATCAATCAATCAATTTTATTATATAGCGCCAAATCACAACAGTTGCCCCAAGGCGCTTTATATTGTAAGGCAAGGCCATACAATAATTATGTAAAACCCCAACGGTCAAAACGACCCCCTGTGAGCAAGCACTTGGCTACAGTGGGAAGGAAAAACTCCCTTTTAACAGGAAGAAACCTCCAGCAGAACCAGGCTCAGGGAGGGGCAGTCTTCTGCTGGGACTGGTTGGGGCTGAGGGAGAGAACCAGGAAAAAGACATGCTGTGGAGGGGAGCAGAGATCAATCACTAATGATTAATGCAGAGTGGTGCATACAGAGCAAAAAGAGAAAGAAACAGTGCATCATGGGAACCCCCCAGCAGTCTACGTCTATAGCAGCATAACTAAGGGATGGTTCAGGGTCACCTGATCCAGCCCTAACTATAAGCTTTAGCAAAAAGGAAAGTTTTAAGCCTAATCGTTAATAAATGTAACTATTGAATTTTTTTCTAACATTTTTCTAACATTTAAATTCTCTCTAAACATTTTACTTGTCCAAATTATTATTATTTTAAGCAGTATTAGTAGTTGTACTAAACAAAAAAGGCTTCAAAACTGGACCTTTAATCTAGGGGTGTTGTGGGGGGCACATCCTTGCCCCACGCCCCCATTCCATCTGGATTCGCCCCTGCTTTGGCGTCTGAGCACAAAGAATGGATAACATTTATTTATGCAGAAAACAGACAGATTTACAGGTAAGAAAGTTTTATTGCGTTTCACATCATGTGGTCCTCAGAAGAGAGTTTAGGTGCATTTGAGTGGAAATAGTGTTAGTTGTTGACGTGTCGCGGAGGATCAGCTGTTTTTAGCAGCAGATACAGAGCGGCTTCAGCTCAGAATTCTAATAAAGGAGGAAAAAAAGTATAAAAATGTCTGTAAATCTCAGTGCAGGTGTGCTGTTATCACTGCGCTTTAAGAGGTGAGGAGGAGTTGTAGCTGCTGTAGAAAACCGCGGATGAAAGCTCACAGCTCGTTTAAAGTGGGCAGTTCAGTCGAACCCCGACCTTCTGCCCACGGACCAAGTTTAATGCTGCTATCGACCCACAATGCAAAATAATAGTAACGCACAGTGACTTGGAGAAGTAACTTTAATCTGATTACTGATTTGGAAAGATTAACGCGTTAGATTACTCGTTACTAAAAAAAAGTGGTCAGATTAGACTAACGTGTTACTAAGTAACGCGTTACCGGCATCACTGACTATGATATAGCACATTTTGTATCAAACTACCCAGCGCTGAGCTGGTAACAGCACAGGCCTTAGACAGCAGACATGGAGATGAGTGAGTGACTAAGTGAGTTAGTCCATCCGTGCTAGCTTGTGTTTCGGTCTGGGAGAGAGGTATCATTCTGACAAAAACTGGAAGAAAGGACTTGTCCCACTCCAGAAAGGAAAGTGCGATGACTTGGACGGCAATAACTACACACATATCACCTCCTCTCTGTTCTGGGAAAAGTGCTTGCAAGGATTATTTTAATGGGATTCAGTTACTTGCTGCTCAATGACCAGAAAACACACCCGAGACGTCAACCAGTGACTCCATCCTACCTCTGCGAGTATGCAGTGAACACAACACAAACATTGGCAGTGCTTCTTTACAGCCTGTGTTGATTTCCACCAAATGTTTGATTCAGTTGACAGGTGAAACATTCTGAGAATTTGTGTGATCCCCAAAAAGCTGTTGGTCAATTTTTGCATGGACTGGGTGTTGGGTAGAGATGTGGAAACCAGAGGCTTAGGTGCTTATGTTGATGAGGAAAGGTTGAATGACCTTGGTTTTGCAGAGGATTTTGTGGTCTTTGTGGGATTCATCAGGTGATTATGGCACAGGTGTTGTGAAAGTGTCGTGACACGGACCTACAACAGGGGGCGTTAATGAACGGACAATGGATAAGCCAAAAGTAACAATTTAATGTTGTGAATCGCACAACGACGTACAGACAATAACAATATGGTGGACTGTCAATCATACACCAGGTGACGTGTGGGCAGGCTCGACGATAGAAGACGCCTGGCGAGAGAAGAGCCGGATCCCCACACAGCTTCCACTGCCAACGGAGCTGAAGAACACCGGAGCCGCCAAGCCCTGCGCCCCAGGTGGCCGCTGTCTTCAGCAGTCAGACCCGGTACTGCTGGCAGAAAACAGACAGTCCTGATGAGTGTGAGTTCGCACACTCAGTAATCCCACAGTCAGTGTTTAGTTAGGAGGGAGCACCTCCACCTCCAATCACACACTCGTGCAGCTCCTGTTTCACCACTTATCTGGTTTGGGGTGTGAGGCGAAGCCGTCGCTGATCACACCAAACGCCAATCCCCACAGATAAGGACACACCAGGAAAACGGCTGCAAAGAAGTTCAGATTAATACTCAATGTTTTGAGTCAGCAGAGAAAATTACCTGAATGGTAGCTGATTTCTCGACGGGGAGGTGGAGTTGCAGTCCGGCCTTTATGGTGGTGGTGATGAGTAGTGGATGAGTGACAGCTGGTATGGATGATGTGTGACAGCTGTCACTCCTGGTCGCTCCGACGCCCTCTCGTGCTTGAAGCCCGCACTTCAAGCAGGGCGCCATCTTGTGGTGGTGGGTCAGCAGTACCTCCTCTTCGGCGGCCCACACAACAACAGGGCTGTGATACCCTGGTTACAGCACACAAGAAGCTGTGTGTGGAATTAGACCGTGACCTGGTGACCTGGATCAAGATGAAGACCCAGGCTTTCAATGCTGCCCTGGACTCACCCACTAGAAGTGGAGCAGTGACAATGTTGAGCTTGTAGAGACTAGGGATGGGTATTGAAACAGATTGTATCAATATCGATGCCATTATTGATCTGATTCTCATCGATTCCCATCAATACCTCTTGTGAATTTTCTGTGTACTAAAAGTAGGCTTTACAGGTTTTCTATGTCAACATTTTATTGAGTCTTAAAGTAAATAAATATGAATTTGGTCACTGGATCCTTGATCTCTGGACATAAATAGAAATAAACAAAATCTGTAGTTTTTGTCAAAAGCATTTTCTTCCAGGTATTAATGAGACAAATTTAACTCCACAGCCTCTGAGCTGTGGTCTTTCAAACGGCTCTGCGCTGCACGTCAAGATCAATTTAATTCATAAACGGAGGAAAAACAAATCATTTTGGTCTGTTGTACACTGCTTTCTGTAATACAACATTTGGAGAGAGATGTCATTTGATGGAAAACGCAGATTCACTTTGAAGTTATTAATTCTGACCAAATTCTACGGAATTTTTCCAACATTTGGAGCTGCGCAGTTACTCCCAAGAAACGGATATTATTATTATTATTATTATTATTATTACCATTTTCTTTACCTGAGGGGCAGTAACTTCATTTTACGAACCAGTGAAGTGGGTCCAGCTCACACCAGAGAACCATCGAGTGTGCTACCCTGCGTGTGCTACCCCAAGGAACGAATAAAAACTCCGGTGTGCAATGAAGGTACAATTCTCGTTTCTTGCCCACAAGAAACAAGACAAGAGTCCCAGTTAGTGACTTTAATCAACACAACGGTGACTCATGATTGACATCTTTAAATGGCTTTGAGGGGGGGTTAATGAAGAAATTGCAGACCTGCTGTTTCAAACAATGCTGTGACCCGCTGCACAAGCTGCGGTCTGCAATCAACGTAGAGAAATGATCATTTTCCCGCTACACAACATCAAAAACAACAGCCGCTCCAGTGTAATGTGAACTGAAGAACTGATAAGGGAATCGTTAAGCAGAAAGACGATTTTTGGTGGATCAAATCATTTCTTATCGAATCTTAACAGGAACCTAATGTGTCCATCCCCAGTGGACACATTAAGTTTTCATTTATCTTGGCAGTGACATTTTTGTCTCTGGGTTCTTGGCCTTTGAATTCAAGAGACAAGAGCTTATGAAGTAATGAGGACAGTGGTCTAGTTTTTGGTAATGCCGATGTCTTTGTAGGAGAACAAAGGTCCAAGTGTTAAGAGTAGTGTTTCCCAAGTCTGGTCCACAGGACCCAACATACTGTAGTTTTTCCATTTGTCACCTGAATTAATCAGAGTAGACCAGCTGAAAACTGGTTTGGGGTCCTCATGCTTGTGGTTGTGAGACTTGGAAGCAAATCAGTGACCTCAGGCAACAACCTTTGCAACATCTTTCACACAAGGTCTCTTCAGAGGGTTCTTGGGTACCGCTGGAATGACTTTGTGCTAAAGGGGCGGTTACTTAGGGAGACTGACTGGTGTTATGAGGAAATATCAGCTCTGAGATTTTAGTCATGTGACACATTTGATGGTGCATGATCCAGCATGCAGTCACCTCAGCAATGAGAACTCGATCAGCTGCAGAAGGCCAAGAGGACAACCTGGCTGTGACAGATACAGAAGATGGTGACTTTTCAGAAGTGGGGATGGACAGTTTCTTTTGCCTGGGTTTTTATCATATGAGACCCTGGATGGATCCGTAGTGCAGCAAATCACCAAATTAACAGAACGTATAATGAGGACAGACTCTACTGTATCTGGTGAAATTTGATATACCGGACTGATTGAAAGAACAGTTTTATTTTGCCTGCTCTATTCCAGAGATGTGTCTGCCACCTGCTGGATGTGTAAGCATTTGGCCTCACTCAAGCGTCAGCTAAGAAGTTGGTTAGTGGATCCTGGACAAATGACCAAGAATTGTGAACAGCTGTGTTTTAACTCACATCTAGCTTGTCTGCTTCACTTCAGACACACACATCATGTGGTCATTGCTTCACTCCGCTCCAGGTAACAAGCTAGTAGCGCCACAGAGAAACAGGACACCGACAGTCTGTGGAAAAACTGCAAGACCAAAAAAATAAATAAATAAATAAAAAACAGCAGATATGTGGCTCGGGAAGGTGCCAAAACATTTTGTTGGCACTGCGATAATGATGACTAACTGGAAACCCTGTTCTGGAACATTTCCAAATCTCTTTTGAACATTGTTCACTGTCCACGAAACCATGGAAGTGAAGCATATAACCCTTAAACCATCAATGTTATGAGAGACTGAGGTCAGTGAGGATGAATGCATCAAAGGCACTATACTGTACCTCATTCACACTGAAAAAGACTTTTAAATGTGTACATTGGTTGGACTGTTATTGGAAACATTCTGATCAATACACTTTTTCAGTGCAGCTGCAGTTGTTCTCAGACATTCCTCAGCAGATTCTACACAAACACTGGGAAACCTCAACAGGTTTGATTCAGATATTTGTGGCCATTGTTGTGATTTTCTTTGTTTCTGCCTTTTTGAACTTCAGAAGAACAAGTTCTGCAGGAGTTCCAGACCTCAGTGTTGGACTGTGGGAATGTATCAGTGGCAAGTGACAGCATTTGTACAGCACATGTTACTCTGCACGAGGTGATTAAAATCAGGAGCAGATCATTTTAGTTCTATTTCATTTCACAATGCCAGGCTTTTTCAGCCTTTTCCTATTGTCAATGACACACAAAATGTTCACGTACGTCTTAATATTTCATGAACTCAGTGCTGATGGATTTGTGCTGTAACTGGTTAAAACAAGGTCACATGACTCAAAGGCGGTCCTCATTACCCAACCTACTTTCATCTGTTTGTGCATCTACAGTGCTTCTGGAACGTATTCACAGCACTTCACTTTTTCCACATTTTGTTATGTTACAGCCTTTTTTCAAAATGGATGAAATTAAGTTTTCCCCTCAAACTTCTACACACAATACCCCATAATGACAATGTGAAAAAAGTTTTTTTGAGATTTTTGCAAATTTATATATATAAAAAGAGTAATCAGAGATTACATCGGGGTGAATGAGAGGCATTATTGTAAAGCGCTTTGAGAGTCTGATACACATGGAAAAGCGCTATATAAATGCAGTCCATTTACCATTTACCATTTCTGACATCCGCCAAAGGCTGACAAAGACTCAAAAGATATGTGATTCACATCTCGGGCTGCGCGGTGCATTATGGGTACGCTAACCCACACCAACCCACATGCTATGACGATGGAAGGCAGCGAGGAGTGCTACAATTTGGATCATTTCAACTGCTGGAAAGTTGACGATTTAAAGCGTTTTTGTAAGCTCTGTGGATTGCCTGTTACAACCAGGACTACGTACGGCAGTGGGCAGAAATGGAAAGAAGAGCTGGCTGCGCTTGCGTGTGCCGCATCGTTACAGAAACTACCGTTGGTGCCGACAAAGGAGGAAGAGCGCTGCTGTCGAAAATGACCAGTCCTTGTTGATAGTTGGAGACAAACAAATTTCTGACCCCTTGAAGGCAACTGACGGATGGTTAGACGAAGTCCAGAGACTGAAACTGTGGATATTGCAGAATATTTGCTAAGCAGGGATGAGAAATTGCTACTCCGCCAGCTTCGTAATGACTACAAGGAAGGTGGGTCTCACATATAACCTCTTTGGTGTCACATTTGTTTTGATAAGATGACAGACATACAATATGCGCATGCATGTAGTTTGTTTATAGAACATGTCAATATTACAATATTACGCTGCACGTCATTCATGGCGCAACATTACAGTCATAAGCCGATGCACGAAAATGGCGTCATCAGCCACATTATAATTCGGCACAGTTTCAGGATATTGACAAAATAAATGTGTGCAAGAAACGTACAGTTTTAGACAATCTTTTATGTCCGTCTGGATTCTTTCTTTTCTGTGGGGAAATCGTGTAGAATGAACGGAGGTTTACAACCACATTTCTTCTTCTTTCCGTCTTTGGGTGGACTCGGCGGAGCCTGGCAATCGTGTGTTTTCAGTCAACTTTCAAGCCTATGAATTCCGTTTGAGCATTTCAAAACAGCACAATGCGCACCTGTCATTATTGTATGTGTCGCTTAAGGCTTAAAGCCTTTGATAATGCTACTAATCCCGGTAATGCTACTGTATACGAAATTCAGTGGGAGTGGTGTGAGTTTGGTAGTTGGAATTTTTGCCCCCGTTTGATCCACGCATGCGCAGATGCATTGCACACTTCGCTTATTACATACTGATCCAGAATGGTCCAACTGATCAAGATGTTGCAATGTGATATTTAATTCAGAAGCTGAAACAAACTTGTGTCTTCCTGATCTTGGTTGTACATTGTGATGTCGTATGCTTCTGCTGCAGAGACTGCATATTGATCTTGATCACTGCCAATATCCAACACTAACGGAGCCTTCCTTTGTACAACAGCCACATGTGATTTAAATTTTGTCAAGATTCATCAAGCAGATTTGAAATGAGCACGTGTATTTGGGGGGGGGGGGGGGGGGGGGGGGGGGGGGGGGGCACACGCAGTCAGTGGTGGGCACAGTTCAGCTAATCTGATAGCAGATAATTATCAAAGCTAATGTTTTTGCTATCAGATTAGCTTTTCAGATAAGTTTTAAAGCCATCATCAGACCAATTATCTTTTGATAAATTTAGTTCTGATAACTTTTTTTGCGGGTAAAGTTTAACGGTCAAAAACATTTGTAAACCCTAAAATCAAACATTTTAGTCTGTTTGTTGTGTGTTTGTAGCAGACTGGCTGCCTGTTACTTGCTGATGATGTCATTATTAAGCGCAAAACGTGATTGGCCAGCCGACGCAGGGAGCATTGTGGGTAGCGTAGTTCATGTTCACTTTGGACGTTACAGTGAGAGGTCCTCTCCCTCGGTGAGGGAGAGGACCTCTCACGGCGCGGGGAGGGATTTTCCTTCATGTTTAGACACTGTTTTGGATTTTTAAAAAGGATGCTTTATGTGGATTATTTATTCAGATGAATCCCACTGAAACTAACAGGTAAGAATTTATATTTACTACGTGTAATTTATTCTGCTAATCAATGCATTAATGGATGTATTTCAGTTGTTTAAGCCGCAGGGTTCAATGCATGCAAAAAAAAAAGCGGCAGCTTTTAGCTCATAAATGATGGTGTATCTAATAACAAGATAAACGGTGACTTCTAATACTGTGTTTTACTGATTTTGAAAGATGATGACAGTGTTTGGGGTTTTATTTTTTTTTATTTATTCATTTTTTATGTGTTTGTGATCCTTGAATTTACCCAGAAGCCCCTGCGATGCTTAAAGTGAAACTGATTTATCAGATGCCGACAGTGTAATCTGATGCGGCCGCGTCCAAATCAATACTAATAGTTATTTTTAAGTTATTTTTAAGCAGTTTATCGGTTTATCATCATAAAAGATAACTTTTCAGTTATCTGATTAATGGTTATCAAAGCTAACTTTTTGGTTAGCTGTGCCCACCACTGTCTACAGCAAAGCATGGTGGTGTCAGCATCACGCTGTGGGGTTGTTTTTTCAGCAGCAGGAACTGGGAGACTAGTCAGGATTGAGGTAAAGATGAATGCAGCAATGTACAGAGACATCCTGGATGAAAACCTGCTCCAGAGCGCTCTTGACCTCAGACTGGTGTGACAGTTCATCTTTCAGCAGGACAATGACCCTAAGCACACAGCCAAGGCTTCAGGACAACTCTGTGAATGTCCTTGAGTGGCCCAGCCAGAGCCCAGACCTGAGTCTGATTGAACATCTCTGGAGAGATCTGAAAATGGCTGTGCACCGACGCTCCCCATCCAACCTGATGGAGCCTGAGAGGTGCTGCAAAGAGGAATGGACAAAACTGTCCAAAGATAGGTGCACCAAGCTTGTGGCATCATATTCAAGAAGACTTGAGGCTGTAATTGCTGCCAAAGGTGCATCAACAAAGTACTGAGCAAAGGCTGTGAATACTTTTGTACATGTGATTTTTTTTGTTTGTTTCTTTTTTCTTGGAATTTTGCAAAAATTAAAAATCTTTCGTGTTGTCATTATGGGGTTCTGTGAGTAGAAAAAAATATTTACTCCATTTTGGAATAAGGCTGTAACATAACAAAATGAGGAATAAATGAAGCGCTGTGAATACTTTCTGGATGCACTGTATGTTGTCCTACATGTACACAGAAGAATTTGGTGGTTTTGGAAAATCACATTTGTCAAATCAAAATTCATGATGTGTACTTGAAATCAAAGCTGTAACAAAAGCAAAGAATTTGAAATGTACTAATAGTGCAGCAAATACATGTAAGAATTGTTCAGTTGATAATACAAGCACCAAATTTGGTATCAATACTTCTAAGAAGTCCCTTTCTTCAAAATGGCTGTTACAGGGTTATTTCACAGGATGCCATTCCACTACGATCATCCGTAATCCAAAAAAGTGTAAAAACAGGATGAAATGGTTTAATCTGACCTGCCTCCTAAAAGGGTGACTTATAAAGTGCCGACCTGGCAACTGGCTGGTTTATGAATGGCAGACCTGGAGCCTACCCGAAAATGAAAGAAAGGAGCTGCACCCTGAGACGGATATGATCAAGCTGTTCAGCTTTGGACAAAAACTGCAAGAAATGCTGCCTCAGCGACAAATTTTTTCCCAGATAGAGCACCATAAAACACGTTTCTAGCCATAGTCACTATGAATACCTCATTTAAAGAAGTTGAACATGAATGAAGCCATTCAGACTATAAATACCTGGAAGTTATCGCGTACTATCAATGATTTTGAGAACCGGAATGAAATTTTTAAACATTTCAATAATTGGATCCCGTCTTAAAATCTGCTGCCAATGATTGACTATTCCATATATTGAATCTGTTCAAAATTGACAAAGATGGAACAAGGAGTTACTATGAGGCTTCAAAACAGTGGCGGCTGGAGAAAAAAAATCTTGGTGGGGCTGGTTTTTAGATTCCCCTGCCTCGTCCAGTACAGGCATTCAAATGAACAGTTAGAAAATTACTCCACAAATAATCATTTCATGTCCTTCTCAAAATCAGCAGCTTCACAGATAAAGTTAACCAGTTACAGCTATTTTAGGCCTCGTTTATACTTTGGAAAGAAACCGGATCAAATACAACACTCAAGTTCTTGTACTACACTGACATCATCTCCAGCCAAACACATCCTGGGGTTCACAATGACACCGACCTTAACAGAAAATATTTAATACATATTTAATAAATTAATAAATATTTCAAAATATGGAAAAAATCGTCAATTGACAAAAGAACATTATGTTCACACCACCTTCCAAGAGAGAGAGAGAGAGAGAGAGAAAGCACGTGTGTGTGTGAATGGGTTGTAAGATTAGTGGGGTTCTGGGGAACTGAGTGATTGTATGGAGAGAGACAGAGAGAGAATGAGGGAGCGAGAGGTGGTGTGTGTGTGTGTGTGAGTGTGTGTATGTGAGAGAGAGAGGCCAAAATCGAGAGGAGCGACATCACTCACCTTAAAGAGGCTAAGAGCTGCCAAAAAGTCAAATCCACAGCCGAGACTCGATCCAGAAACCTTGTCCCCATTACAACAGTTGTCACGCTCCAAACTATTCAGCGAAGCAGTTTGCGCATTTTTTTTCTCGCAGACCTGAGTGCAATGTGCGACCACACGCCTTCATAAAACAAACAAACAAACTCAAAACAGACTTGGCTCCATTTGTAAGAAGTGAGGCTGGGAGCTGGTTTTAGTTTGTGTCGTGCTGCTTCTTTTCCACCTACCAAACTCTGAGCCGCCGACATGAGCGCAGCCAGCGTGCGGCAGTTTGTGGTCGCTCCTTTATCTCAGGTTTCCCCCTCCCCTTCCAAAAACTGTGTCCCAAAGTTCTTCAAGTTACGCCAGCAAAACAGACAAAAAATAAATAACCTAAATGTCGGTGGGGTTTTTGTTTCCGGCAAAAACAGCAACACTTTCAGGGGCGGCCCATGCCATTAAATCTGGCGATGCTGATGGGCCAAATATTTATTATTTTTCCTTAGCAAACATACACAATTGATCATTTTGCTGCACTTCAAGGGGCTCTTTGAGTAATTCAGATTACATGTAGGCACATACTATGAAGTAAAACTAACTGACATTGATAATACTTAAAAAAAAATATATATATATATATCATTTCCCCCTCCACATCTGGGAGGGCAGCACTTGAGCGCCCCTATGGGCCAGCTGCCACTGCTTCAAAACACACTCAAGTTGCTATTTGGGATTAAACAGGAAGAAACAGCTTTCTGTGTAATAGCCCCCTAGTCACATGAAATGTGAAAATGGTGGCCGCTTTTCAATATGGGCACCAAAATATAGTCTATTTGTGCAAATAAAACACATCGGCAAGTAAATATAGGCGATTATGCCACAAAACCATTAACCATTGATGCTACTAAATACAAATGTAACATTTTAAGATACAGTCCGAGTCATCTTCATCTTTTAAACTAATATTCATGTCCACCAAGGATGTAATAAAATTATCTGTGTTTATTTACACTCAACAAAATATAAACGCAACACTTTGGTTTTGCTCCCATTTTGTATGAGATGAACTCAAGATCTAAAACTTTTTCCACATACACAATATCACCATTTCCCTCAATACTGTGCACAAACCAGTCTAAATCTGTGATATTGAGCACTTCTCCTTTGTTGAGATAATCCATCCCACCTCACAGGTGTGCCATACCAAGATGCTGATTAGACACCATGATTAGTGCACAGGTGTGCCTTAGACTGCCCACAATAAAAGGCCACTCTGGAAGGTGCAGTTTTATCACACAGCACAATGCCACAGATGTCGCAAGATTTGAGGGAGCGTGCAATTGGCATGCTGACAGCAGGAATGTCAACCAGAACTGTTGCTCGTGTATTGAATGTTCATTTCTCTACCATAAGCCGTCTCCAAAGGCGTTTCAGAGAATTTGGCAGTACATCCAACCAGCCTCACAACCGCAGACCACGTGTAACCACACCAGCCCAGGACCTCCACATCCAGCATGTTCACCTCCAAGATCGTCTGAGACCAGCCACTCGGACAGCTGCTGGAACAATCGGTTTGCATAACCAAAGAATTTCTGCACAAACTGTCAGAAACTGTCTCAGGGAAGCTCATCTGCATGCTCGTCATCCTCATCGGGGTCTTGACCTGACTCCAGTTCGTCGTTGTAACCGATTTGAGTGGGCAAATGCTCACATTTGCTGCCGTTTGGCACGTTGGAGAGGTGTTCTCTTCACGGATGATGCGAAGGAGATGTGTTGCACTGCATGAGGCAAATGGTGGTCACACCAGATACTGACTGGTATCCCCCCCCCAATAAAACAAAACTGCACCTTTCAGAGTGGCCTTTATTGTGGGCAGTCTAAGGCACACCTGTGCACTAATCATGGTGTCTAATCAGCATCTTGGTATGGCACACCTGTGAGGTGGGATGGATTATCTCAGCAAAGGAGAAGTGCTCAATATCACAGATTTAGACTGGTTTGTGCACAGTATTTGAGGGAAATGGTGATATTGTGTATGTGGAAAAAGTTTTAGATCGTTGAGTTAATCTCATACAAAATGGGAGCAAAACCAAAAGTGTTGCGTTTATATTTTTGTTGAGTATATTTGTCTGTTTTAGCAAGATTTTTAATTTAATTTAACCAGGTTTGTCCCACTGAGATTGAGACCTCTTTTGCAAGGGAGACATGGACAGTTATAAAGTTTCTAATTCATCGAACCTGCATGTCTTTAAAGATTATATCAAAACTACTGCACAGATTTTGACAAAATTTGCACCACAGATACGAGATATATAAGGGCATGGAAAACTCCATTGAATTTTGGAGGTGATCTGGATCCAGATTCTGGATCAAGAATTCACTTCATATAGGCTGGATTAATTCAGGACTACTTCACATATTCCCACCAAATTTGCACCACATAGATATTGGGACCTGAGAGAGAGAGGCAAGGTCTCTGATGCTTGTCGCGGCGGCAATCCCCAAACCAGGTGGTGGACGCTGGAAGTAAGGGATGCCGTCAAGCTGAAGAAGGAGTCCTACTTGTCTTTGTTGGTAAGTGGGACCCCGGAGGCAGCTGACAGGCACCGGCAGGCCAAGCGTGCTGCAGCCCGTATGATCGCAGAGGCAAAAACTCGGGTCTGGGAGGAGTTTGGGGAGGCCATGGAGGAGGAATAGCGGTCGGCCTTGAAGAAATTCTGGCAAACCATCCGACGCCTCAGGAGGTGGAAGCAGCTCGGCACTGGCACTGTCTATGGTGCGGGTGTTCACCCTGACTGGGGATGTTTTCGGGCGATGGAAGGAGTACTTTGAGGATCTCCTCAATCCCATCGTGACGTCTTCCGAAGAGGAAACAGAGACTGGGGACTCAGAGGCAGACTCATCCGTCACCCAGGCCGAAGTCACCGAGGTGGTCAGAAAGCTCCTCGGTGGCAAGCCTCCTGGGGTGGATGTAATCCATCCTGAGTACCTTAAGTCTCTGGATGCTGTGGGACTGTCTTGCTTGACACGCCTCTGCAACATCGCGTGGCGGTCGGGGACAGTGCCTCTGGATTGGCAGACTGGGGTGGTGGTCCCTCTGTTTAAGAAGGGGGACCGGAGGGTGTGTTCCAACTATAGGGGATCACACTCCTCAGCCTCCCCAGTAAGGTCTATTCCAGAGTACTGGAGAAGAGAATTTGGCCGATAGTCGAACCTCGGATTCAGGAGGAGCAGTGTGGTTTTCGTCCTGGTCGTGGCACACTGGACCAGCTCTACACCCTCCATCAGGTGCTCGAGGATTCATGGGAGTTTGCCCAACCAGTCCACATGTGCTTTGTGGATCTGGAGAAGGCGTTCGACCGTGTCCCTCGGGGCACCCTGTGGGGGGTGCTCTGGGAGTACGGGGTCTGGTGTCCTTTGCTAAGGGCTATCCGGCCGCTGTACAACTGCAGCAGGAGCTTGGTTCGCATTGCCGGTAGTAAGTCAAACCTGTTTCCAGTGCACGTTGGCCTCCGCTAGGGCTGCCCTTTCTTACCGGTTCTGTTCATTACCTTTATGGACAGAATTTCTAGGTGCAGCCAGGGTGTAGAGGGGGTCCAGTTTGGGAACCACAGAATCTCATCTCTGCTGTTTGTGGACGATGTGGTTCTGTTGGCTTCATCAAATCAGGACCTTCAGTGTGCACTGGGGCGGTTTGCAGCCGAGTGTGAAGCGTCCGGGATGAAAATCAGCACCTCCAAATCCGAGGCCATGGTTCTCGACTGGAAAAAGATGCCTTGCCCTCTTCAGGTCGGTGGAGTGTCCTTGCCTCAAGTGGAGGAGTTTAAGTATCTCGGGGTCTTGTTCACGAGCGAGGGATGGATGGAACGTGAGATCGACAGGCGGATTGGTGCA
The DNA here is from genome assembly GCF_902500255.1 of Thalassophryne amazonica. Lineage (NCBI taxonomy): Eukaryota > Metazoa > Chordata > Actinopteri > Batrachoidiformes > Batrachoididae > Thalassophryne > Thalassophryne amazonica. Next base: position 83,907,612 of record NC_047118.1, read on the forward strand.
GCGTCTGCAGTGATGCGGTCGCTGTATCGGACTATCGTGGTGAAAAGAGAGCTGAACAGGGGGGCAAAGCTCTCGATTTACCGATCAATCTATGTTCCGACCCTCACCTATGGTCATGAGATTTGGCTCATGATGAGTTTCCTCCGCAGGGTGGCTGGGCGCTTCCTTAGAGATAGGGTGAGGAGCTCGGTCACTCTGGAGGAGCTCGGAGTTGAGCCACTGCTCCTCCACATCGAAAGAAGCCAGCTGAGGTGGCTTGGGCATCTTTTCCAGATGCCCCCTGGATGCCTTGCTGGAGAGGTGTTCCAGGCACGTTCCATTGGGAAGAGGCCCCAGGGAAGACTAAGAACACGCTGGAGGGACTATGTCTCTCGGCTGGCTTGGGGATGCTTCAGGGTTCCCCCAGAGGAGCTGGGGGAGGTGTGTGTGGCTCGAGAGGTCTGGGCGGCTTTACTTGATCTGCTGCCCCCGCGACCCAACTCCAGATAAAGCGGAAGAAAATACATGGATGGATAAATATTGGGGGGGGTGATAATTCTAAAGTAAATTTTTTTGCACAGAATTATGATATCTATACATATTTAGGCAATGAGTCACCATCGGTTTGTTTATAGCTTCCAAAAACCCATATAGACGGAGTGTTTGAAAATTTAAAGTAACGCACTTGTCGTATATGTGCTTTTGACATAGAAAACCACTCTGTTGCTTATAATTAGTTCACTCTGGCCATGTCTTTCTTTACATGTGACGATTATACTCAACTGATGTTCCTGAAATAAAAACTACACAGATTTTGTTTGTTGCAATTGATCGTAATGTACGAGGTCTGTTAGAAAAGTATCCGACCTTATTATTTTTTTAAAAAACCATATGGATTTGAATCACGTGTGATTGCGTCAGACAAGCTTGAACCCTCGTGCGCAAGTGTGAGTTTTTTCATGCCTGTTGGTTGCATCATTCGCCTGTGAGCAGGCTTTGAGTGAGGTGTGGTCCACCCCTCTCGTCTATTTTTTATTGCAAATAAATGTCTAAATGATTTGGAGCTTTGCTGCATCAATTTTTTTCCAGACACTGTGAGAGACCTCCAGGTGGACACCGTTCGAAAAATTAATATGGCTTTTAGGGATGATTTTATGGGGATTCAACAGATTACGGGGCGTTACTGCCACTTTAAGGATGGTCCACAACTGCTGAGAGCGTGGCGCACTCCCAGCCCCCATCGACAGGCTGACACCCCGCTTGAACAACCAGATCATTTCCAACGTGAAAGCTTTGTTGATCTAATCAACCCTAATCCTTGGTTGGATACTCTTGCTTGCCTCTACTGGTGGTTGGCTCTCACTGCGGTATTGTATCACTTCCTGTTCCGGAGCACTGCGGTGTTTTTCTGTATCTGTTAGCTGTTTAATCTGCGCAGTTAGATTGATCTAGTTATCTAGATTACGATTTGTTTCCCAGTGTAATCTTTACGTGCCTTAACTAAAGCACTCCTTCTGCTGAATCACCTCTAAATTATTTACACATTATTCACTTTGCGTGTTTTAGGAATCCGCTAGCTTAGGGTAGCTACTAGCTCTTAGCCGATTTAGCATGGCGGCTTCTCCTGTCTCTCCCGCACTTTTCTGCTCTGGGTGTGAAATGTTTAGTTATTCCTCGGCCTCCTTTAGCAGTAACGGTACTTGTAATAAGTGTAGCTTATTCGTAGCTTTGGAGGCCAGGCTGGGCGAATTGGAGACTCGGCTCCGCACCGTGGAAAATTCTACAGCTAGCCAGGCCCCTGTAGTCGGTGCGGACCAAGGTAGCTTAGCCGCCGTTAGTTCTCCCCTGGCAGATCCCGAGCAGCCGGGAAAGCAGGCTGACTGGGTGACTGTGAGGAGGAAGCGTAGCCCTAAACAGAAGCCCCGTGTACACCGCCAACCCGTTCACATCTCTAACCGTTTTTCCCCACTCGACGACACACCCGCCGAGGATCAAACTCTGGTTATTGGTGACTCTGTTTTGAGAAATGTGAAGTTAGCGACACCAGCAACCATAGTCAATTGTCTTCCGGGGGCCAGAGCAGGCGACATTGAAGGAAATTTGAAACTGCTGGCTAAGGCTAAGCATAAATTTGGTAAGATTGTAATTCACGTCAGCAGTAATGACACCCGGTTACGCCAATCGGAGGTCACTAAAATTAACATTAAATCGGTGTGTAACTTTGCAAAAACAATGTCGGACTCTGTAGTTTTCTCTGGGCCCCTCCCCAATCGGACCGGGAGTGACATGTTTAGCCGCATGTTCTCCTTGAATTGCTGGCTGTCTGAGTGGTGTCCAAAAAATGAGGTGGGCTTCATAGATAATTGGCAAAGCTTCTGGGGAAAACCTGGTCTTGTTAGGAGAGACGGCATCCATCCCACTTTGGATGGAGCAGCTCTCATTTCTAGAAATCTGGCCAATTTTCTTAAATCCTCCAAACCGTGACTATCCAGGGTTGGGACCAGGAAGCAGAGTTGTAGTCTTACACACCTCTCTGCAGCTTCTCTCCCCCTGCCATCCCCTCATTACCCCATCCCCGTAGAGACGGTGCCTGCTCCCAGACTACCAATACCAGCAAAAATCTATTTAAGCATAAAATTCAAAAAGAAAAATAATATAGCACCTTCAACTGCACCACAGACTAAAACAGTTAAATGTGGTCTATTAAACATTAGGTCTCTCTCTTCTAAGTCCCTGTTGGTAAATGATATAATAATTGATCAACATATTGATTTATTCTGCCTAACAGAAACCTGGTTACAGCAGGATGAATATGTTAGTTTAAATGAGTCAACACCCCCGAGTCACACTAACTGTCAGAATGCTCGTAGCACGGGCCGGGGCGGAGGATTAGCAGCAATCTTCCATTCCAGCTTATTAATTAATCAAAAACCCAGACAGAGCTTTAATTCATTTGAAAGCTTGTCTCTTAGTCTTGTCCATCCAAATTGGAAGTCCCAAAAACCAGTTTTATTTGTTATTATCTATCGTCCACCTGGTCGTTACTGTGAGTTTCTCTGTGAATTTTCAGACCTTTTGTCTGACTTAGTGCTTAGCTCAGATAAGATAATTATAGTGGGCGATTTTAACATCACACAGATGCTGAGAATGACAGCCTCAACACTGCATTTAATCTATTATTAGACTCTATTGGCTTTGCTCAAAAAGTAAATGAGTCCACCCACCACTTTAATCATATCTTAGATCTTGTTCTGACTTATGGTATGGAAATAGAAGACTTAACAGTATTCCCTGAAAACTCCCTTCTGTCTGATCATTTCTTAATAACATTTACATTTACTCTGATGGACTACCCAGCAGTAGGGAATAAGTTTCATTACACTAGAAGTCTTTCAGAAAGCGCTGTAACTAGGTTTAAGGATATGATTCCTTCTTTATGTTCTCTAATGCCATATACCAACACAGTGCAGAGTAGCTACCTAAACTCTGTAAGGGAGATAGAGTATCTCGTCAGTAGTTTTACATCCTCATTGAAGACAACTTTGGATGCTGTAGCTCCTCTGAAAAAGAGAGCTTTAAATCAGAAGTGTCTGACTCCGTGGTATAACTCGCAAACTCGTAGCTTAAAGCAGATAACCCGTAGGTTAGAGAGGAAATGGCGTCTCACTAATTTAGAAGATCTTCACTTAGCCTGGAAAAAGAGTCTGTTGCTCTATAAAAAAGCCCTCCGTAAAGCTAGGACATCTTTCTACTCATCACTAATTGAAGAAAATAAGAACAACCCCAGGTTTCTTTTCAGCACTGTAGCCAGGCTGACAAAGAGTCAGAGCTCTATTGAGCTGAGTATTCCATTAACGTTAACTAGTAATGACTTCATGACTTTCTTTGCTAACAAAATTTTAACTATTAGAGAAAAAATTACTCATAACCATCCCAAAGACGTATCGTTATCTTTGGCTGCTTTCAGTGATGCTGGTATTTGGTTAGACTCTTTCTCTCCGATTGTTCTGTCTGAGTTATTTTCATTAGTTACTTCATCCAAACCATCAACATGTTTATTAGACCCCATTCCTACCAGGCTGCTCAAGGAAGCCCTACCATTATTTAATGCTTCGATCTTAAATATGATCAATCTATCTTTGTTAGTTGGCTATGTACCACAGGCTTTTAAGGTGGCAGTAATTAAACCATTACTTAAAAAGCCATCACTTGACCCAGCTATCTTAGCTAATTATAGGCCAATCTCCAACCTTCCTTTTCTCTCAAAAATTCTTGAAAGGGTAGTTGTAAAACAGCTAACTGATCATCTGCAGAGGAATGGTCTATTTGAAGAGTTTCAGTCAGGTTTTAGAATTCATCATAGTACAGAAACAGCATTAGTGAAGGTTACAAATGATCTTCTTATGGCCTCGGACAGTGGACTCATCTCTGTGCTTGTTCTGTTAGACCTCAGTGCTGCTTTTGATACTGTTGACCATAAAATTTAATTACAGAGATTAGAGCATGCCATAGGTATTAAAGGCATTGCGCTGCGGTGGTTTGAATCATATTTGTCTAATAGATTACAATTTGTTCATGTAAATGGGGAATCTTCTTCACAGACTAAAGTTAATTATGGAGTTCCACAAGGTTCTGTGCTAGGACCAATTTTATTCACTTTATACATGCTTCCCTTAGGCAGTATTATTAGACGGTATTGCTTAAATTTTCATTGTTACGCAGATGATACCCAGCTTTATCTATCCATGAAGCCAGAGGACACACACCAATTAGCTAAACTGCAGAATTGTCTTACAGACATAAAGACATGGATGACCTCTAATTTCCTGCTTTTAAACACAGATAAAACTGAAGTTATTGTACTTGGCCCCACAAAACTTAGAAACATGGTGTCTAACCAGATCCTTACTCTGGATGGCATTACCCTGACCTCTAGTAATACTGTGAGAAATCTTGGAGTCATTTTTGATCATGATATGTCATTCAAAGCGCATATTAAACAAATATGTAGGACTGCTTTTTTGCATTTACGCAATATCTCTAAATCAGAAAGGTCTTGTCTCAGAGTGATGCTGAAAAACTAATTCATGCATTTATTTCCTCTAGGCTGGACTATTGTAATTCATTATTATCAGGTTGTCCTAAACGTTCCCTAAAAAGCCTTCAGTTAATTCAAAATGCTGCAGCTAGAGTACTGAGGGGGACTAGAAGGAGAGAGCATATCTCACCCATATTGGCCTCTCTTCATTGGCTTCCTGTTAATTCTAGAATAGAATTTAAAATTCTTCTTCTTACTTATAAGGTTTTGAATAATCAGGTCCCATCTTATCTTAGGGACCTCGTAGTACCATATCACCCCAATAGAGCGCTTCGCTCTCAGACTGCAGGCTTACTTGTAGTTCCTAGGGTTTGTAAGAGTAGAATGGGAGGCAGAGCCTTCAGCTTTCAGGCTCCTCTCCTGTGGAACCAGCTCCCAATTCAGATCAGGGAGACAGACACCCTCTCTACTTTTAAGATTAGGCTTAAAACTTTCCTTTTTGCTAAAGCTTATAGTTAGGGCTGGATCAGGTGACCCTGAACCATCCCTTAGTTATGCTGCTATAGACGTAGACTGCTGGGGGGTTCCCATGATGCACTGTTTCTTTCTCTTTTTGCTCTGTATGCACCACTCTGCATTTAATCATTAGTGATCGATCTCTGCTCCCCTCCACAGCATGTCTTTTTTCCTGGTTCTCTCCCTCAGCCCCAACCAGTCCCAGCAGAAGACTGCCCCTCCCTGAGCCTGGTTCTGCTGGAGGTTTCTTCCTGATAAAAGGGAGTTTTTCCTTCCCACTGTAGCCAAGTGCTTGCTCACAGGGGGTCGTTTTGACCGTTGGGGTTTTACATAATTATTGTATGGCCTTGCCTTACAATATAAAGCGCCTTGGGGCAACTGTTTGTTGTGATTTGGCGCTATATAAAAAAATTGATTGATTGATTGATTGATTTCTTAAAACTACAGCCAATTAACAATTTCAAACAACATTTTCATTGTCAGTGGACCCAAAATTAGTAACGTTTGAGTATCTTTATTTCAGAAGCGTTTTGGTTGTCGACCAGTTAACAGCAGCAAGTTGAAGGTAACAGTGAGGACAGTGCATTTTCCAAACAAAAACAAAAACAAAGAATCAGTTCAACAGTAATTAACAGTTTATTAAATGTTCCCTCCAGATGGTCCGGTCCCTTCCAACGACATGCAGCTCAGAACTGGTGACTTTAAATTAACCGTAGGTATGAGTGTAAGTGTGGATTTGTCTGTCTGTATGTGGCCCTGCGATAGAGTGGCATCCCATCCAGGGTGTACCCCACCTATTGTCCAATGACTGCTGGGACAGGCTCAAGCCCCCCCATGACTTTTGTTTGGAGTAAGCAGGTGTAGAAAATGAATTCCTCAGCAAAAATTGGATAATATAGATTTTTCAATATGTACACATAGTTTTTATTCTTTAACAATTTTTTTAAGTAAATGTTTAATTTCTGGCAGCATGGTGACTTAGTGGTTAGCACTGTTGCCTCACAGCAAGAAGGTCATGGGTTTGATTCCCACCTGTGGCCTTTCTGTGTGGAGTTTGCATGTTCTCGCCGTGTTTGCGTGGGTTCTCTCCAGGTGCTCCAGTTTCCTCCCACATCCAAAGACATGCAGGTTCAGTGGATTGGAAACTTTAAATTGTCCGTAGGTGTGTATGCGGGTGTGAATGTGTTTGTTTGTCTATATGTGGCCCTGCAACACACTGGCGTCCTGTCCAGGGTGAACTCACGCTCTATGACCGCTGGGATAGGCTCCAGCCCACCGTGACCCTTAAATGGACTAAGCGGTTGAAGATGAGTGTGTGTGTGTTTAATTTCGCTGCACACAATGAGCTCCATGTCAGTGTGGAGCTTTCTGCAGGTTCCTGCAGTTTGCATGTGTCAGTTTTATTGTCTTCTTCACGAGGTCACACTGCAGGTCTGGATACACCAGTTTGAACGTCCTGAACAGCAGCTGCACTGACTGAATCAATCAATCAATCAATTTTTTTATATAGCGCCAAATCACAACAAGCAGTTGCCCCAAGGCGCTTTATATTGTAAGGCAAGGCCATACAATAATTATGTAAAACCCCAACGGTCAAAACGACCCCCTGTGAGCAAGCACTTGGCTACAGTGGGAAGGAAAAACTCCCTTTTAACAGGAAGAAACCTCCAGCAGAACCAGGCTCAGGGAGGGGCAGTCTTCTGCTGGGACTGGTTGGGGCTGAGGGAGAGAACCAGGAAAAAGACATGCTGTGGAGGGGAGCAGAGATCGATCACTAATGATTAAATGCAGAGTGGTGCATACAGAGCAAAAAGAGAAAGAAACAGTGCATCATGGGAACCCCCCAGCAGTCTACGTCTATAGCAGCATAACTAAGGGATGGTTCAGGGTCACCTGATCCAGCCCTAACTATAAGCTTTAGCAAAAAGGAAAGTTTTAAGCCTAATCTTAAAAGTAGAGAGGGTGTCTGTCTCCCTGATCTGAATTGGGAGCTGGAACTGAAGGACTCAGGTTCATCTTAATGTTGGAGTGATGTGGGTTATTTACTCATTTGTTGGTTTATATTTATCAAGCTCCTCCAGAAAGTTGACATTTGTAATAAATTGCTATTATTGTGTTACTGGTTTATTTCAGGCCACAGCTCATCTTAAGGAGATGCGTCTGTCTTCCTGTTTATGCAGACACAATGTTAACGAAGATATGATGCTTCTTATAAAGCTGTTGGACACAACATCGGTGATGTTACTTGAGGGGCCCTGGCTGTTTGGGGTATTTAGAACATCGTACACGCTCACCTGGGTGACCCAGCTGAAGTTGTGAAGGTGTTTCATGATTGTGAAGATCGTGTTGATTTGGAGGATTTTCTTCTGACGTGCTGACTTCCATCAGTTTTCCAGCTGTGGCAGGTTTCCAACAATGGGATTTTTTTTATTTTTTTCTGTAGATGGGCTCAGGTGCTGCCCTCAACCAGGCCCGTTGCATGAAGGAAAGCAAACCAATAAATGTCTGGGCCCCGACCTTGCCTGGGGTCCATGAATTTTATGCAACAACATTTTGCACCTATCCAGACATGAAGAAGCTGTAGGTCTCCAAACATCTGTATGTCTTCAGGGCTTCTCCTGTGTAGGGTGTTGGAGTGTTGATAAAGTCATTGAAAATGTCTGGATATCATATCGCCTGTGTGGTTTCTGCTCAAAACTGATTAAACTGGTGAACTTCTGAGGCAAATATTGTCCGGATCCACACTGATAAGGATCGAGCGCTTCAGCTATATCGGACATATACCATACCATACCATACCCTTTATTTATATAGCACATTTCACAAACACAGTTTCCAAAGTGCTGTACACACACACACACACACACACACACACACACACACACACACACACACACACACACACACACACACACACACACACACAGGACCACACACTCACGCAGTGCTAAAAGCCAAAGCATAAAAATGGGTCTTCAGACGAGACTTAAAACACTCTACAGTGGGGGCTGTTTGGATATTAAGGGGCAAATCATTCCACAGCTCAGGGCCCACCACAGAAAAAGCCCTGTCTCCCCTGGTTTTAAGTCTCGTCACAGGCACCACAAGCTGGAGCTGGCCCTCAGACCGCAAAACACGGGGAGGCTTATAAATTCGGATGAGGTCTGAAATGTACGTTGGGGCCAGTCCATTCAAAGCTTTAAAAGCAAACAATAAAATCTTAAAATCAACTCTAAAACGAACTGGAAGCCAGTGCAAAGACGCCAGAACTGGAGTAATGTGCTCTCGCCTTCTGCTCCCAGTTTAGAGACGCGCAGCAGAATTCTGGACCAACTGTAACCGAAAAAGTGCATTTTGGCTGATGCCGATAAAAAGTGCATTACAGTAGTCTAAACGAGAGGAAACAAAAGCGTGCACGACTTGTTCAAAGGCATTGAAAGATAAAAAAGGTTTAACTTTGGATAAAAGACGCAAATGATAAAATCCAGATTTGACAACGGCGTTTACCTGCTTGTCAAATTTAAAATCTTTGTCAATAATGACACCAAAGTTGGTGACAGACTGTTTCACGTACTGTTTAAGAGGGCCCAGGTCCAAGAGGGGGTCAATCTTTCCAAATAAAATGACCTCTGTTTTATCCTCATTTAGACTTAAAAAGTTGTTGGCCAACCAAGCCTTGACGTCACTCAAACAATTCAAAAGAGGTGCCAAAGGGGCAGAAGCAAGTTTTTTGAGTGGCAGGTAAATCTGGCAGTCATCTGCGTCAAAACGATATTGTAAGCCATGATTTTTAAAGATTTGACTCAGTGGGAGGAGGTAGAGGGCAAAAAGAACAGGTGCTAGAATTGACCCCTGCGGTACTCCATAATTTAGAGACGCAGAGGAAGAGGTGAAATCCCCCAATTTGACAGAGCAGCTCCTCCCACTGAGATAAGACCTGAACCACTCCAGGGCAGTCCCCCTAACCCCCACACAGTTTTCTAAGCGATTTAAAAGAGTTGTGTGGTCGACTGTGTCAAACGCAGCTGACAAGTCTAAAAGGACTAAAATGGCAGAATCACCAGAATCAGTCACTAAAAACGAATCATTAAAAACCTTTAAAAGTGCCGACTCTGTACTATGAAGGGCTTTATAACCTGACTGAAAAATATCAAAAATGCCATGTGCCTCTAAGAAAAACTGCAGCTGCATAAGAACACATTTCTCTAAAATTTTAGCCAAAAAAGGCAGTTTAGAAATTGGCCTAAAATTGCAGACATTTGCAGAATCAAGGCTAGGTTTTTTCAGAAGGGGCTCAATAACTGCCTCCTTACAAAACAGAGGAACAACACCAGACAGCAGACTGCTATTTATAATGTCAAGGACATTAGAGCCAATAGCTGTCCAGACTTCTTTGAACAGTCGAGGAGGAACAGGGTCAAGTGGACTTGAAACAGGCTTAAGTTCACAGACAACTTTAGACAGACATGCAAGAGACACTGGCTCAAAATGACAAATGACAGATGAGCATGGCATGTCTGGAAAAGGGTTACATGAAGAAGTCTGAATATTGGCTCTAATTCTTTCCACTTTCTCAGTAAAAAAGTGCAAAAATGCATTACAAGTGTCAGGTGTTGATTCTAACCCTGTGGGCTGAGGGGGGTTAAGCACTGTCTCAATAGTTTTAAAAAGAACACGTGGATTATTAACATTATTGGAGACCACCTCAGAAAGATATTTAATCTTTTCATCTTTCACCATGTTCTGATATGCGAGCCAGGTCTCCTTTAAAATATCATAAGAGACTTGCAGTCCATCTTTTTTCCACCTGCGCTCAGCTCTTCTACACACGCGCCTGGCTTCACGCGTCCTGTCATTCAGCCACGGCACCCGTTTCATTTTAGGGCGCACAGCTTTAAGTGGGGCTACAGCATTGAGAACATTGCTGCAGGTAGAAAGAAAGTCTTCCGTTACTTTCTCCCTCTCAACAACAAAGAGCGAGAGAAGCGAGCCGCTGTTTCAGGCTTAAGAGAGCGACACAAGCGTGCAGGGGCAGGTAGGTTCAGAACATCATCACTTAAAATCAAATCAAATAAAATGGAACAGTGGTCCGATACAAACGTGTTACCCACAAATAAATTTTCAATCTGTACATTATATGTAAGAACAAGATCCAAAGTATGTCCATGAATATGAGTGGCACCCGTAACATGTTGGATTAAGTTAAAACCATCAACTAAATCTAAAAACTCTCTAGACAAGGGTTTAGACGAACAGCAAACGTGCAGATTAAAATCACCAACAATTAAAATCTTGTCATAATCTGACATAAAAGCAGCAAGACACTCAGAGAATTCTCTGATAAAATCCTTTTTATATTTAGGAGGCCTGTAAACCACGGCGCACAACACCGGCTCCTTCCGTCGCATGGTGAAACAACTCAGTTCAAAAGAGGAAAACCGGAATTCCGATAGTGGCTTGAAACATAAACAGCTATCCAATAAAGTAGCAATCCCTCCACCCCGACCTGAAACTCTCGGGGTGTTAATAAAAGTACATGACAGAGGTAACAGTTTGGAAAAGACGGAGGACTCACCAGCGTTTATCCACGTTTCCATCAAGAAAAATAAATCCAAATCGTTCGAGGTAAAAAAGTCCTGGAGGATGAAAGTCTTATTAGCTACAGAGCTTCATTTGCAAGTCCACACCTCAGTGAGGAGGAAGCCTCGGCAGCAGGGGCTCCACGACATACCGACCTCAAGTTGCTGGGATGAATGCCACCTTGGCATCGAGACCGTGTCCAGCGTGGACGCAGCGCCAGACAATCCACCTGTTGCCCAAACAGCGGGACCAGCCATCCACGCATTGGAGCCAGAGTGCAACGAGCAACAACACGATCAAAACAGGCTCTATACTCCAAAGGGATAAGAGCAGAAACCTTCAGCAGTGCAGGAGATCGCACAAGCAAGGCTTTTAACTTTACTAGCCTACCACTGCGCACTCCTCAATGGCGGCGCTTCCTCACAGGGAGGGCCCTCACCCAAAGCAGGAACTCGGGCACGTCATTCAGGTGAGTGGGACGCAGCCTTTTTGAGCCCTTTGTTGTGAAAGTGTCGTGACATGGACCCACAACAGGGGGCGTTAATGAACGGACAATGGATAAGCCAAAAGTAACAATTTAATGTTGTGAATCGCACAACGACGTACAGACAATAACAATATGGTGGAATGTCAATTATACACCAGGTGACGTGTGGGCAGGCTCGACGATAGATGACGCCTGGCGAGAGAAGAGCCGGATCCCACACAGCTTCCACCACCAACGGAGCTGAAGAACACCGGAGCCGCCAAGCCCTGCGCCCCAGGCGGCCGCTGTCTTCAGCAGTCAGACCCGGTACTGCTGGCAGAGAACAGAGACAGTCCTGATGAGTGTGAGTTCGCACACTCAGTAATCCCACAGTCTGTATACAGTTAGGAGGGAAAACCTCCACCTCCAGTCACACACTCGTGCAGCTCCTGTCTAACCACTTATCTGGTTGGGGTGTGAAGCGAAGCCGTCGCTGATCACACCAAACGCCAATCCCACAGATAAGGCAACACCCACAGGAAAATGGCTGCAAAGAAGTTCAGATTATTACTCAATGTTGTAAGTTAGCAGAGAATTTACCTGAATGGTAGCTGATTTCTCGGCGGGGAGGTGGAGTTGCAGTCTGGCCTTTATGGTGGTGGTGATGAGTAGTGGATGAGTGACAGCTGGTACGGATGATGAGTGACAGCTGTCACTCCCGGTGGCTCCAACGCCGTCTCGTGCTTGAAGCCCACACTTCAAGCAGGGCGCCATCTTGTGGTGGTGGGCCAGCAGTACCTCCTCTTCAGCGGCCCACACAACAGGATCCCCCCTCAACGGGCGCCAGGCTTGTCCGGGTGACGGGTGTAGAAGTCGGCCAGGAGGGCCGGGTCCAGGATGAAGCTCCTCTTCACCCAGGAGCACTCTTCGGGGCCATAACCCTCCCAGTCCACCAGATACTGGAACCTCCAGCCCTTTCGACGGACGTCCAGGAGCCGGAGTACCGTCCACGCGGGCTCCCCGTCGATGATCCGGGCAGGAGGCGGTGCTGGTCCCGGGGCACACAGTGGTGAGGTATGGCAGGGCTTGAGTCTTGACACATGAAACACGGGGTGTATGGTCCAATGCACCTGTCCTTTAGCTTGTGGGATTCTACATGCAGGGGGATGTCCTTAGTGGATAGCCAGACCTCCTGCCCGGGCTGGTATGCAGGGGCCGGGGAACGCCGGCAGTCTGCATGGGCCTTAGCCCTCGTCCGGGCTCTGAGCAGGGCAGAGCGGGCGGTACGCCACACCCGACGGCACTTCCTCAGATGGGCCTGGACCGAGGGCACCCCGACCTCTCCCTCCACTAGCGGAAACAATGGGGGCTGGTACCCCAAACACACCTCAAACGGGGAGAGGCCGGTGGCAGATGAGACTTGGCTGTTATGAGCGTACTCGATCCAGGCCAGATGGTCACTCCAGGCCGTCGGGTGCGCGGAGGTCACGCAGCAGAGGGCCTGCTCCAGTTCCTGGTTCGTCCGCTCTGCATGCCCGTTCGTCTGGGGGTGGTACCCAGATGAGAGACTGACGGTGGCTCCCAGTTCCCTGCAGAAACTCCTCCAGACCTGGGAGGAGAACTGAGGACCACGATCTGAGACAATGTCTGATGGAATCCCATGCAGACGCACGACGTGGTGGACCACGAGGTCTGCAGTCTCCTGGGCCATCGGGAGCTTCGGGAGGGCCACAAAGTGGGCCACCTTGGAGAACCGGTCCACTATCGTGAGGATGGAAGTCATGCCCTGGGACGACGGGAGGCCCATGACAAAGTCCCGGCCAATATGAGACCAGGGGCGACGAGGCATGGGCAGAGGCTGGAGGAGGCCTTGTGCCTTGTGGTGGTCGGCTTTGCCCCTGGCACAGGTGGTGCAGGCCTGGACATACTCCCAGACGTCGGCTTCCATAGACGCCCACCAGAAGCGCTGCCGGACCACTGCTACGGTCCTTCGCACCCCTGGATGACAGGAGAGCTTGGAACCGTGACAGAAGTCAAGGACCGCAGCCCTGGCCTCTGGTGGGACGTACAACTTGTCCTTCGGACCTGTCCCCGGGTCCGGGCTCCGTGTCAGGGCCTCCCGGATGGTCTTCTCCATGTCCCAGGTAAGGGTGGCCACGACAGTGGACTCGGGGATGATGGTGTCAGGGGGGTCTGACAGCTCGGTCTTGACCTCCTCTTCATGCACCCGGGACAGGGCATCAGATCGTTGTTTTTTTGTCCCGGGGCGGTAGGTGATCCGGAAGTCAAAACGCCCAAAGAACAGCGACCAGCGGGCTTGCCTGGGGTTCAGACGCTTCGCGGCCCGGATGTACTCCAGGTTCCGATGGTCCGTGAAAACCGTAAATGGTACCGATGCTCCCTCCAACAGGTGTCTCCACTCCTCAAGAGCCTCCTTCACCGCAAGAAGTTCCCGATTGCCGACGTCATAGTTCCATTCAGCTGGGGTCAACCTGCGGGAAAAGTAGGCACATGGATGGAGAACCTTGTGGGACTCCCCGCTCTGGGATAGCACGGCTCCTATCCCTGAGTCAGAGGCGTCCACTTCAACTACGAACTGGCGCTTGGGATCGGGCTGCACCAGAAACGGTGCAGTCGAGAACTGGCGTTTCAACTCCCTAAACGCGGCTTCGCACCGATCCGACCAGGTGAAGGGGACTTTTGTGGAGGTCAGGGCTGTCAGGGGGCTAACTACCTGACTGTAGCCCTTGATGAACCTCCGGTAGAAATTTGCAAAACCGAGGAACTGTTGTAGTTTCCTACGGTTCGTTGGTTGGGGCCAATCTCTCACCACCGCAACCTTGGCCGGATCAGAGGCGACGGAGTTGGAGGAGATTATGAACCCCAGGAAAGACAAAGAAGTGCGGTGAAACTCACACTTCTCGCCCTTCACAAACAGCCGGTTCTCCAACAACCGCTGTAGGACCTGACGTACATGCTTGACATGGGTCTCAGGATCCGGAGAAAAGATGAGTATATCGTCTAGATATACGAAGACAAACCGATACAGGAAGTCCCGCAAGATGTCATTAACCAATGCTTGGAACGTCGCGGGCGCATTGGTGAGGCCGAACGGCATGACCAGGTACTCAAAGTGACCTAACGGGGTGTTAAATGCCGTCTTCCACTCGTCTCCCTCCCGGATCCGAACCAGGTGATAAGCATTCCTAAGATCCAATTTCGTGAAAATTTGGGCTCCATGCAGGGGCGTGAACACTGAATCCAACAGAGGTAACGGGTATCGGTTGCGAACCGTGATCTCGTTCAGCGCTCTGTAATCAATGCATGGACGGAGTCCGCCATCCTTCTTGCCCACAAAAAAGAAACCAGCACCCATCGGGGAGGGGGAGTTCCAGATCAACCCGGCAGCTAACGAGTCCCGGATGTAGGTCTCCATTGATTCGCGTTCCGGACGTGAGAGGTTGTACAGCCTGCTGGACGGGTACTCAGCACCCGGTATCAAATCAATGGCACAATCGTACGGATGGTGCGGGGGCAGCGTGAGTGCCAGATCCTTGCTGAAGATGTCAGCAACGTTGTGGTACTCGGCTGGCACCGCCGCCAGATTGGGGGGGACTAAAACCTCCTCCTTAGCTGTCACACCGGGTGGAACCGAGGATCCTAAACACTCCCAGTGACAGATTTCGCTCCACTGAACCACAACCCCAGACGGCCAATCAATCCGGGGATTGGTTCTGCTGGAGGTTTCTTCCTGTTAAAAGGGAGTTTTTCCTTCCCACTGTAGCCAAGTGCTTGCTCATAGGGGGTCGTTTTGACCGTTGGGGTTTTTCATAATTATTGTATGGCCTTGCCTTACAATATAGAGCGCCTTGGGGCAACTGTTTGTTGTGATTTGGCGCTATATAAAAAAAAAAGTTGATTGATTGATTGAGTTGATTGATTGTGTTTTAGTACCCATGGAAAACCCAAAATCACTCGGGAGGTTGAAGGTGTTACATAAAACACAATCTCCTCCCTGTGATTCCCAGACACCACCAATGTCATTGGCTGTGTCTGGTGTGTGATTAGTGGAAGAAGGGTGCCATCTAGTGCCCGCACCGACAATGGTGACGGTAAGGCCACTAGAGGGAGCTCAACCTCCTTTGCCCATCTGCTATCCAGCAGATTCCCCTCCGACGCCGTGTCCACCAGTGCTGGGGCGTGAAGGGTTAGATCCCCACTCAGGATCGTGACTGGGATACGTGCAGATCGTCGGGGTCTCCCCACGTGGGTGTTGTGACCCACCCTTAGCCCAGTCTCTAAGGACGAGTGCTGCTGTTTTGACCGTTTGGGGCATTCTGTCTGTGTGTGCTCGGTAGACCTGCAGAGAAAACACTCTCCACGGATCAGCCTCCTTTGTCTCTGATCTGATCGCTTTTTGGCCCTGCTCATTTCCCTAGCAACGTCAGCAGGGGGAGCTGTCATCACATGGAGAGCCCTGGCAGCGGAGCGTGGGGAAGTCGGCTCCCTTTCGGACCCGGGAGGAAGAGGGACGGCTTGTGCCTGACCACGCCCTTCGTCTCGCTCCCGTCGGTGTTCTGTTAATCGGTTGTGTAACCGTATAACCAGGTCGATAATCCCATCTAAATCCTGCGGCTCGTCCTTCGCCACCAGGTGCTCCTTAAGGACCAGAGACAGTCCGTTTACAAAGGCGGCGCGGAGCGCAACAGCATTCCAGCCGGCTCGCACTGCCGCGATCAATCAATCAATTTCTTTATATAGCGCCAAATCACAACAAACAGTTGCCCCAAGGTGCTTTATATTGTAAGGCAAGGCCATACAATAATTATGTAAAACCCCAACGGTCAAAACGGCCCCCTGTGAGCAAGCACTTGGCTACAGTGGGAAGGAAAAACTCCCTTTTAACAGGAAGAAACCTCCAGCAGAACCAGGCTCAGGGAGGGGCAGTCTTCTGCTGGGACTGGTTGGGGCTGAGGGAGAGAACCAGGAAAAAGACATGCTGTGGAGGGGAGCAGAGATCGATCACTAATGATTAAATGCAGAGTGGTGCATACAGACCAAAAAGAGAAAGAAACAGTGCATCATGGGAACCCCCCAGCAGTCTACGTCTATAGCAGCATATCTAAGGGATGGTTCAGGGTCACCTGATCCAGCCCTAACTATAAGCTTTAGCAAAAAGGAAAGTTTTAAGCCTAATCTTAAAAGTAGAGAGGGTGTCTGTCTCCCTGATCTGAATTGGGAGCTGGTTCCACAGGAGAGGAGCCTGAAAGCTGAAGGCTCTGCCTCCCATTCTACTCTTACAAACCCTAGGAACTACAAGTAAGCCTGCAGTCTGAGAGCGAAGCGCTCTATTGGGGTGATATGGTACTACGAGGTCCCTAAGATAAGATGGGACCTGATTATTCAAAACCTTATAAGTAAGAAGAAGAATTTTAAATTCTATTCTAGAATTAACAGGAAGCCAATGAAGAGAAGCCAATATGGGTGAGATATGCTCTCTCCTTCTAGTCCCCGTCAGTACTCTAGCTGCAGCATTTTGAATTAACTGAAGGCTTTTTAGGGAACTTTTAGGACAACCTGATAATAATGAATTACAATAGTCCAGCCTAGAGGAAATAAATGCATGAATTAGTTTTTCAGCATCACTCTGATGCTGAAAAACGATGCGGAAGTCGACTGCATACTTCGCTGTGCTCCGATGCCCCTGCCGTATCGACAGCAGCACGCTTGAAGCGGTCTCGCCTCTATGATGGTGGTCGATCACCTGTCGGAACTCCCTCACAAACTCAGTGTAAACCGTTAGGAGCCGTGAATTCTGCTCCCAGAGCGCCGTAGCCCAGGTGCGTGCCTCTCCTCGAAGCAAATTTATAACGTAAGCCACCCGGCTAGCGTCTGACGCGTACATGACGGGACGCTGTGAAAAGACGAGCGAGCACTGCATCAAGAAGTCCGCGCACGTCTCCACACAGCCTCCGTATGGCTCCGGAGGGCTTATGTATGCTTCAGGGGAAGGTGGGGGGGTTCGTTGAACGACCAGCGGAATGTCTGTCTCTGGCACACTGTCAGCAGGAGGAGGTGCTGCAGCAGCGCCCTGAGCATGCGCTTCCACCTGGGCGGTGAGAGCCTCCATCCTACGATTGAAAATAATGCTCTGCTCTGTAACTAAGTCCAACCGAGCGGTAAAGGCGGTTAAGATGTGCTGCAGCTCACCCAACACGCCTCCTGCTGGCGCCTGTGCACCTCGCTCTTCCATTGGCTGTTCAAGCGATGGTTGACGCCCCTCGGGATCCATGACGCTGGCTGAGAAATCCTGTTGTGAAAGTGTCGTGACACGGACCCACAACAGGGGGCGTTAATGAAAGGACAATGGATAAGCCAAAAGTAACAATTTAATGTTGTGAATCGCACAACGACGTACAGACAATAACAATATGGTGGAATGTCAATTATACACCAGGTGACGTGTGGGCAGGCTCGACGATAGAAGACGCCTGGCGAGAGAACAGCCGGATCCCCACACAGCTTCCACCACCAACGGAGCTGAAGAACACTGGAGCCGCCAAGCCCTGCGCCCCAGGTGGCCGCTGTCTTCAGCAGTCAGACCCGGTACTGCTGGCAGAGAACAGAGACAGTCCTGATGAGTGTGAGTTCGGACACTCAGTAATCCCACAGTCTGTATACAGTTAGGAGGGAGCACCTCCACCTCCAGTCACACACTCCTGCAGCTCCTGTCTAACCACTTATCTGGTTGGGGTGTGAAGCGAAGCCGTCCCTGATCACACCAAACGCTAATCCCACAGATAAGGCAACACCCACAGGAAAACGGCTGCAAAGAAGTTCAGATTATTACTCAATGTTGTAAGTCAGCAGAGAAATTACCTGAATGGTAGCTGATTTCTCAGCGGGGAGGTGGAGTTGCAGTCCGGCCTTTATGGTGGTGGTGATGAGTAGTGGATGAGTGACAGCTGGTACGGATGATGAGTGACAGCTGTCACTCCCGGTCGCTCTGACGCTCTCTCGTGCTTGAAGCCCGCACTTCAAGCAGGGCGCCATCTTGTGGTGGTGGGCCAGCAGTACCTCCTCTTCAGCGGCCCACACAACACACTTATTACCGTCAAACGGTGAGCTCAGTTCCACAAATTATTTTATCTTAAGAAGCTCTGTGCGATCATACACCATCCGTGAGTTGGAGGTCCCCATAATACAAGTTAAAAACATAAAACACACAAATATTGCGAAAGCCAAAAGGCGTACCAAGCACCCCGGCGCCATCTTGCAAATGAACATATGAACTTGTCTGTCCACAGATGATCCTGCCATGCTGTGGTGTGGAACTTGCTGTCTAGTATGGCTTCATGCACAAAACCGCGTGTTGTGTGTGACGTCAGTGTACGTTGTCTCCAGGGCACCAATAGGGCTCGAGCCGGCTCTGTTTATACTGGAATTTGTTCCATGTGTGCAGCGCACGTAGCTTTAAGGTTTGGCTACAGGCTGTTTCTGAGTAATGCAAAAGTAACAAGTAATGAGCAACTTTCCACTGAAAGTAAAGTAAAATCATTTTGAAGTAGTGAGTGACATTACACGTGACATTACTTTTTTGAGTGACGACCTCAACAGTGTTCCACAAAATGCTTTCAAGCTGTTGGAAAAATACTGAAGCTTCATTTCCAAAATTAATGTTGATTAAAAAATGTAGAAATTACCAGATTAGTAAAATCAACTCTTCAAAGACAAAAAAACAATTCTCATAGAACCGCCATCAAATCGTCCAATCATGACACAGGTTACTCCAGATATTTTAGAAGATGCCAAAATCTCTGTCTACAAAACAGGTGACAGAGAACAAGAGTAAAAGTCTTCAGTGTCAGTACATGGATCCATATCATGAAATATGTCCTCTGCATTTAACCATCTTAATTACAGTTTGACACAATCCAACCAGGAGGAGCCGTGTGCAGCCACAGTCCAGAGCACAGGGACCAACTCCAGATGTGGAGATGTTGGAGTGCCCAGAGGAAACCCAGACACCAGGAGAACAGTGGGAATTCTGGAGTCTGTAGGGGCCCTTAACAAAAGGAGGCCTGGAGGAGGAGAATGGAAAGAATTCATCAGATGATTCTCTCTCTGATACTTTACCATCACTTCACTGTATGTGACATGAGTTTCATCTCAGCTTTAATTCAACATTTCAACTATTTCAATCCCTCACTGTTCCCTCTTCTTGTTCCCCACAGACGCTGATTTACCCTCAAACATCAGACCATCATCTGAACGTTTGTCCAAACTTGATATGTGGATGACAGTCAGCTCCGGGAGTTGCCCCTAAAGGGTTTGTTTTGGCAAAGGTCAAGGTCAATGGGATGAAAGGTCAAAATTTTGTGCACCAAACACAGCACACATTTGCTGAAGGTCATTGTTGTCAAAAGTAAAAAAATTAAGTTTCTCAGTCTGATTTACATGAAACTTGGGACACATTTGGAGGTGGTTTTTGGAATTGACCAGCGAGTTTACATTTTCCTGACCTCCGTCTTTGGGGCCAAGCTCATGTCTTCCCGTCATTGTTGGCTGACTCCCCCCAGGTCCTTTTGTTGATTTCTACAAAACGTGGCTTCTCAATCAATCAATCAATCAATCAATTTTTTTTTATATAGTGCCAAATCACAACAAACAGTTGCCCCAAGGCACTTTATATTGTAAGGCAAGGCCATACAATAATTATGTAAAACCCCAACGGTCAAAACGACCCCCTGTGAGCAAGCACTTGGCTACAGTGGGAAGGAAAAACTCCCTTTTAACAGGAAGAAACCTCCAGCAGAACCAGGCTCAGGGAGGGGCAGTCTTCTGCTGGGACTGGTTGGGGCTGAGGGAGAGAACCAGGAAAAAGACATGCTGTGGAGGGGAGCAGAGATCGATCACTAATGATTAAATGCAGAGTGGTGCATACAGAGCAAAAAGAGAAAGAAACAGTGCATCATGGGAACCCCCCAGCAGTCTACGTCTATAGCAGCATAACTAAGGGATGGTTCAGGGTCACCTGATCCAGCCCTAACTATAAGCTTTAGCAAAAAGGAAAGTTTTAAGCCTAATCTTAAAAGTAGAGAGGGTGTCTGTCTCCCTGATCTGAATTGGGAGCTGGTTCCACAGGAGAGGAGCCTGAAAGCTGAAGGCTCTGCCTCCCATTCTACTCTTACAAACCCTAGGAACTACAAGTAAGCCTGCAGTCTGAGAGCGAAGCGCTCTATTGGGGTGATATGGTACTACGAGGTCCCTAAGATAAGATGGAACCTGATTATTCAAAACCTTATAAGTAAGAAGAAGAATTTTAAATTCTATTCTAGAATTAACAGGAAGCCAATGAAGAGAGGCCAATATGGGTGAGATATGCTCTCTCCTTCTAGTCCCCGTTAGTAGTCTAGCTGCAGCATTTTGAATTAACTGAAGGCTTTTTAGGGAACTTTTAGGACAACCTGATAATAATGAATTACAATAGTCCAGCCTAGAGGAAATAAATGCATGAATTAGTTTTTCAGCATCACTCTGAGACAAGACCTTTCTGATTTTAGAGATATTGCGTAAATGCAAAAAAGCAGTCCTACATATTTGTTTAATATGCGCTTTGAATGACATATCCTGATCAAAAATGACTCCAAGATTTCTCACAGTATTACTAGAGGTCAGGGTAATGCCATCCAGAGTAAGGATCTGGTTACACACCATGTTTCTAAGATTTGTGGGGCCAAGTAGAATTTTTATGCTTAAATAGATTTTTGCTGGTTATTGGTGGTCTGGGAGCAGACACCGTCTCTACGGGGATGGGGTAATGAGGGGATGGCAGGGGGAGAGAAGCTGCAGAGAGGTGTGTAAGACTACAACTCTGCTTCCTGGTCCCAACCCTGGATAGTCATGGTTTGGAGGATTTAAGAAAATTGGCCAGATTTCTAGAAATGAGAGCTGCTCCATCCAAAGTGGGATGGATGCCGTCTCTCCTAACAAGACCAGGTTTTCCCCAGAAGCTTTGCCAATTATCTATGAAGCCAACCTCATTTTTTGGACACCACTCAGACAGCCAGCAATTCAAGGAGAACATGCGGCTAAACATGTCACTCCCGGTCCGATTGGGGAGGGGCCCAGAGAAAACTACAGAGTCCGACATTGTTTTTGCAAAGTTACACACCGATTCAATGTTAATTTTAGTGACCTCCGATTGGCGTAACCGGGTGTCATTACTGCCGACATGAATTACAATCTTACCAAATTTACACTTAGCCTTAGCCAGCAGTTTCAAATTTCCTTCAATGTCGCCTGCTCTGGCCCCCGGAAGACAATTGACTATGGTTGCTGGTGTCGCTAACTTCACATTTCTCAAAACAGAGTCGCCAATAACCAGAGTTTGATCCTCGGCGGGTGTGTCGCTGAGTGGGGAAAAACGGTTAGAAATGTGAACGGGTTGGCGGTGTACACGGGGCTTCTGTTTAGAACTATGCTTCCTCCTCACAGTCACCCAGTCAGCCTGCTTTCCCGGCTGCTCGGGATCTGCCAGAGGGGAACTAACGGCGGCTAAGCTACCTTGGTCCGCACCGACTACAGGGGCCTGGCTAGCTGTAGAATTTTCCACGGTGCGGAGCCGAGTCTCCAATTCGCCCAGCCTGGCCTCCAAAGCTATGAATAAGCTACACTTATTACAAGTACCGTTACTGCTAAAGGAGGCCGAGGAATAACTAAACATTCCACACCCAGAGCAGAAACGTGCGGGAGAGACAGGAGAAGCCGCCATGCTAAATCAGCTAAGAGCTAGTAGCTGCGCTAAGCTAGCGGATTCCTAAAAACACGCAAAGTGAATTATGTGTAAATAATTTAGAGGTGATTCAGCAGAAGGAGTGCTTTAGTTAAGGCACGTGAAGATTACACTGTGAAACAAATCGTTATCTAGATAACTAGATCAATCTAACTGCGCAGATTAAACAGCTAACAGATACAGCAAAACACCGCTGTGCTCCGGAACAGGAAGTGATACAATACCGCAGTGAGAGCCAACCACCAGTAGAGGCAAGCCGTAGAGGCCAATAAAAGCTGACCCTGAAATTGCCCTGAAATAATGACTTTTGACAAAGGTCAAGGTAAAGAAATTTGATTTTCAAATCACAATCGGGTCTCCATGTAACTAAAGTAGGGGTTGTGCCCAATTCTTGCCCCTTCATTGGACCTGTTTCTTGTAGCTGTTGGACTGTCCCAGGGCTGTCCCCTGTCGACAATCCTGTTTGTGATTTTTGTTTTTTCTTATGGACAGGATTTCAAAGCTCAGTCAGAGATTGGAGGGTGTCCAGTTTGGTGACCTCAGAATCACATCTCTGCTTTTTGCAGATGATGTGTTTCTGTTGGTGTCATACTGAGACCTCTGATGTGCACTGGGCATGTTTGAGGCCCAACGTGAAGCGACTAGGATGACAATCAGCACCTCCACATGGTCATGAGCTTTGGGTAGGGACTGAAAGAACAAGATCATGAATAAAAGGGAAATGAAGTCCCTTTGTATGGTAGTCTTACACTCAGGGACAGAGTGAGACGTTTTAACAGCGAGAGACACTTGCAGTAGAGCCATGGATCTTTCAGACTGAAAGCATCTACTGAGGATGCCCCCTGGTCATCTCCCCCACCAAGTCTTCCAGGCACGTGGGAAGAGGACGCAGGGAAGACCCAGAACACACTGGAGGTCCCGGATCAACAAAGCCTTCACGTTGGAAATGATCTGGTTGTTTCAGCTGGGTCTGAGCATGTTGATCGGCGCTGGGAGCGCGCCGCGCTCTCAGCAGTTGTGGGCCGTCCTTAAAGTGGCAGTAACACTCCTTAATCTGTATAATCCCATAAAATCGTCCCTGAAAGCCATATTAATTTTCCGAATGGTGTCCACCTGGAGGTCTCTCACAGTTTCTGGAAAAAAATTGATGCAGCAAAGCTCCAAATCGTTCAGACATTTATTCGCAATAAAAATCTGATGAGAGGGGTGGACCACTGCTCACACAAAGCCTGCTCACAGGCGAATGACGCAACCGACAGACGGGAAAAAACTCACGCATGCGCACGAAGGTTCAATCTTGGCTGATGCAATCACACGGTTTTTGAAAAAAAATAAAAAGGTCCGATACTTTCTCACAGATCTCGTATTAAATCCATTATTTCACAAATCTAATATTGTATTAAACCCATTATTGCACTAAGTCCATTTTGCACAAAGTCCAATATTGCACTAAGTCCATTATTGCACTAATTCCGTTAATGCGCTAAGTCTATGATTGCACTAAGTCGATGCGTGCACGAAGTCTCTGATTGTATTAAATCCATTATTGCACTAATTCTATGATTGCACTAAGTCCATTGTTGCACAAAATCTATGACTGTTTTAAATCCATTATTGCACCAAGTTCATTGTTGCATTAAGTCTGTTATTGCACAAAGTCCATTATTGCACTGGGTTCTGGTGTTGTGATTTGACAGCTTTTGGGAAAAATCTGTTTCCCGACTTCTTTGTTCACGTGCTGATTGTTCTCAGTCTCATTGAATGATCCGAGATTGTTTGAATGAATGAATGAATGAGTGAATACTCTGTGCATATGAATGAGTGAGTTTGTTGAAATACATGAAAAAAATCTTGTTTTTTATTTTATTTTATTTTTTGCATTACCTTCTCTTTGACTTGAAGTCTGTCTGAATGACTACAAATACTAATCACCCCTCGATATATGTCCAAGTAATATTCCCAACAAGGTTTCTCCAT
Organism: Thalassophryne amazonica; assembly: GCF_902500255.1. Taxonomy (NCBI): domain Eukaryota; kingdom Metazoa; phylum Chordata; class Actinopteri; order Batrachoidiformes; family Batrachoididae; genus Thalassophryne; species Thalassophryne amazonica. Next base: position 83,931,963 of record NC_047118.1, read on the forward strand.
CAATTCTTTTTTGAGTCATAAATCAGGTCTTTTACAGACCATGTTTTGTTTGTACTTGACCTTTAACATTGTTTGAAACTGCTCCAAAGTATTGATCTAAGTATCAGTACTGCCAAGGTTGATCAATCAAGGCTTCTTGGTTACTGAGACATAAAGGTTCTTGACCGTTGACCTTCAACCAAACTTTTCCAAAATCTGTTCAGTCCAGATATTTATCCAAGTAATATTCTGACAAACACACATCAGCGAAAACATTATCCTGCAGCCCACTTGACTGACGTGCAGGATAATTAAGTTGACCAGGAAAAACCTGAAATATCTTTAGTTAATAGTGTCTGAAGTCACATAAGTCAAAACAACACCAGGGTCCCTGTTTGTTTTTGTTTGCTTGTTTCATTTTCCATACAATCCAAACTCTTCTTGATTTGGGATTATCCACAAAAAAAAGAAGCTATTATTAATGTTAAATAGTAATAAAAAAATAAAAAAAAAACTGTTGTGGGCATTTGCACATATTTTTAATACATTCCTCAAACCAAAAATGTTTGTAAAATTGGGTGTGTTTGTGTATCTCTGTGTTGATGAGTTAAGAAGACATGAACATGAATCTTTACATCTGGACTCTGGGGGAGAACTCAAAATACTGTAGCTGCTAAATAAACAACATGGGGCAATTTGCTACAATGGGAACATCCCTAATTTTCAATTTGAGGCTTTCAGGATCACAAAAAACATTGGCAGCATCAAATTTCCCAGGGTGATGGTCAGAAATCCCTCTGTCCATCTGGATGACGAGAATGTTCACCAGATTCAAACGGAAAGTTTATGTCATGTTCAAATGCACCGAGCAGCTCATGATTGACCTTTGATGTGATGACACCAGGTGTCAACTCAGACCGAGTTCTCCTCAGTGTCTCAGTGACAAATTCATATGAAAAAGGAGCAGCTCTACGTTGGAACTGACACAGTTAAGAAATACTTCATGAGGGTGTGAACACTTTTTGTAAGAAGGACAGGTTTATTTTGAAATGTCTTTTGAAAAAGGTGCAGGTCTTTTGTGAGCAGCTTTTTGATGTGGGGAAAAACATTTTCTGAACAACAATAATATTTTTCAATTTCTGTTCAAGAATTAAGTTGCCCCCCCCTGTGTTTTGCACGAAACAGACCTTTAGAGGGGCGAGTATGGTTGCCTATTAGTGGCTCTTGTAGTGAGTCTTCCTCTATCACACTATCAGTGTTATAATTATGAATGTATATGTGGTCATGGGTTGTGTGGGTTTGCATGTACATATTTTACATTCATTTTATTTATTTTTAGATTTTACAGCTGAAAACTGGATTGAACCAAAATCATTTTTGCTGTATAACCTGCAATAACAGTAAAGATCTATTTATGTATTTTAGAGTCAATTTGTCAAAGGTCAAGGATGGCTCAAGCCAAGATGGCTCATTGATCACAAAAAAATTGGCAGCGTCAAATTTCCCAGGGTGACGGTCAGAAATCCCTCTTTCCATCTGGATGACTGGAATGTTCACCAGATTCAAACGGAAAGTTTATATGAAGAGTTCAGGTGCAAAACCCTGTATCTCCACCAGACCGCTCTTGTTTTAAAGAAGGATATTTACCTCATGGAAGTTGTACATATCCATGAATCATTCTTTCTTGTTATGAAATGGTTATGGTGCACTGAACAAAATGGCAGAATCTCAAAAATCAACCTTTATTCAGAAATGTGTTAATTAGCAACCTTTAATGTATTTGGCTGCAAAGCCTGGTATCTCCACCTTCAGTTTGTTTGCAAAACTCAGTAAGTCCATCACTTTAATGTACGCAAGGACAGAGACACCAAGTCAGCTAAAAGTTTCATTCCAGTGCTCCTCAGCATGCTCCTGCAGGTGTTCCACCTGCTGCTGCGCCTGATGTTTGGGAAAACAAGCGAGATGAGAGCCGCGTGAAGCCACACATCTGGCTCTCTCTGTCTCCTCCTCCTCTCTGCTCCACTCCATGGTACAGAGCCCAACTAAGCACGCAGTCCCAAAGTTCTTCTGGTGTGGATTAAAAGGAGCAAACTGGAGCGATCTGAATTTTTATCTGCAAATGGATGAATATGGGTGTGTGTAGAGACAATTCCCCTCAATCACAACGTGACAGAACTTAACAATGCGCTGTTACATGGTAACAGGTTGCAGCAGTTCCTGAGGACACCTGGCGCCTCTGCCTCAAATCATCACATTCGTGATCAGCAGCCAAGAATGTATACTTCGTGACATTCATGACGTGCCATCGTTATGTGTAAATGCAACATCAGAGAAGCTCTCGTGGGCGCCGCGATCTTTGCGTCATGTGACTGAGATACATGCCAGTGAGTGGTGGGCTGTTCACTATCTGTTTTTGCACACAAACTGGGGTGGCGCTTATGAGGCGCTACATACAAACCACAGCTTGACTTGCATTTACCACAAGATTTATGGAGTGTTGCAGCAGAATTGATTTTGTTATCGGATATGTGCCTCGGTAAGCTTTCACTTGCAATGGTTATCTCATTTTCCGTGAGCATGGCGTTTACGGGGTTTTGCACCTGAACTCTTCATATCATGTTCAAATTCACCATGTACCTCATGATTGACCTTTGATCTGATGGCACCAGGTGTCAAGTCAGACCAAGTTCTCCTGTATCCAGATGGACTGATTCAGTGCCAAATTCATATGAAAAAGGAGCAGCTCTTCGTTGGAACTGACACGGTTAAGAAATACTTCATGAGGGTGTGAACACCTTTTGTAATAGGGAAAGGATTATTGTGAAAATTCTTTGAAAAAGGTGCAGGTCTTTTGTGAGCAGCTTATGCAACATTCAGTAAGTGTAGACTCCAAACACTCCAGTAAAGTCACGCAGGTCTGCTGATCTGTATCTGATCACTGTCCAACAGTCCAGGATGTCCTGGTCTTTTGTCTGTCTAATGTTTCTGTTTCAATTACTCTTCTGAAATTCTTATTTTTATATCATCTTTTTATATTATACTCTTTTCTCTGTTGTGAGTTGTGTGGGTTTGCATGTACAAATTTTAGGGCCCCTTTACACATAGTACGAATAAGTACCACTCAGGGCGACTCACGGTGGGACAGCTCATATGAGCGAAGCAGAAAAACATCAAGCTGACGGGCAGGCATGCAGTGGCGGTTCTACAATGAATTACTCCCTGGGCGACACTCCATCCAAGCGCCCCCCACCTAAAAAACAGACAAAGTTTTGCACAGCCATATTATTATTATTATTATTATTATTATTATTATTATTATTATTATTATTATTATTATTGTTATTATTATTATTAATAATAATAATAATAATAATAATATTTTAGAAGTGCACCTGAAATTGCAATTGAAATTGACATCAAAAGTCAGCAGGCTACAATATTACTCCTAAACAAAACAACCATGAATTGCAAGTTTGAATAAACCTGCCCTTACATTAGACACTTTATTAATCTATCTTTCAGGCAGGAACAATTTGCTCTTTTATTAAGGTACACATTTTTCTCAACATTTAGCTAAATCTTTAGCTTGATGTTTGTACATATCGGGCTAAATGTATAAATACATAGCATTAACTAATCTGCAAAAGTTTTACGTTTGACAGAAATTTGATCATGTAGTGTTTTTGTTGTGAAAGTGTTGGAACACGGACCCACAACAGGGGGCGCAATGAACGGACAATGGAGAAAGTAAATAACAAGTTTTACTGTCGTGAAAGTGCACAACCAATACAACAATTGACAATTTGGGTTTACACCGAATTCCACTGGTGTCGTGTGGGCAGGCTCGAAGGTAGGAGACGTCCGTCCAAGTCGAGCCGGAACCACCCAGATTTCCCCTGCCACCGAACCCTGGAAATACTGGAACCGCCAAGTCCCGAATTCCCAGGTGGCCACTGCCTCCGCTCGTCGGATCCGGTACTGCTGGCAAGAGAACAAACACACAGGTGTGGATGCGGCTGCACCCAGTACACAGAGAGGGAAGAAGCTGACTCCACCTCACGTCAATACTGCAGAAAGGTGAGTACTTATCTTTTAGTAGTCAGCTGTTCTGCAAAACTCAGAGAGACAATATAATGTAGCAGAGAATCGTTACCTCTAACGTAAGGCGATATCTCGGCACTGAGGTGGAGACGCCGTCCTCCTGATATACCTCTGTGCTGAGTGGAACAGCTGTGTCTGGTGATGGGTGACAGCTGTCACCCAGGCTACTCCCATAAGGCGGCAGCGCCCTCTGGTGCCTGGAGCCCGCACTCCAGGCAGGGCGCCCTCTGGTGGTGGTGGGCCAGCAGTACCTCCTCTTCAGCGGCCCACACAACAGTTTTGCCTTTTTTTTCCCTCCCAATGTTTGGTCTTCATCTGTGGATCAAACAAAAATCTAAACTGAAATGTTACTAGCGTTCCCATGCCAATGAAATCAAATGTGATTCTTTTTCTGACACAATAACACAGTCAGATTCTGTGGAGACTTTCAAGTCCAGACTAAAGATGCACTTATTTTCCCTTTCGTATGGCTAGTATACTGGCATAGTATAGTTCTGTGCTTTTTATTCTTTTAATTAATTTTATTTGGAAACGGAGCATGCCACGGCTTCAACTTTACCTAAATTCTCGGTCTTTTAGTGAAGCTTAGGGCTAGTGGCCGGCGATCACCTTAGTATCCTGTTTTTCTCGTTGTTTAATGCTGTTAAATTATACAGTATTTCTTGTCTTTCTGGTGCCTGATTCTGTTTATTCTCTCTGTTTAAGGTGCAGCTTCATCCAGAGATGGGTGTGGTATTTGTGCTGAAAACCCTCCTGTCCTGTGCACCAACAGCATTTCTTGTATATTTGTTTTGTGAATTGTTCTGTAATTTATGTTTGTAGCATGGCCCAAGCAGAGGGTCACCCCTTTGAGTCTGGTCTGCTTGAGGTTTCTTCCTCAGAGGGAGTTTTTCCTTACCACTGCCGCTCTGGGGGATAGTAAGGTTAGACCTTACATGTGTGAAATGCCTTGAGGCAACTCTTTTGTGATTTGGCACTATATAAATGAAAATAAATTGAAATTGAACTGAACTGATTTTATTTCACATTATTTATGTGGCTTGTGGGGAGAAATATTATCTGTACTGTATGGTCTCTTATGGATATAACAGCCTGTTCAGATCTGCAGCGCCATGTGCTGTGCGACACATTGACACACAGTGGACACGGTGCTTTCGGTTTGTTTGTGCTGTGTTCACATCCCCTGCACATGGATAGCACCATGCCACAACACTTCCTTTTTTGTTTTTTTTGGGGTTTTTTTTGGGGGGGGGGGGGGGGGGGGGGGTTGTTATAAGTGGATAAATGACATGTGCAGGTCATTCAGGCTTTGTCATGCCCGATCCATCTCGAGGTTCCCTCATAGGCGCTCAGATTGTTTTGGATCCTGTTTATGCTGCCTTCACAATATGTAAATGTCGTATTTTATTTTTTGCATTACATTCTCTTTGACTTGATGTATGTCTAAATGACTACAAATACTAAAAATCAGATGACGCTCAGAGTGCCGGTGGATAGGTGCCCCATCTCGATGGCGCCCGGTGGGTTTTGAACAATGATGAGACTTGAAAGTCTCCACAAAATCTCACTGTTTTATTGACGCAGGGAGATCATTCCACAGAACAGGGGCATGATAAGAGAAAGCTCTATGACCCGCAGAGTTTGTTGTGAAAGTGTAGTGACACGGACCCACAACAGGGGGCGCAAATGAACGGTCAATAGATGAGCCAAAAAGTAACAATTTAATGTTGTGAAGGTGCACAACGAATACACAGACAATCTCAGAATCTGATAACAGTCAATCCACAAAGGTGACGTGTGGGCAGGCTCGAGGATAGAAGACGTCTGTCCTGAGAAGAGCCGGAACCACACGATTTCCGCCGCCACCGAACCTGGTGAATACTGGAGCCGCCAAGTCCCGAATTCCCAGGTGATCACCGTCCCCGACTGTCGGATCTGGTACTGCTGGCGAAGAACAAAGACAGTCAAGTGTGGGTGTGTGTACACCCCGTAACAACAATGGTGGGAATGCCACCTCCACCTCTAACACACACTCGTGCAGCGTCTGTTTAACCACTTATCTGACGGACGTAGGACGAAACAGTCGCGACCCACGCCGGTCCTCTGGTTGACAGCTGCAAAACAATAGCTCTTAGAATCAATTACTACAGGCAGAGAAAGTTACCTCCATTGAAGTACGATATCTCGGCAACGAGGTGGCGATGACGTCTGGTCTTTATGGAGTGAGATGCTGTAGAGTAGATGGGTGACAGCTGTCAAGAGATAATGAGTGACAGCTGTCACCCCCGGCTGTGTCCGTGGCGGCAGCGCCCTCTCGTGCCTGAAGCCCGCACTTCAGGCAGGGCGCCCACTGGTGGTGGGCCAGCAGTACCTCCTCTTCTGGCGGCCCACACAACAGAGTTCTTATTCACCCTAGGGACACAAAGTAGTTCTGCACCCTGAGAACACAAAGCCCGGGCCGGTACGTAAGGTTTAATTAGGTCAGCTAGGTAGGGAGATGCCAGTCCATGAACAATTTTATAGACAAGTAGCAGAACCTTAAAATCTGATCTCACTTGGACAGGAAGCCAGTGAAGGGATGCCAAAATGGGTGTAATGTGGTCAAACATTCTGCTTCGTGTCAAAGTCTGGCTGTAGCATTTTGAACCAATTGGAGAGCCCGAATGATGGACTGCAGTAAACCAGAAAATAGAACATTGCAGTAGTCCAAAATAGAAGAGATAAATGCATGAATCATGGTCTCAGCATCAGCCATAGACAGGATGGGAAAAATCTTTGCTGTATTTTGCAGGTGGAAGAGTGCTCATAATATTTCTAATGTGGAAGACAAAGGACAATGTAGGATCAAAAATTACCCCAAGTTTCCTCACTTTGTCATTGTGATGTATAACACACAAGCCTAGGCTAAGCATTAACTTGTCAAATTGATGCCGATGTCTCACTGGAGCAAGAACCATCATTTCAGTCTAATCAGAGTTTAAATGTAGGAAGTTTCTAGACATCCAACTTCTCACTGATGCAAGAAAATCTTCCAAGGATTTATGTGGATGAGATTACCAGCAGTTATCAGCATGTATATCTGAGTATCATCAGCATAGCAGAGAAAGGTAATCCCAAAATGCCGCAATATGTGCCAAAGGGGTGCTATATAAAGGGAGAAAAGCAGGGGGCCTAAGACGGACCCCTGTGGAACCCCAAATTTCTTGTCACTAAGGTTAGAGGTAGTGATAGAGTACAAAACACAGTGAGAATGACTGGTCAAGTATGATGTCAACCATGCAAGGGCACTCCCAGTAATCCCAAAGTGATTTTCCAGCCTATCAAGTAGAATATGATGATCCACTGTATCAAATGAGGCACTGAGATGTAACAGCACCAGAACTGTAGCAGTGTCCGAATCCATTGCAAGCAGAAGATAATTCATCAGTTTAGTGAGAGCTGTCTCTGTGGAATGATATTTTCTAAAAGCAGACTGCAGTGGCTCAGAGAGATTATTCTCAGTAAGATAGTCCACAAGCTGCCGTGACACCACTTTTTTCCTGAATTTTAGAGCAAAATGATAGATTTGATATCGGCCGATAGTTTTTCAATACACTATGGTCAAGATTAGGTTTCTTAAGTAATGGTTTAATCACTGCAGTTTTGAAACATTTAGGAACAGATCCAGAAGTTAAAGAAAGATGAATAATTTCCAGTACAGCCGGCCCAAGAGTGGGCCACAGGTCCTTAAACAGTTTTGTTGGTAAGCACCGTGCCACAAAGCAGGTTGTGCTTTTTGTTGACATTACAAGTTTTGTCTGCATGTTTTGAGACATACTCTCAAATTCTGTAAATCTAGGTAATACCTCAGTAATGGTGCCCACCTCAATAGCATGGTGAAGTAGCTGGGTTAAGGCATGCTGGGATATGTTTAACCTAATGTCTTCTATTTTCTTCTCAAAGTAATCCAGGAAATCTTGTGCTATAAAAGGAGAGTGAATGACAGGTGGTTGTCCATGAATAAGTGTTGCCACCGTGTTGAACAAGAACTTTGAGTTATGCTTGTTTTTGTTGATCAAATCAGAGTAATAGGTCCGCTTTGTAGCCAGTAATGCATGCTTGTAGTCTAAGATAGCTTCACGCCACGCAAGGTGAAATACTTCTAATTTTGAACTACGCCATTTCTGTTCTAGACCTCTAGCCTTATGCTTGAGGTCACACAGGTAATCATTGAACCAAGGTGACTGTGTTTTGGGGGAGCGCAGTTTTTACACAGGTGGCACAATCATGCCGAGTGCAGTTTTGAGCACTGTTTAAACTATCCACAAGACTGTCTACTGATTGGGTATTTGCCAAATGTGAAGCTTCGACATCAGGCATTCTAGCTTAGAGTTCAGTCTTAGTTGAGGAGTTGATGCATTGTTGTAGTGATATAGCCCCAACCAGTCCCAGCAGAAGACTGCCCCTCCCTGAGCCTGGTTCTGCTTGAGGTTTCTTCCTGTTAAAAGGGAGTTTTTCCTTCCCACTGTCGCCAAGTGCTTGCTCACAGGGGGTCGTTTTGACCGTTGGGGTTTTTATGTAATTATTGTATGGCCTTGCCTTACAATATAAAGCGCCTTGGGGCAACTGTTTGTTGTGATTTGGCGCTATATAAATAAAATTGATTGATTGATTGATATATAAAGTTGTTGTTCAACTAAACACGGCAGCGAAGCTGTATCCTTAATAAGTGAGTGATCAGAGACCACTGATGTAAGAGGCATGATGTCAATATTCGTGACAGCAATACCACATGCGAGAACCAAATCCAGGGTATTTCCACGAATGTGCGTCGAGTCCCGAATTCGTTGCCGAAATTCTAATGCATCCACAATTTCCATAAATGATTTGCAGAGGGGATCAGAAGGCCTATTTACCAATGATCAGAATGTTATCTCCACTAGTTGACAAGTTAGAGATGAATGCACCAAATTCATCTAAGAATTCATTATATGGGCCAGGAGGCCTATATACAGTGACAAAGTAATACGGCTGATTTTTATTCTTCTGACCTTGGCAATGCGTAATATCCTGAGCAGAGTGGAGAATCAGATGCTCAAATGAGTTATATCTGTGACCCCCAACAGCTAATAAGCTAATCCTAGATGTATAAATAAGAACAACAGCCCCGCCTTACTTCGCATCATCATTTAAGTGGTGGGCAGCTGTAGGTTCAAGCCAGGTTTCACATAACCCAATCATATCTAAGTGATGATCAATAATTTTATTATTAACCAACAATGATTTTGAGGCTAGTGATCTCATGTTAATGAGACCCAGACAAAGGACCTCAGTGGGGTTGACAGTTGAACTGTTTGGGTTTAGGGGTGGTTCCAGAGTACCATATATAAGATGCCTAGAAGTAGGTTTAGGTTTGAGACATTCCACATGCGTTGTAGGTCGTAGACACAAAATCTTTGATATTGCTGGAACAACCATTGGGCAATCCCCAATTTCAACATCATCCAATGTAGTAATGGGTATTAAGTTTGGAAAGCATATCCCTCTATGATTTTTATGGACATGTCTAAGGAAGCAGGCCACAGTCTCAACTTGTTGAAATAAAAATCTTTAATTTTTGTCTGACGTTCTCATGAGTTTTAGATGCATGTGTTTATAATCATTTATAGTGTCGGTTAATGCTCAAAAAGCAGTTTATTCTCATTATATCGACACTGGATACACTGAAAAGTTTGATGGATTTACATGATTTGTTAGTTCAAGAGACAATTTTCTCATGTTTCTATTTGAGAAATTTCAGAATATTATGTGATGGAGACACATTGTGATCATGTCGATATTATGTAAATATTTCAATCAAATTTCCTTTATGTCTGTGTCATTTGAGGCAGCCTTCCATCAGTCTGCTCATTTCCAGACAAGAAATGGTGCATAAACACGTCTGTATTTGTACTCAGGTGTGGTGAAGAGGCGCAAAGTCTGTTATTGCACTGTCTATTATTGGATCAAGTCTGTCATTGCACTCAGTCAGTTATTGTCCAAACTCTATGATTGCACATAGTACAGTATTGCACAGATTCCATTAATGCATTATTGCACTAAGTCCATTTTTTGCACAAAGTCCAAGATTGCACTAGGTCCATCATTGCCAAAGTCTAATAATGTATTAAATCTGTTATTGTACTAAGTCCATTTTTGCACAAAGTCCAACATTACACTAAGTCCATTTTTGCACAAAGTATATGATTGTATTAAATTCATTATTGCACCAAGTCTATGATTGCACTACGTCCATTAGTGCACAAAGTCTATGACTGCTTTAAATCCATTATTGCACCAAGTTCATTGTTGCATTAAGTCTGTTATTGCACTGGGTTCTGGTGTTGTGATTTGACAGCTTTTGGGAAAAATCTGTTTCCCAAGTTGTTTGCTCATGTGCTGATTGTTCTCAGTCTAACTGAATCTGAGCTTCTTGTTTGTTGAAGTACACAAAACAATCATGTATTTTATGTTATTTTATTTTTTGCATTATATTCTCTTTGACTTGACGTCTGTCTGAATGACCAATCACTCGTCGATATAATATAATAATAATTTATTAATTTATATAGCGCCAAATCACGAGTAATTGCCTCAAGGCACTTCACAAACATTTAAAAGCAGAATAAAATGAAATAAGATTAAAACACAATAATAAAAAAAATTTAACCATAAAAAGGTAAAAGCAGTAAAATAAATAAAATGAATAAAAAAGACACACAATCATATAAAATACTAATGATAAAACAGGGAGAACAGATATGTCTTCAACCTGGCTTTAAAAGTCTCCACAGAGTCCGACTGTCGTATTTGCACAGGCAGATCATTCCACAGAGCTGGAGCGTGGTGATAAAAAGCTCTGTAACCCGCTGACCTTTTCTTCACCCTCGGGACACACAATAGTCCCACACCCTGTGAACGCAGAGCCCTTGCCGGCACATAGGACTCAACCAGGCCGGCCAGATAGGGGGGCACCAGTCCGTGAACAATGTTATAGGCCAATAGTAATACCTTAAAATCTGATCTCAAGGAGACCGGAAGCCAGTGAAGGGATTCCAGAACCGGCGTAATATGATCAAACCTTCTGCTTCGTGTCAGAAGTCTGGCAGCAGCATTTTGAACCAGTTGAAGACCCCTGATGCTGGACTGTGGTAAACCAGAAAACAAAGCATTACAATAATCCAATCTAGAAGAGACAAACGCATGAATCACAGTCTCAGCATCAGCCATAGACAGGATGGGGCGAATCTTTGCTATATTTCTTAGATGAAAGAAAGCAGTCCTCGTAATGTCCCTAATGTGGAGGTAAAAGGACAACGTAGGATCAAAAATTACCCCAAGGTTCCTCACTTTGTCAATATGATGTATAACACATGAACCTAGGCTAAGCACTAGCTGATCAAATTGATGCCGATGTCTTGCTGGACCAAGAACCATCATTTCAGTCTTATCAGAGTTCAAAAGTAGAAAGTTGCTAGACATCCAACTTCTCACTGCTGCGGGACAGTCCTGTAAAGATTTTATGTGGACAGGATTTCCAGCAGCTATTGGCATATACAACTGAGTGTCATCAGCATAGCAATGAAAAGCAACCCCAAAATGCCACAAAATGTTCCCAAGGGGTGCCATATACAGGGAAAAAAGCAGGGGACCCAGAACGGATCCCTGCGGAACCCCGAACTTCATGCCCCTAATGTCAGAGGTAGTGTTGTTGCACAAAACACAGTGGGAACGACCAGACAGATAAGACGTCAGCCACGTAAGAGCAGTTCCAGTAATCCCGAAACAGTTTTCTAGCTTATCAAGTAGAATATGATGATCAACTGTGTCAAATGCAGCACTGAGATCCAGCAACACCAATACTGCAGTAGTATCCGAGTCCATTGCTCGCAGAAGATCATTAACTAGACTTAGACTTAGACAACTTTATTCATCCCACCAGGGGCAATTAATTTCAGCAGCCTGCATACCGGCACATCACAAAAAAAAAACATACTACATCCACATAAAATAAAATGTGCAACATACTACATCCACACCTTACAAGGAATTTAAAAGACGGATAGCAGAAGGAATAAAACATTTTAACAACCGATTCGTCCTGCAGACAGGTGAAACATAACGACGGCCCGAAGGCAACAAAGAAAATTCACCTGCCAGCACATGTCCGGGAGAAGACAAAATACAATTTGCCTTCCTCACCATTTGCTGTTCACAAAAACTAGCTAGATCTCTGGTTTCCACTCCAATGATCTTTGAACATGTCTTTGTGATACTATGCAAGCTACTTTATCTTTCAGTGCCAGGCTAGGAAACCAGCAGATGAAAGAAAACATAAAAGACTTTCAATAAAGGACTGATAAAAACGACCCATAATAACAGAACTGACAGAGAAGGACTTCAATTTGCGAAGGAGGTACACTCTCTGTTGCCCTTGCTTCACAATGTCTGCCGTATTTACGTCGAATCTCAACTTCTCATCAAAAAAAGTGCCCAGATATTTATATGCAGGAACTTTTTCTACAGCTTTCCCATGAATAATGCTGTCTATAGCAAACCCTTTGTTACGTCTAAAATCAATTATAAGCTCCTTCGTTTTACTCCAAGTGATTTGTATCGCACCATGAAACAAAATCAGCAAGGGCCTCCCCATGTCCTGACTCCTCTCCCTGAAGAAGGGACAGCAAAGCAGTATCATCAGAGAACTTAACTAAATAGCTGCGGTGCCTGACACTTCTGCATTCATCTGTATATAAGATGAAAAGCAAGGGGGAAAGAACACAGCCCTGTGGTGAGCCTGTGGACAAAACTAAGGAGTCTGAAACGCGTCCATTTACCAAAACTCTCTGTCTCCTATTCGTTAAAAAGTCCGCCAACCATTCAACTATCTGGTGAGGCAATTTAAAATCACACTTTAACCTCTTAATTAAAAGGCTAGGCTGCATCAAGTTAAAAGCTGAAGAGAAATCAGCAAATAAAAGCCGAGCATGAGCTCGAGGCTTTTCCAAATGTCTGTAAAGACAGTTGAGAATAAAAGCTTAGCATCTTCTACTCCTTTACCCACCTGATATGCAAATTGAAGTGGATCAATATTCCCTTTCATATTTGACATTATCATATTCTTCATAATTTTCTCAAAGACCTTCATACACAGTGATGTAAGTGCCACAGGTCTAAAATCATTAAACTGTTTAGGAAATGACTTTTTCGGGACAGGAATTATAAGTGATGATTTCCATAAATCTGGCACTCGGCCGCAACTAAGTGACCTCTGAAAGATATAGAGGAGGACACTACTGAGTTACTCACCACAATACCTCAGTGTACGTCCACAAATTCCATCTGGACCACAAGACTTCCTTACATTAACCTTCTCCAGAAGTCTTTTCACACTATCCTCGCTAATGATTATACCATCGTCAGTAGCAGAGGAAGTGCTCTCAAGGGGGAGTTTATCTGCAACCTCATAGTTCTCAACCTAGAATAGAAACAGTTAAATGCATTCGGCAGATCCTCATCGTAGCTCCCCTCTACTTTAATTGGCGCTCTATTATTATCCTGTTGGACATTAGTAACTGAAGCCATAGATTTAATGCCTATCCAGGCTGCCCGCAGATCACCACTACTGTACATATGTTCTACCTTGTCTTTGTAAGCTCTTTTAGCTTTACGGATTTCGTTCCTAACCTCCTTGTTAATTCTTTCTTTTCCACATTATCTCCTATATAAAAAAATTTTTTCTTCTTATTTAAAACACTCTTTAAATTTTTGGTGACCCACGGTTTATTATTGGCATAGCTAATAATATTCTTCTGAGGAATGTTGATATCCACACAGAAGGATATATAAGAGGAAACAGTCTGTGTCACTTCATTCAGATCAGAGCATGTATCATAGAAAACCTCCCACGCAGTCCATTCGAAGCAAGCCTTCAGTTTGTCGATGCAGTCTTCGGACCAACACCTCACAGTCTTTATAGTCCGCTCCCGACGTCTACAGACTGGCTTATAAGTCGGCAAAAGAAGAACACTATTATGGTATGAGGCTCCGAGAGGGGGCATACTGATGGACCTATAAGCTTTGGCTACTGAGCCATAGCACTGGTCAACAATAGAATTCCCCATAGTTGTTGAACAAGTAACATACTGCTTGTATGTCCTCAGTACTCTGTCTAATCGGCAGTGGTTAAAATCCCCCAAAATAAATTTAGGAGCATCAGGGGAAATTGCAGTTAGTTTATTATTCACATCCTCGATCAGCTGGCAAGCTGCCGTGACGTCAGCTCTCGGGTGAATATAAACCAGGGAAAAAAACAACTGAGGAAATTCCCTCGGCAGGTATAAGGGGCGAAGTGAGATACTCAAAAGCTCAATATCTGAGGTGCATATTTTCTCTCGCACCACAACAGTTTTACAGTATCTCTCATTAATATAAAAACAGACCCCACCTCCTTTAGACTTCTTTGTAATGAAAGAAGAGCGGTCCAGGCGAATGGGGAATCCAAAGCCGGTTAAGTAGAAATCCTCATTCATGTCTCGTTCTCCCAGCCATGTTTCAGTGAACGCGAGGAGGCAAGTCTCTCTAAACTCATGTTTCCACTTTGCGTAGATCTCGAGTTCATCCATCTTATTCCTGATAGACTGAACATTGGAAAGAAGGACTATTGGGAGAGGTGGGAGCCGGCGTCTATCATCAAGTCTAATTCTTCTCAGCCGGCGCTGGACGCCACCCCTCCTCCCCCTTCTTCTCCGGCATTTCCTCGGTACCAATCCACTTTCTACAGTGTCGAAAAACACACCCGGCAAGCCAGGAGGACGCAAGGACTCCGAACCCGCTTCTGGCAGACGGAGAGACAACAAGAGTTCCCGACTGTAGATAATCCTACCAGCACTCACGACTCCGCCATCTTGGTAGCCGCTAATGCTCTGACATAACAGAGTCCAGAGAGCAACGAAGATCCCGATGTAAGCTCCCTTCATGTTTCCGCGTAACTCCGCTTAGTCCTTGATAACAAATACAGGCATAGAAGTCCACAGCAATAACACACAATTGACAACAACAACACCCAGCACTCAGAACATACGCCTCAGCAGGCTGCACAGTGTCGCACAGGTAGACGAGCGCCACTTCCGCTTCCGCATTGTTCCGCACTACTTTAATAAGTGCTGTTTCTGTGGAGTGATGTCTTCTAAAAGCAGGCTGCAGTGGCTCAAAAAGGTCATTCTCAGTAAGATAGTCCACAAGGTGCCGTGAAACTACCTTTTCCAGAATTTTAGAGCAGAATGATAGATTTTATATCGCCCTATAATTTTTCAATACACCAGGATCGATTAGATTTCTTGAGTAGTGGTTTAACCACTGCAGATTTAAAACAATTTGGAACAGATCCAGAGTTTAGAGAAAGGTTAACAATTTCCACCACAGTCGGCCCAAGAATGGACCAAAGATCCTTAAACAATTTTGTTGGTATAGGATCAAATAAACAAGTTGTGCTTTTAGTAGACATCACAAGTTTCATCAGCACACCTAGTGAGATACTATTAAAATCCGTGAATCTAGGTAGCACCTCAGTGGTAGTCCCCAACTCAGTAGCTGGAAGCAATGAATGGACCAAAGTATGCTGAGATGTGCTCAACCTAATACACTGGTCAACAATGGTTTTGCTACCTGGTGAATATTAGCTGATAAAAAGGTATTTCAGGTATGCTGATACCAAATCTGTAATCACAATTTGTCTAGCACATCAGGTTCTTGAGTTATGCACATGTCAATATTTAGCTAATCTATTGCTATTATGGCACTTCTCATGCAAATGTAGATTGTGTTAAAGTTTTTGTTGTGAAAGTGTAGTGACATGGACCCACAACAGGGCGCGCAAATGAATGGTCAATAGATGAGCCAAAAAGTAACAATTTAATGTTGTGAAGGTGCACAACGAATATACAGACAATCTCAGAATTTGATAACAGTCAATCCACAAAGGTGACGTGTGGGCAGGCTCGAGGATAGAAGACATCTGTCCTGAGAAGAGCCGGAACCACACGATTTCCGCCGCCACCGAACCTGTTGAATACTGGAGCCGCCAAGTCCCAAATTCCAGGTGATCACCGTCCCCGACTGTCGGATCTGGTACTGTGGCGAAGAGCAAAAACAGTCAAGTGTGGGTGTGTGTACACCCCGTAACAACAACGGTGGGAATGCCACCTCCACCTCTAATACACACTCGTGCAGCGTCTGTGTAACCACTTATCTGACGGGACGTAGGACGAAACAGTCGCGACCCACGCCGGTCCTCTGGTAAGACAGCTGCAACACAATCAATCAATACAGGCAGAGAAAGTTACCTCCATAGAAGTACGATATCTCTGCGATGAGGTGGAGATGACGTCTGGGTTTTATGGAGTGAGATGATGAAGAATGAGTGACAGCTGTCAGGAAATAATGAGTGACAGCTGTCACTCACGGCTGTGTCCGTGGCGGCAGCTCCCTCTCGTGCCTGAAGCCCGCACTTCAGGCAGGGCGCCCTCTGGTGGTGGGCCAGCAGTACCTCCTCTTCTGGCGGCCCACACAACAGGACCCCCCCCTCAATGGGCGCCTCCTGGCGCCCGACCAGGCTTATCGGGGTGTCGACGGTAGAAATCGGCCAGGAGGGCCGGATCCAGGATGAAGCTCCTCTTCACCCAGGAGCGTTCTTCGGGTCCATACCCCTCCCAGTCCACCAGATATTGGAACCCCCGGGCCCATTTGACGGACGTCCAGGAGCCGGCGCACTGTTCAAGCCGGCTCCCCGTCAATGATCCGGGCAGGAGGCGGCGCCGGACCGGGGAGCACAGAGGGGTGAGGTGTGGTGAGGCTTGATCCTGGACACATGAAAGACTGGGTGGATCCGCAGTGAAGCCGGGAGTTGGAGCTTCACTGCGGCAGGACTGAGGATTTTGAGGATTCTGTATGGTCCAGTATACCTGTCCTTGAGTTTCGGGGAGTCCACCTGGAGGGGGATGTCCTTCGTGGATAGCCACACCTCCTGCCCGGGCTGGTAAGCAGGGGCCGGGGATCGCCGGCGGTCCGCATGGGTCTTCGCTCTTGTCCGGGCCTTCAACAAGGCAGAACGGGTGGAGCGCCACACCCGACGGCACTTCCGCAGGTGGGCCTGGACCGAGGGCACACCGACCTCTCCCTCCACCATGGGAAAACAATGGGGGCTGATACCCAAACACACCTCAAACGGGGAGAGGTCGGTGGCAGAGGACACCTGGCCATTATGCGCATACTCGATCCAGGCCAGATGTTCACTCCAGGCCGTCGGGTGTGTGGACGTCACACAGCGCAGGGCTTGCTCCAATCCTGATTGGCCCGTTCTGCCTGTCCATTGGTCTGCGGGTGATACCCGGATGAGAGGCTCACAGTGGCCCCCAGTTCCCGACAGAAGCTCCTCCAGACATGTGAGGAGAACTGGGGACCACGATCAGAGACGATATCGGTAGGGTATCCCATGCAGACGGACGACGTGGTGGACCAGGAGGTCTGCTGTCTCCTGGGCTGTTGGGAGCTTCGGGAGGGCCACGAAGTGGGCCCCCTTGGAGAATCGGTCCACTATCGTGAAGATGGTGGTGTTGCCCTGGGACGGCGGGAGGCCCGTGACGAAATCCAGGCCGATATGGGACCAGGGGCGATGAGGCACAGGAAGCGGCTGGAGAAGCCCTTGGGACCTCTTGTGGTCTGCCTTGCCCCTGGCACAGGTGGTGCAGGCCTGGATGTACTCCTGGACGTCGGCCTCCATAGACGCCCACCAGAAGCGCTGCCGGACAAACTGCCACGGTCCTTCGCAGCCCTGGATGACAGGAGAGCTTGGAACCATGACAGAAAGTCCAAGACTGCAGCTCTGGCCTGTGCTGTGACGTACAGACGATTCTTCGGACCGGTTCCGGGGTCTGGGCTCCGTGCCAGGGCCTCCCGGATGGTCTTCTCCACGTCCCAGGTGAGGGTGGCCATGATAGTGGACTCAGGAATGATGGGCTCCGGTGGATCCGACAGCACAGTTTTGACTTCGTCTTCGTGTACCCGGGACAAGGCATCCGATCTCTGGTTCTTGGTCCCGGGGCGATAGGTGATCCGGAAGTCAAAACGTCCAAAGAACAGTGACCAGCGGGCTTGCCTGGGGTTCAGCCGCTTGGTGGTCCTGATATACTCCAGGTTCCGATGGTCAGTGAAAACCGTGAACGGCACAGACGCTCCCTCCAACAGGTGTCTCCACTCCTCAAGAGCCTCTTTCACCGCAAGGAGTTCTCGATTGCCGACGTCATAGTTCCGTTCAGCCGGTGTCAACCTGCGAGAAAAGTAGGCACACGGGTGAAGAACCTTATCGGTCTCTCCGCTCTGGGATAGCACGGCTCCTATCCCTGAGTCAGAGGCATCCACTTCAACCACGAACTGGCGGCTAGGGTCGGGCTGCACCAAAACTGGCGCAGTAGAGAACCGTCGTTTCAACTCCTTGAACGCGGGCTTCGCACCGATCCGACCAGGTGTAAGGGGACTTTTGGAGAGGTCAGGGCTGTCAGGGGGCTAACTACCTGACTGTAGCCCTTAATGAACCTCCTATAGAAATTAGCGAAGCCGAGGAACTGTTGCAGCTTCCTACGGCTTGTTGGTTGGGGCCAATCTCTCACCGCCGCAACCTTGGCCGGATCAGGGGCGACGGAGTAGTTAGAGGAGATGATAAACCCCAGGAAGGACAAAGATGTGCGGTGAAACTCGCACTTCTCGCCCTTCACAAACAGTCGGTTCTCTAACAACCGCTGCAGGACCTGACGTACATGCTGGACATGGGTCTCAGGATCCAGAGAAAAGATGAGAATATCGTCCAGATATACGAAGACGAATCGGTGCAGGAAGTCCCGCAAGACGTCGTTAACCAAGGCTTGGAACGTCGCTGGGGGCGTTGGTGAGGGCCGAACGGCATAACCAGGTACTCAAGTGACCTAACGGGGTGGTGTTAAATGCCGTCTTCCATTCGTCTCCCTTCCAGATCCGAACCAGGTGATACGCATTCTAAGATCCAGCTTAGTAAAGATTTGGCTCCATGCAGGGGGGTGAACACGGAATCCCAACAATGGCAACGGGTATCGGTTGCGAAACCGTAATCTCATTCAGCCCCCTGTAATCAATGCATGGACGGAGTCCGCCATCTTTCTTGCCCACAAAAAAGAACCCTGCCATCGGGGAGGTGGAGTTCCGGATCAGCCCGGCAGCTAATGAGTCCCGGATGTAGGTCTCCATTGATTCGCACTCAGGTCGTGAGAGGTTGTACAGCCTGCTGGACGGGAACTCAACGCCTGGAACCAAATCAATGGCACAATCGTACGGACGGTGCGGGGGAAGGGTGAGTGCCAGATCCTTGCTGAAGACGTCAGCAAGATCATGGTACTCAACCGGCACTGCCGTCAGATTGGGAGGGACTTTGACCTCCTCCTTAGCATGTAAACCCGTGAGGAACCGAGGATCCTAAACACACCCGATGGCAGGTTTCGCTCCACTGAACCACCACCCCAGACGGCCAATCAATCCGGGGATTGTGCTTCAACATCCATGGGAAGCCCAAAATCACGCGGGAGGTAGAAGGAGTTACAAAAAACTCAATCTCCTCCCGATGGTTTCCAGACACCACCAGAGTTACTGGTTGTGTCTTGTGTGTGATTAAAGGGAGGAGGGTGCCATCTAGTGCCCGCACCTGCAATGGCGAAGGAAGCGCCACCAGAGGGAGCCCTACCTCCCTTGCCCATCTGCTGTCTAGCAGATTCCCTTCTGACCCCGTGTCCACCAGTGCTGGGGCTTGAAGGGTTAAATCCCCGCTCAGGATTGTAACTGGGAGTCGTGTGGCAATCTGTGTGTGTCCCACTGTGAATGTTATGACCCCCCCTTAGCCCAGTCTCCAAGGGCGGTTGTTGTCGTTGTGGCCGTTTGGGGCATGTGCGCCTTTGAGCTGCAGAGGAAAACACTCCCCGCGGACCAGCCTCCTCATTCTGTCATCTGTTCTCGGTTTGGCCCTGTGCGTTTCCCTAGCAACGTCAGCAGGGGGAGCTGTTGCCCCACGGAGCACTGCGGCTGTGGAGCGTGGGGAGGGCAGCCCCTTTTCGAACCCGGAAGGGAGAGGGACGGCGCATACCCAGCCACGTCCTTCACCTCGCTCCCGACGGCGTCCTCCAACCGATTGTCTAACCGTATAACGAGATCGATAAGCCCATCTAAATCCCGCGGTTCTTCCTTAGCTACCAGATGCTCCTTCAGGACCGATGACAGTCCGTTTATGAAGGCGGCGTGGAGCGCAACGTCATTCCAGCAGGACCTCGCAGCCGCGATGCGGAAGTCGACTGCATATTCGGCTGCGCACCGGCGCCCCTGTCGTATTGACAGCAGCATTGTTGAAGCGGTCTCTCCTCTGTTAGGGTGATCAAACACTGTTCTGAACTCCCTCACAAACCCAGTGTATGCTGATAACAACCGTGAGTTCTGTTCCCAGAGCGCCGTAGCCCAGGCGCGTGCCTTACCCCTAAGCAAGTTAATAACATAAGCCACCTTGCTGGCGTCAGACGCGTACATCACGGGTCGTTGTGCAAAGACGAGCGAACACTGCATCAGAAAGTCCGCGCACGTCTCCACACAACCCCCGTACGGCTCTGGGGGACTTATGTATGCTTCAGGGGATGGTGGGGGGGGGTCGTTGAACGACCAGTGGAATGTTAATATCCAGCACCGGGTCGGCAGGAGGAGGAGCTGCAGCAGCGCTCTGATCGCGCGCTTCCACCTGTGCGGTGAGAGCCTCCATCCTGCGATTAAGGATGACGTTTTGCTCGGACATCAAATCCAGCCGAGCGGTAAGGGCAGTGAGGATTTGCTGCAACTCACCGAGCACGCCTCCTGCAGACGCCTGTGCACCCTGCTCTTCCATTGGCTGTCCAACAGATGGGTTGACGCCCCTCGGGATCCATGACGCTGGGCGGACATATCCTGTTGTGAAAGTGTAGTGACACAGACCCACAACAGGGGGTGCAAATGAACGGTCAATAGATGAGACAGAAAGTAACAATTTAATGTTGTGAAGGTGCACAACAAATATACAGACAATCTCAGAATTTGATAACAGTCAATCCACAAAGGTGACGTGTGGGCAGGCTCGAGGATAGAAGACGTCTGTCCTGAGAAGAGCCGGAACCACACGATTTCCGCCGCCACCGAACCTGGTGAATACTGGAGCCGCCAAGTCCCGAATTCCCAGGTGATCACCGTCCCCGACTGTCGGATCTGGTACTGCTGGCGAAGAGCAAAAACAGTCGTGTGGGTGTGTGTACACCCCGTAACAACAACGGTGGGAATGCCACCTCCACCTCTAATACACACTCGTGCAGCGTCTGTGTAACCACTTATCTGGGGACGTAGGACGGGACGTAGGACGAAACAGTCGCGACCCACGCCGGTCCTCTGGTAAGACAGCTGCAACACAATCAATCAATACAGGCAGAGAAAGTTACCTCCATAGAAGTACGATATCTCGGCGATGAGGTGGAGATGACGTCTGGGTTTTATGGAGTGAGATGATGAAGAATGAGTGACAGCTGTCAGGAAATAATGAGTGACAGCTGTCACTCCCGGCTGTGTCTGTGGCGGCAGCGCCCTCTCGTGCCTGAAGCCCGCACTTCAGGCAGGGCACCCTCTGGTGGTGGGCCAGCAGTACCTCCTCTTCTGGCAGCCCACACAATGGTAATGACCATGCTCCATGAATATCCCTTGTGATTGGTATCTGTTTTTCTGGTAACTCATCAATGTTGTCACATATTGGTGTGTTTTGTTGTTACGTCCAGTTCAGTCACTCTGACTTTTTCTCCATTTTCACCTTCCTCTAGTCATTGTGACTGAGGAGGGCTGATGGTCTCACCACTTCAGGCGGGACCATGGTGGGGGCAGTCCCTTTGCCAATGGCCAAATTCTCCACACTTCCAACAGGTACTCTCCTGTGGGCCTGATTTGGGACGACCACGCCCTCCACCTCGAAAACCTCCTCGACCACGGCCGCGTCCACGACCCCGGCCCCTAAAACCTCCCATTTGATGGAAGATTTCAGAAAAATCTTCAGTCACAAAGACAGAAGTTTTG
This sequence comes from Thalassophryne amazonica, assembly GCF_902500255.1. Classification (NCBI taxonomy): domain Eukaryota; kingdom Metazoa; phylum Chordata; class Actinopteri; order Batrachoidiformes; family Batrachoididae; genus Thalassophryne; species Thalassophryne amazonica. The sequence goes on from NC_047118.1 coordinate 83,954,208, forward strand.
GGTTTTGTCTGTCTGGTCACTTTTGCTGCATGTCTTGCCCAATCCAGTATCTAGTTATATCAATCCGAGTCAGTAGTCACATTGTGCTTTTTGATCCATGCACTAATTTCTGGCTTCAAACCATTCAGGAGGGCTTGTTTCAGCTGATTTTGATATGCTCCTGCTTGATCATCACTATGCGGTATACCGCTGTTTGCACCGAAACTGTCCCTAAACGCTGATTATAATCATCCACATCCTCATCTGCCTTTTGTTTACACGCATTTATTTTACCATAGTCCGCTTTCTGTTTAAACTTGTTTTTAACTCTGGTCATTAGATCGGTTATTTGAGCCTGTAACGCCGCTGCCGGATCTTCCTCATTCCCATGCGGCAGGACCATGCCGTTTGCAGCACGTCCTGTAAATGCCCCTCTCACGTGGACGCAGTTTCGTCCCAGAGCCAATTGTACGGCCTGTCCTACTTCACAGCCATTCAACCTATATGCTTTTATAATGTCCTCTATTCCTTTTACCCACTCTTCCACATCAGCTTGTGGGTCTGGTAGGCCAGACACGGCCTTTACTGCCTCTTCTGGTGTCCACGGACGGAACACATGAAGGAATGGCGGCTGTCCTTGAGCTATATTTGGGTTTGGGACCTGGATCATTGGAGTGATGAAACTGTGAACTGGGGATATATTGAAACCGTATTTTAGAGGTGGCTTAATCATAGCCCTGTCTCTCAAAATGTATTTTTCGGGCATTAAAGGATTTGTTGCCGCAGGCGGGGTCAATACAGTTGAAAATTTCACACTCCTGATTATCCAAAAATGGATTTGGATACAGTGAGCTTATTGGGTCATATGACGGACCTTCAGAACTCCCCTGGGGATAATTAGGGTCAAAAATCGGGTCCTTTACCAGTGGTGGAGCCACTGTTGGCGCCGCTTGTCTTGCTGCAGCCTGATTTTGTGGCTGCAGGGGTGGATTTACATCACGGCCTCTCACGGCCGTCTCATTGTCTTCAGGTTTTACAAACATTACTTTCCCCTCTGATTTTCCTTTCTCGTCTTTCTTCCTCTTTATGGCCTCTACTCTCATCTGTGCTTCACTGAGCCATACTTTTGCACATCTATTTCTCCTTTTCTGCTTTCCTGTTACCCTTTTATTTGTTGCTGCTGCCGTAAGTTTTAACACAAACCTTAGTTATGTACTTCAGATTTTCCGGATTGCGTTTGTGCATGTATTTTTCGTCGCCCTGAAATAGGGGCTTATTTTCTGTGCATGTGTTTCCCATGTTGGTCACCTATTTGAGGCTTCAACAGACAGTCTAGATGACTACACCTAGACAGCTTGATATCCCATTTTATCAGGGGACAAAAGTGAAGCTGTCATCTGCAAAGTAGGTCATTTTAAGTCCAAACGCACCACACTCACATATTCCTGACGAGTCTGCAAAGAGGGGGATTCCAAGGAAGGTCCGCCCCACGGGGTAGAAGCTTTACCTGAACTTTGCAGAGTGAAGGGGAATAGGTGACCTATCTAGGTGACTACACGGACACTGTGACATCATATATTCTTTCTGTGAAGGACAGCATCATCCACAGCGTACCAGGGTGAGATATAAAACGATAAGCCCTGGTTCACACTGTCAGATCCCGCTTTTTACATACACGGCACACGCCACCCCTCCGATGAGTGTTTGTGTACAAAACCAGCTCTCTGTCTCTAGGGTCCGACCTTTGTGTCTCCACGGGTATTACCCGGCAGGGCTGCACAAAGGCTGTTCAAGCTTGGTGGCGAGGAGGATTCGTCTAGCTGCTCACTGCCTCCATCCGGACGTCCACCCTGCTGAAGCTGATCTCGCACCCCAGTCGAATAGCCTTCTCTGGAACCAGGATACGAACCGGCCACGCCCGTTAACGGCAGCTCTCCTCTTATGGATCAGGGCTCTTGGAATGTTGCTAGATTTTGAATTTAGTGACTCGTACAGCGAGTCCCCAGGATGGTGTTATTTTCATTAAAAAAACAGACTAACCTTTTAGAGCCTTTTTGATGTTGTACACCCAATAAACTTTAACTTTTACACCTTAAGAGGCATCAATAATCCAATGTCTGAGCCTTAACACTTAACTGCTTGCTTGGAAATTTATTGCAGGTTTGCAAGTGCCAATAACATAATCAACATAGATTATATGGTAATAATTTCACAACAGTATTCAAGTATAATTAGAATAATGATTGGCAGAGATTTTTGTTTTTAATTCAATAATTCTAACTGATCTTACTTTGACTGGACTGGATTGATTTCTTAACAATTTTTTCTAGGAGTGAGGGAAGGAGGTTTTTGAGGTTAGGGTCCCCAGCGCGATGAACTTGATTTCCTCTTCATCAGCTATTAATCGTTAGCTGACCACGATCCTTGTGCCTTGTGTGATGTTGTAATCCTTCAGGAAGACAATCCACATAAGAATTTATTCCATCTTCAATCATCCAAAGTTGATCCATTCTGATATGCGGTGATGTTCCTTGAGAGAGAAATCGTTGAACATTCCCCACTCAGACTTAAGGCCAGTGGTTACTCTCCATTGTTCTGCTACTCCGTGACTGGACGGCCTGAGTGGGAGTTGAAAACTCTCAAATTATCTTTTATGGCTCCAATCCTCTCACTCCACAATTCCAATTGATGCTCACAAGATGGTCAAGTCTTGTGATTTCCTTGTAGCAGGGGAGTAGTGGCAACAGCACCTCTCCCTGGAAGAATAACCCCGTTTACTGGTATTTCAACAGGTTATATATGTGCTTGACTCTTGTTGTCCTCAGATGATCTTGGTTACCATGGGGACGCTGTTGACTCAAAACCTCCTCCCTTCTCCTTCTGCTTACTGGAAATCTCCGCAGCCCTTGCCAGTAACTTATTTCTCAAGTTTCTCTTTTCTATTAACACTTCAGCTTTTCTGAGAATTCATTCTTTTAAATCATTCTTCAAAATCACATCAGTCATATTCAATCATTCATTACAACTCTCTTTCACATAAAAACAATTCATATGATCATATACAAACATTTTCATTCCTTTTATTCATTTCATATTTTACTAACATTTTAATCATTTGATCAGTTGTTTAACATCAGCTTTACTGCCCTGCTTGCGACATCTTCTTCACTTCCTCTTTTTCTCTGACTGCACTCTTTATGAAAAACAACTCATAAATCATTTATTTCACTTATTTGTAACATACTTTTCTAATCAACTCTTAATTTTAACTCATTAATACTTCATTTGATCATATTGTCATGTTAGAATCATTCTTAGACATATTCCCTCGTCTTCACCATCGAGTTCATTCCGTGGGCCTCCCCATTTGCAATGGAAAAGTCCGGTATGACCTCACTTACTCCTGTAAGGTACCAAACACTGTGCAGTTTAATCCAACAGCATGATATTAATCCCATGGCACGTATTATATTCCAAGATGAAAACAAGCTGAAAGCAATCTTAAAGTCATCTTTCCTGACACCCCCTCCATGCCTTGAAGCTCTGCCGATCTCTCTATACCTCCATAAAAACATCCTCGTCGTCATCGACAGGGTGAAGGGTGAGCACTTCTTTTTCATCCACCATCGGAGACAGAACAGGAGGAGCTGGAGTTGAACGACACTCATCCAGCACCACGTACTCCTCTCCGCCCACCTGTAGATTGCCGTCGCCGTCAGAAGCCTGCTCGTCCAGTAGTGGTGATTGTGATGGTAATCCCAATGAAGACGGAGTTGCCTCATATTCCTGAGATGATACTCCATCAGGGAACGATGGTGCGCATGGTGAAGTGGGGGTGACGGGTGTATAACACGATGTAACTGGTGTAGATGGTTGTGGTGATGTATCCGTCGTTTGAGGTGAAGCTTCAGCGAGAATCTCCTCAGGCTCGGGCTGTTGAAGGTGTTCATCCAGGAACACCTGCGTGAGGGCCTCCAAACACCAGTTCATGTCCTCGGTTTGCACCCCAACCTCCGCAGTGCGCTGTGGAGATGAACGTGGAACTGGTGGTAATGAAGGACCAATGGCCACGATCCGGCCATCGGCAAGATGAGCTGTGGAGAATCTTATTCCCGTAGGATACATCCACATTTTGATAAACACGGGGCAATACATATCCCTCTGGAGCACTATAGTGTCAGCTCGTATTTGATCACCAAAAGTGAATGCCAAATCACGTCTGCCTCAACCTCAATTTTTAGGTATGCTTCTGTTGGTACCTGGGGCAGAAAAGAAGTATCCTTCCGTCCCATATTCCCCGTGCCACTGAACAGGGAAGTTGTTGCCGTAACACGTCGGGCTCACAGAGTCGGTGTTATCTCCCAGAAGTAGAGCGCTTGTTCCAGGGTGGCTTGACAATGAATACATCTTATATCCCCCTATAGTGTAAGAGGAAACATTAGTCTTTTAACTATTATATTGCAAGCAAGCAAAAGTGTTCGTCGGGATTATTCAGATGTACGCCAGAGCCGCCTCATGATCACTGTAGGAGAGTGGGACTGTGGTGACGTTACTATTCCCGCTGTAGCTGAAGGAGCTGTACACGGGAAGCAAGATCATACGTCGTAAACCATAACAGCAGGAGGTTGACTAACCATGGACTGCCAGATAAAGCTGATAATATTCCCCATCCTAAGGCCCAATTATAATAAGTCCAAGTTTGTACAGCCAGGGTTTCCTGCGTTGTATGGCTCAGTTAACGTAGCTATGACGCCAATAGGGTCAAGGCCATCACACCTTCGCACACAATGTCAGCTATCACTGCCGGGGCGTAAAAGATTGCTGTCATATCTATCACCATCCAAATTGTAATTGATGTGTACTGCCATATTCCACAACAGTCAAACTGGAGAGTAAAGCGACCGAGGACGTTGTCGTAAGTCCCAACGGCCGACACAGCAGTGTAGTAGTGCAATAAACTCCACTCCACTCACTTTGAAGATGGTGTCATTTACGCCGCCAGTATTGTTGGACATTGTGCTCTCTTATTCTTTTTACTTATCTCCTTAAGTTTGTACGCTTTTATGTAGATGCTTCTTCCTTCACTCCCCCAAGTTAGAATGAACAGGGCGTGTCTCGGCGTCGGGCTTTGTAGGCTTCATCGCTCCTCCCCTAACGGAGGAGGGGCTCCATATCACTGCGTTGTGTGCTCCTCCTACACAAGCGCAGGGCGGCTGCGAAACTTCCTTTTAACAAAACATATCCAATCCTGCAGCAATAATAAGTCCATTATGATTAACAGATAGGGCCAAAGATATCAAACAAATGTCCAATCCAACCAGTCACCACTTCGAGACCTTCTTTAATGACTTCTCCGGTCTCTGCAGCGAAAGTGGTGATGATTCCTCCAGCTATTATTTGCGTTCTTTCCCACCAAGAACATTCATGCCGACCTCTTCCTTTTCCACAGCTCAACCAATGTTCTGCAGGCAATTTACATGTACCATTATTGTAAATCCGACTGGGTCCCAACCATTCGTAACCGACAATTTCTCGTCCTTCGCATAGACTTTTCTTGAAGGCATATCCTTCCTCAAGCATTATCAAAGCATCACCAACAAATGGCACTATGTGGCCTAGGACCTGCTTCCTTTTCGTCATTCCATGTCCCAGGACAGCCTTGGCACATCCAACGTTGGGTGGAAAAGCTCTTATCCATGCGCCAGCACTGTTCTTCTCCCAAACTGTTTAATGGCCGTAAGTGTCATACTCGCCGTCATAGTAAGCGTCACAATATTCTTCCCAGCCGGGAACATTTCTACAATTTTGGCGGGCAAGGCTTATCGTGCATGTGGTATTACGTCTATTACAAATCATTTTCCAGGGCCGTGGCGTAACATAAGGGTTTGGTCTCCAGAGTACACTGGACCAAGTAGCTCTGTCTCTGGAGTAGACTGTGGTGATGTATTGATATTTAACCCAATAATTATTTATTTGATCCAAACAGGGGGATACCCAATCTTCAACTTCATATTTCTCCATTCCCCACCAAGTGACGTCCTTACTATGTCTAACTCCTTCCTGCCATGCTTGAAGGGTCTCCTTAATGGTTGGAAACTGTAACAACTTTGTACAGTTATATACCCATCTTAGCCAATTCCCTGTCTTAATTTGGTCTATGGGACATCGGGGGGATTTACCAGAACCTTCAGCCAAATTATTATGGTATTCTGTCTCATGTAAGCTTCCATAGATTCTATTCGCCACGCATTGATCAATTTTGCTAAAATCTTCCTGAGGTACTGACCTTAGCTCATCAGGCTTTGGTAGTTTTTGCACATAGAATTTTGCTTTATGTGGACCCCGCAAACTATGCCCAGTCCACGTGTATCCCTTCGGAAAATTCCCCTCAAAATGTATCAGTGGAACGCTCCAGACCCACGGAAAGGTGTCGTTAAGCCATTCATCATGTTTTGCCTCCTGTTTGTGTTTCCAAGTAATCCTATTTATCAAATCGATAACTGGTGCAAGCACCATGTAATTTGAGATTTACATCCAATAGGTCGATTCCAATAACATCTGTCTAATTTTGCTACTTTTCTTTTACACAATAATCATGAATCTTCTTCCATCTATTTTAGCCGCGTTATCAATACTTTTAACTTTTGGTTTAATACTTGCTGGGTATCTTGTGTTGGCGATGGGGAGTGGTTTGGTTTTTCCCTGTGTTGGTGATATCTTTGTGGATCCCACCAATGCTGCTGGTGAGATGGCGGTTGGTTTGGAATATGGTATTCCTGTTCCCATGTCGGTAGCGTTGTTCAACGGAGGGACTATTGTAGATGTAGTATCCACTTTTAGCACTCTGCTGCGGGTGTTGTCACAGGTGAGGTTATAATTACCCCAATGTTTCCAGGTAGGCATTATCATTCTGCAAACATCATGTCTTGGTGATGCTGGAAAAACAGCTTCGTTTTCCCAATATCCTGCTCGATAGCCCAGCAGTACTTTGCATCCCCATCAGCAATACCAGGCTGGCTCACCAGGTTCAGGTCTTATCCAAGTGCAGCCTACTTCTCTTCGCTCTCTTTGTTTTAACCGTAAGATGGTTGCCACGATAATCTCTTGATCCCTCACTTGTAGGTTTTGAAGGATTTCTGCTCCGGTGGTCAGGTTGTAATTGATGGTGACGGTTGGAAATTCCCCACTGTCATTCAAGTATTGCAGCCACTTAGTCTTTAGCATCTGCTGGGTTAGGTTCTTCATCTTTGCCCATTTCTCTGTAGAATTCTGGTCCCATATCATGTAGGGTTTCTTGATTCAACTCCCCAACATGTCTGTTGGAAAGTTTTAGTTGTTGCATACTGGACCCTGATAGGGTTAAGGTCCAGGGCGTACTACCATAGTAGTACAGGATAGCTAGAAGTACAGCAACGCCGACTAATAATGCTGTAATTCTGGCCATCCAACTCCAACATTGGAGGCACTTTTCTTTCGCGGCTGGCTTTGTTGCTGCTGCTTTCTTCCAACATTTTCGTAGTAGAATTCACTTGGTACTGGTGGCAGCGGCTCCATCTTTTGGGGTTGTTGCAGTAGTGGCATTTCTATGCCAAACTCTTCTTCTCTTGGTCTTTCGTTGGTTCTTTGAGGTTGCGTAGTGATCACGCTGTCTTCCCGTGGTTCTTCCATCTCGGGGATAGATGATCTTAGGTGCTGTTGTTTGTCTCGTGCTCCAACAGAGACGCTTGATGCTCGTTGCTGAAGAAGGGTGACTAATAAGGAGATGGCCATGGGAGTCTAATATCTAGTCCTCGCCATGCCCATTTCCAGGTGACGACTGTCACCTCCTTCATTTCAGGGCGGTGGTCCCTGGGTGTGTCACTGTGAATGCAGGATTCAATTCTCTACGTAGGTGCAAGATATCCTCATAGGCGTCCCAATATGCCGTTCCACTGTAGACATACTGCGCCATCACAGAGTACAGAGGAGTCGATCTACAAAATAGTCCTCTTCCCGACTTTATGCTAAGTCGTATCAGTATAGCCTTTGGAGGTTGCCAAAGCCCCACTAGTACTCTGGTTCACCATCCACTTCTGATAGGCGGAAGACTTCTGCCTCTCTCGATATCAAGGTACTGTACTGTCGTGCATATTGGCAAAGTTTGGTTCTCAATCAAACAGAAAGTTGAATGTGCCTCTTGTAGTTGAAGTCTTTTAAACATATAGGGACTAATGGTCCAAATCTGGAAAGATCCAAGCCAAATATCCACATACATTCCCTGTAATGGATCAACATAATTAGGTCCCCACCTTATTTTAAACCTGTAGCCCCTTTTCTGTACATGCACTACGTCAAGATGCAGGGATATGAGCCTGGACACCGGGGAATTGGGTAAAACTTCCATCCGACCTCAGGGCAATTCCAGTGTTGTCCAACTTTGTCCACGATAGCTTCCAGAGGGATGTATATTCCAGGCTCTGCAGGTCAGCAGTTCTTTTATATCTTATCTACAAGTATCCTCCTGTTTCCAGCAACCATCCTTTTTTTTGTAATCCTTTGTGGCCAGCTTAAACATATTTTCTTGTAGGGTAATTCCAAGTATGGTGTGAGTCCTCCAGGCCCGGATCGTAGACTGTTTACATTATTTTCATCCAGTTTGAAGGTCCGCAGCATGATTCAGAGTGAGTTGCACTCCGCCATCGGTCTCCTTCTCTTTCGCCAAGATGCACCACCATAGGGAATAGTCGTTGTCTCTTAAAGAGATGAGTGTAGATGGGAGATGGGTGCTTAAGTTCTGAATCCATTCCTTTCCACGCCCACTTCCACATCGTAACAATTATTCTGTCAGGTTAGGGAGGGGTCCCTCAGGGATCCTCTGTACCTGATGTGGGGGTACATAGTCCCATAGATCTTGTCAATGCGCCAAAACTCTTTTCCAGAATACCTGGTCTGCGATAAGGCTAGATAAAGGGGAACTATAGGCTTCTCTTCTTGATCCTTAGGCCAATATGAAGCTGAATTTTTCTTGCTTGACAACAGTTCCAGACCTCTTTTGTACAGGTAGAAAGTCTCGGTTTACAAAAATTGTTGGTATGGTTGGGGGTAGGCAGCTCACACAGGCCCGAGGTTGATTGATAACTCTCAAATTTAATGCTGGTTATCTAAAACGTGATATCTTGGGTCTTGCAGTCGTCTGTTCAATGACGTCGCATGTTGGCTTGTTGTGTCCAGATCAAGCACTGGTTAAGGTATATTTCAACATAGACTCCTTGGAGTGGCTCAACGTAATTAATCCCCATCTCAATGTGAATCTCACTCCGGAGTTGTAGGTAAACCACATTTAATATCCAGGGGTAGTTATCTGGACATCTTGGAACCGATTGGGGTATTCTTCGGCGTCCTTTTATGTACCAACGCCGCAGACTTTCCTCGCTCAGCACTTGTTCAGCAAGTAATTTTTGTCCTGTTGTCTCTGTTAAGTCGGCACTCTTTATATTCATAATTTGAGACGTAATATCCGTTAGATGCTAGTTCCCAATCTTCTTCCTCAAAATCTTTTTCTGGCCAATTTAAGTTAGTTCTCAGCACCAAAGCCACATTGTATGTAGGGTCCAAGTCTTCCTCGATTATTAAATGGGTACTCTATTTACATCTGGTCCTTGCGACATTTTGCAAACAGCCGCTTCTTTTTACTTCTTCCTTGTCCCGCGGAAAATGGAGGGAAACATCCAGCGTTTCTGTGGCTTTCCTGATTTTTCCTCACCTTGAGTCGGTTGGTGTAACGACTGCTGCTGTTCCTCCAGGAGGTCAACGTGTGCTCCGACAGAGTAAACCCCCACATAGGGGACCAACACCATCAGCACTGTGAGCCGCACCTTAATCGTTTGGTCCGGCCTACTAGGAGTGTCCGCTCTGCTAGCCACTCCCCCCATAGATTGTATCCTCCTCTTTCTCACCCATTCTTCGGGTGTCACGTGGTACTCGGCTGACTTCTTCTTCGGTTTGCTGCTTTATTCCCCAGGCGTCTAATCCCGTGGTAAAATAATACATGAGGGTTTCTCTGCCCCCTTTTTCTGTGGCACCTCTTCTGCATCTTCCAGTGGAATTTCGGGTTTTTTAGAACTTCTTCTATCAATTTGGCCCAAGTTGTCAATTCCCAAGGGCCGATCCATCCTTCTTCTTGGGCTTTTGCTGTTGATCATCTGTCAGTCCCCATCATGTCTGTATATCTGGGTCGCTCCGGATCTCTATACACTCTGAACACTAGTGGAATTGCACTGTGTCTATTGGAGGGTCATAAGTTGCCCATACTCTGGACCATGGGACCAACTTTGATGTATAGCTTCATGCAACAAAGACGGCTTTCGCTCACCACCTCCTGCCTTGGTCACTTCCTCCTGCTCTAGTTGTTTCCAACATCAAATAGACACTTGGTGCCGTTGGACTCACGTCACCGCTGCCTTGATTCCCTTCTGCTTGATCAAGTGTACTGTTGCTGCAGGATTAGCCCAACAGGCTTCATCGGTGTGAAAGGCCCGCAGGGGGTCCAAAAACCTTCTCACTTGCCATCCTTCTGCTTTTGCCACATGCAGTAGTCTTCCCATATGAGTTCTTGCTTTACACACCAGGCAATACTCGATCGCATATCCATTCCAATAGCATGAACACACCTGCATATCCACATCGTCTCCACGTATATCCCACTGGGTGTAAAAGACCATTCTTGGCAACTGGGCTAGTCGGCATAACCCACATACAAGTGCATCCAAAACCTTCACCGGCTTGTGAAGTATTTGCTTGAACTCATGTTTTGCCCCACTTGGAATTGGGGGTTTTCTAACCCCAGGTCCCGACCATTGGACCGTCAGCGGTATGTCTTCGCGGCAAATCACACAGTGATTCTCAACTTTTTTCCATTGTAATATCTCCTTTTCACTGGATAAAAATCCTTTCTTTGCATGATATAGTTTCCTCAGGGCTCTGCCTGCCCAGAGGCCATCTTTTGTTCTTCTTAAGGCAACCACCCCATTGACAGTGGCCATTCTGACGAAGGGTGGAAGATCTTGGGTGTTTTTGGCCATGTTTAGCTCCTGGTTTCGTCTAGTTAGGAGTTGGCTTCAGCTGCTCCACTCCTTGGATTCCCTTCTTCTTCAATTCTACTGTGTTGCTGTCCAGTATCTTCACTACTGTATCTGTGGTCTCATACTTAGGTTTAACAGCAGTGTTGGTTAGGTGATCTCGAGCTCTCACCCACACCTTCTGCCCAACCTTAAATGGGATCTTTGGTTCTGGTTCTCTGTCCCTTTTAGTCTGACTCCGCCCCACTTCCGGTGTCGAAAATGGGCGTTGGTTCAGTTCTTGCGAAGAGGTGGGCCTGCCGGCACGATGGCGGTCATTCAGGGCCTGTCCAATTTCCAGGGCCTTAGTACTCCATTCCCTCGTGTTAGCATTTTTCCCAATCCAGTTTTTCACCAGTCCAATAGCCCTTTCCACGACTCCATTTGCTTGAGGAGTGTATGGGGTGAGTAAATTCTCATTACTCCATTTTTCTGGCACCACTGGTCGACCTGAGCATTACGGAAATGTGTCCCATTGTCCGTTCTCAGCTCCCTAGGTATCCCCAGATTTGAACACACTTGAACCAACATGCTGATCACACTGCTGCTGTTGGCTTTTCTCACAGGCTTAACATTCACATAGCCCGACATAGAGTCCACAAGCACCAACAGATACTTTTCTCCTTTCTTACCGGTCACCCCCATGGGCCCGGCAACATCCATGCATACTGATCCCCATGGAACAGTACTCTTTATGGTGAAACCATCCACCCTTTGTCCTCGTCTTCCTGCATTGTATCGACCACATACTTCACAGTCTTTGAGAACTCGGCAGACTTGGTTTCTCGGAATCCAAAGTTGCAGTTTCTCCAGCTCCTTCCGTGGGAATGGTGCCTGCATGGCCAAGCGCTTCATGTACGGCCAGCACCACCTCTTTCACGGACTCTTTTGGAACTACCCTTCCCTTGGGTGTCTGTTCCCACTTCTCGATCCCGACAACGACGACTTTTCTCAGCTGCACATAGCGGTCCACTTCTTCGTTCCCGCTCCAATGTGCTCCTTCTTTTACATGGGCCTTCTGATGTACCACATCTAAGTCCATTGTTAGCCTCAACTCGGCTATTTTCCTCCACAAATCCATATGAATGGATAAGTCCTCTTTCAGGGCTTGTGCGCAGTAATGACTGTCTGTAACCACTTTAGCCCTTTTTACTCTCCTCTTGTTTAACTCCAAGAGTCCTTCCAGTATTGCTGTAACTTCTCCGGCTTGGGCACTCCCTGGCGTTTGACATGATATTTCTCCTTATCTTGATACTTCAGAATATAGCCCCAATAAGCTATATTGTCTGTACCCTTCTTCGACCCATCAGTGTACATAGTCCAGTCGTATGGCTCCATAGGGAGTTGCCTCTCCTTTGGCAACTTTTTTGTCGCCGACTGTTTTGGCCCAATTTCTAGCTCAGGGTCTAGCAGGATGTCTTCCCACCTTCCCCATCTGGCATTTGTGGCTTTAGTAGGAAGTAAGTGTAAATGTTTTCAGCTTGGTTTACAAAGTTTTAAAATTCTTCTATTTTTAAAGAACTAAGAAACACTGTCAGTTTTTTTACCCCCCTAGTGGAGCTCTACAACATTTGAGGACTTTGTTTTTTTGTTATTATTCAGAAACTGCAAAAAGCATTTTTAAAATCATTTGGTGATAACTGGCTGGCTCTTATTTCCTTTAGTAAAGTTGTGCACACATGTAAGAAATGATTATGTAACCAGGTTAGTCCCATAAAGTTTCGAATCCACCTAACCTGCATGTCTTTACATGTGGGAGGAAACCACAGCACCCAGAGGAAATCCACGCAAAAAACACAGAAAGGCCACAGGTGGGAATCGAACCCATAACCTTCCTGCTGTGAGGCAACAGTGCTAACCACTAATCCATCATGCTGACATTATTGCTCAAATAAATATATGAACAAATGAACATATTTAGAGAGAGAGAAAAAACACAACAACATTTTTTTGTGGTTTTATAATCATCTTTAACAATACCTGGATAGGAGACCTCTTTGGATCACTAGCAGCTGTGTGGTCTCTCCAGGTTACACTGGAGTTGCATCAGGAAGGGCGTCCGGTATAAAACTGTGATGTTAATAGTCCCATTAATCCATTTGATCGCTTTGGGTGAAGAGACTCTGTCTCAGATGAGCTGCTTGAGCTCTGAAACCATGCAGTGGAGGCAGGGCGGACCCATTTTTAGGGGGGACCATTTGGTCTGCAACACCGGATAAACCGCTCTGTCCTTGTGCTGTAATATAAATTACAACAAATTACATTGTGACATATTAGTGGTCACATTTAGCAACCGGTGAAGGCCCCTTCACACAAAACACAATTGAAGCCAACTGGCACACAAAGGAGCAATCGCATGCCACTTCGGAAAAATCGGAGCCGCAAGGTGTGAAAAAAAAATGGTCAAGCTTTTAATCAGGGAAATTACTCCACTCCCACACGCAAGGGGTTCAATGGAAATACGAGGTCTGTCAATAAAGCAACGGTCCTTTTTATTTTTTTCAAAAACTATATGGATTTCATTCATATGTTTTTACGTCAGACATGCTTGAACCCTTGTGCGCATGCGTGAGTTTTTCCACGCCTGTCGGTGACGTCATTCGCCTGTGAGCACTCCTTGTGGGAGGAGTCGTCCAGCCCCGTCGGAATTCCTTTGTCTGAGAAGTTGCTGAGAGACTGGCGCGTTGTTTGATCAAAATTTTTTCTAAACCTGTGAGACACATCGAAGTGGACACGGTTCGAAAAATTAAACTGGTTTTCAGTGAAAATTTTACGACTGATGAGAGATTTTGAGGTGATTCTGTCGCTTTAAGGACTTCCCACGGTGCGAGACGTCGCTCAGCGCTCTCAGCCGCCGTCGTCAGCCTGTTCAAGCTGAAAACCTCCACATTTCAGGCTCTATTGATCCAGGACGTCGTGAGAGAACAGAGAAGTTTCAGAAGAAGTCGGTTTCAGCATTTTATCCAATATTCCACTGTTAAAGGAGATTTTTTTTAATGAAAGACGTGCGGACGGGTCCGCGCGTCGGGACGCAGCCGACGCGGTGCGGCGGCACAGGAAAAACACCTCCGTGTTGATAACCATTTGTAAAATCCAGGCGGCTTTTGATGGCTTTCAGTGGAGTGAGTATATGAGAAATTGTTTAACAGCAGGACATGTTCCAACTTGTCCTTAAGGCTTTCAACAGAGGTGTTTTTCCTGTGGCGTCTTTCATTAAAAAAATCTCCTTTAACAGTGGAATATCCGGATAAAATGCTGAAACCAACTTCTTCTGAAACTTCTCTGTTCTCTCACGACGTCCTGGATCAATAGAGCCTGAAATGTGGAGGTTTTCAGCTTGAACAGACGACGGCGGCTGAGAGCGCTGCACGACGTCTCGCACCGTGAAAGTCCTTAAAGCGACAGAATCACCTCAAAATCTCTCATCAGCCGTTAAAATTTTCACTGAAAACCAGCTTCATTTTTCGAACCGTGTCCACTTCAATGTGTCTCACAGGTTTAGAAAAAATTTTGATCAAACAAAGCGCCAGTCTCTCAGCAACTTCTCAGACAAAGGAATTCCGACGAGGGGCTGGACGACTCCTCCCACAAGGAGTGCTCACAGGCGAATGACGTCACCGACAGGCGTGGAAAAACTCACGCATGCGCACGAGAGTTCAAGCATGTCTGACGTAAAAACATATGAATGAAATCCATATAGTTTTTGAAAAAAATAAAAAGGACCGTTACTTTATTGACAGCCCTCGTACATTGCGATCGAACGGGACATTTTATCCGATGTGAACGTAAAATTCATTTTACAAAATCCCTTATATACAGTGTTTATTACATGGGAAACCACACAAACATTTGTTGTTTGTTTTTGTTTTTTTTTCCAGTCACTGCGAATATCTGGTTTATATGATGACAGTTTAGGTGAGTTTTACTGTACATTGGACTGATCAATAAATTTACCTCTCAAAGCTTTGATGATGATGTCGGCTTCCATCCCACACAGCTGACTTTATTTTCCCAATTTTTTGTTCTGTTCAGATCTGTACAACTTGAAGCCCTTGTTGTGTCTTTTTGTGCATCCAAATTCACAATAGCCCATGCCCGTATATAGAGGGGGTTCAGGGGGTTCAACCGACACCCCCCCCCCCCCCGAGAATTCTGCTGATTTTTTTTCTGCTGATTATTTTATGACCTGGATATCAACATTATGTATTTTCTTTTCATTGATAATAAGCAACAAGCACTAACTGTTACACAGCTATTATCACACACCCTCAAGTTTCAATTTCCTCTGCCAGAGTAATCTCTTAAGTGATGAAAGGGGAAACTGCTAGATAAACTTTTCCCATGGGGGTTGAGAATTTTTGCTCCCTGGTTCCTATCCTCCTCTGATATCAAACAGATTAGTAGGCTTGTAAATACCCATGTAGACACACAATTACAACTTGTCTGGTTTGTAAAAACATGTTTGTATGAATAAGCTGAGAAATAAAGGGAGCTTCTCCTTCCTGTTGCAAATACTGTAAAGGTGCAAATATTCGTGTGGGATTTATTATGCGAATTTCGCAAGTTAAACAAGGTTGCCAAATTAAATACCGCTATTTTAATACATAACATACATATACGTACATATTCATAATGTAAACGCAAATATTAATACCGCTAAATACGAGGTCTGCTAGAAAACTATCTGACCTTTTAATTTTTTGCAAAAACTATATGGATTTGAATCATGTGCGCTTGCATCAGCCAAGCTTGAACCTTCGTGCGCATGCCTGAGTTGTGTCATTCACAACCGACAGGCAGGTATAAAGTTTGCATTATTGTTATCTTGGTTCTTCCTGGGTGGTTCTTATGGCAACTGATCCAATCCCAAGCAAGGACTATTTGTATATAAAAATGTATTCCCTAAAATGATACATTTTGGGTTTGAAATGAAATTTATGTAGCTTTTTACCCCTCGAAATCCTCAAAAAGCTTCTGCTTCTGCTTGGTGTTTTTTTTTGCTGCGCGTCCTGAGCGGCTTCGTGCCGACGCGCGAAATCCTCTGCACGTCTTTCATTACAAAATCTCATGTAACAGTGGAATGTGCCGCAAAAGTGCTATGTCCAGCTCTGTTGCCATTTCTGTGGTAGTCACATGATGTCCCGGATCAACACAGCATTCAGTTTAGAAATGATCTGGTCGATCCAGCCTGTCGAATGGCCGCTCGGCGAGCCGCGCGCCCTCCACCGCTGTGGGCCGTCTTTAAAAAGGTTTTAACAGTCCATAATCCACGTGACGCCGACAGAATCTTCACCGATATCCAACTGAATCTATCGAATGTTTTCCAACTGCCTGTCTCTAACAGTTTCTGAAAAAAATTTCATGGAGCAAAGCGGCAGTCTCAGTAAGTTCTCAGACAAAAGAAATCCGACGGGAGGGGTGGACCAGTGCTCATTCAAAGCCTGCCCACAGGCGAATGACGCAACCGACAGGCATGGAAAAACTCACGCATGCACACGAAGGTTCAAGCTTGGCTGATGTAATCACACGTGATTCAAATCCATATAGTTTTGAAAAAAATAAAAAGGTACGATACTTTATTGACAGACCTCGTATGTGTATGAGGTCTGTCAATAAAGTAACGGTCCTTTTTATTTTTTCAAAACTATATGGATTTCATTCATATGTTTTTATGTCAGACATGCTTGAACCCTCGTGCGCATGTGTGAGTTTTTCCACGCCTGACGGTGACATCATTCGCCTGTGAGCACGCCTTGGGAAGGAGTGGTCCCGCCCCCTCGTCGGATTTTCATTGTCTGGAAATGGCGGAATGAAAAGGACTTTTTTTCCATCAGAATTTTTTCAGAAACTGTTAGAGACTGGCACCTGGAAACCATTCGAAAAATTTATCTGGCTTTCGGTGAAAATTTTACGGGCTTCACAGAGATAAGGACTGTTATTACAGCTTTAAGGACCCTTTAAAGGACCCCTTTAAGGACGCTTGGTGCACCGCGCTCCGAGCTGCGACAACGCGACACAAGCCACCGGACCATTTCTAAGGGATGGCTCTGTGGATACAAGACCATCGTGTGGTCTTTCTCTGGTTATCACAAGAGCTGGACATCAGCCATTTTCCGGCAGATTTCACTTTTAACAAGAGATTTTGTCATGGAAAGCTGCGCGGAGGCTTCGTGCATAAAGACTGATTCGCTTTGGAAGCGAGACAAAGGAACACCTCCGTTTTGGCGTGTCAGAGGACAAGTTTGGACATGCCTATTGGAAAATGGCTGATGTCCAGCTCTTGTGATAACCAGAGAAAGAGCACACGACGGTCTCGTATCCACAGAGCAATCCGTTTAGAAATGGTCCGGTGGATTGTGCCGTGTCGTGCAGCTCCGAGCGCGGCGCGCCGAGCGTCCTTAAAGGAGTCCTTAAAGCTGTAATAACAGTCCTTATTCTCTGTGAAGCCTGTAAAATTTCCACCGAAAGCCAGATAAATTTTTCGAATGGTTTCCAGGTGCCAGTTTCTAACAGCTTCTGAAAAACTTCTGATGGAAAAAAAAGTCCTTTTCATTCCACCATTTCCAGATAATGAAAATCCGACCAGGGGGCGGGACCATTCCTTCCCAAGGCGTGCTCACAGGCGAATGACGTCACCGACAGGCGTGGAAAAACTCATGCATGCGCATGAAGGTTCAAGCATGTCTGACGTAAAAACATATGAATGAAATCCATATAGTTTTTGAAAAAAATAAAAAGGACCGTTACTGTTGTGTTGGGGGGCTTGGCTGGACACTGTTTTGTGGTTTTTGTGTTTGTTTTCCTTCCCAGGTGGTTTGGGGCTGATCTCTGGGGAGAATGTGCTGCAGAAGAGTCTCTCACCTCTGTCACGGTGATCTGCTGCATGTTGCACTCAGTGTGATTCTCTAATCAGGACGATCTATGACACCTGTGACATTCACGTGCAGTTCTGAGGACTCTCAGCTGGTACCAATGAAGAGATGAAGACCGCATTTAAGCCAGCAGTGATCTGGGCTTAACTGCTGGAGAATACGACCGTGTGATGACCGTTTGAGGACGCTGAGGGCAGCTCCAGAATCTGACATTGCGTCTGTGAAGGAGGACGAGGGTGAGAGGCAAGCGCTCTCAGCACACGTCAGAGGTGATTATCCCTTAAAAGCTTATCTGTGAATATAATGTGGCGTTTTTGCGCAGCTAAATTTAAGTATTGAAGAAAATTGTCTCGTTTGCTCCTCGCGGCTGTGGCGTGTGGATTGATAATCCTCCACAAGCTGTGAGCAGCTGTTCTTCTGAATTAAGTCTGAAATCAGACCTGAACGTGTTGCTGATAAGTGTGCCTCTAAATAGTTTTTCTTGCTAAAAGTACTGAATAACCTTACCTCTGTTCCTCCTTCGCAGAGTACAGTCTTGGGAAAAGCCACCTGGGGGGGTGTCGGTGGAGCTCCTGAGTCCAGAACGTTCGGGCTCCGATCCATTGAGGCGCTGGGAGAGCGCACCACCTCTTCACCCCACCAGACTTATTTATTTTGTATTGCACAGTGGGAAAAAAAAAAAATTTTCTTTTGGAACTGCTTCTGGTTATTTAGCGCTGGGTTCAGTCAGATGCTGGACCGCTCCTCAATCTGCGTCCAGACCATAACAGAATTCTCCGGCCAAACCAGTATGGACCCAGTGGCAGAAGCAGTTCCTTTTCAGAAAAAATTCCAGAAACACCTGGAGATGAATTGGGAGCAAGTACAGCACCTATTGATTCGAATTAAGCAGACAGATGCCGCGGTTCAGCAATTGCTGGTCCTCCAACAGGGGCGATGAAGCGCAGCTGATCATTCTGTAGAATTTCGAGTCTTTTCTGCGCAGTCCGGTTGGAGTGCTGCTGCTGCTGTGAGGGGGTGTTCGTACGGGTTGAATCTTTCCCTGAAAGATGAGCTAGTCGTCCGGGATGAACCGAATGATGTAAAGAGTTTATATCCTTGGTTGGTCGTCCAGACAATTGGATTAAGGAGCGTGGACGGAAGAGAGGGCGAGCGTCCGAGCGGGGTTTTGTGTCTCGAGGCGCTCCCCGACACAAGTCCGGACCGCCTCTTCTTCGCTCCACTGAGACTCCTCCGACGGGACCTCTAGCTCCTCTAGTGGACGAGCCAATTCAACTCGGAAGGGTTAGAACAGCCATATTGCTCCGGTCAAACGAGCATCAGGAGATAGGATAGTAACATGGCTCCAGGTGTTTTTGGGAAATATGTGGGATATATAGGGGTGGTTTTTGTAAACTGTTTTTTTTTTTTTTGTACAGCACTTGAGGTAGTTTGGTGGAGTGAACGGGTTGGCTGATCGGAGTTCGCTTGGACTCAGGTAAGCGTGAGTTTTTATTATTTATAGTTGTTTAATTTTTGTTAGTGGTTTGGGTCGTTTTGTTTTGTTGGTTTTTATTTCCCTGTCCTCTAACCCCAACCTCACACACTTCTGTACCGTTCACCTTTAGTGTTGTGGGGTGGTGCAGGTTGGTTACTGGGCATTCCCATGAGGACCTCTGCACCTGGGGGGGGGGGGGGGGGGGTCCAGGGCTTTTTTTGGATTTAGCTAATTCCCAGTTCCACTCCAGCCTCAGTGACTCTGACCGTTCGCCATTGGCATCACTGAGGTGTAGGGCAGTGGGGATATACTCCAGTTGGAGCGGTGGGGCTGATCAGTGCCGTACGCCTTTTCCGCTGCCCACTCCTCCCGGTAGGCTGGAGTATAGTCGGGGGGTCGACGCGGCCGTCTTGCCGGTTTTCCCCTGTCCTTGGGGGTGGAGCTGGGTTGCGTTTTTCCTGTTGTCTTCCCCGGCTCAGTAGTCCTGAGCCGATTGCCACGACGTGTCTGCCGATAGACTCTGGGGTGTTCCGGGGTCTTTCGGGGTGCTGGGGAGGTCAACGGGGTTTCCTGTTGTTTTTGATTGCTCCTGGGGTGGTTTTTGGGAATCCCTGGGGTTTGGGTTTGGTTTTTTGTTTCCTCCTGTTTCCCCCGGGTTTGATGGGACGGTCCTCTGGGGGGGAGGTTGGCTGTGGGGCTGACCGGCCGTGTTAGGCTGGGGTGGGGTTCCTGGTTGTGGGGGTGTCTCCTGGGTTTGATGGAAAGGTCCTCTGGGGACGTTATGGCTCCCGTGTATGCCTGGGATGGATGGCTCCTGCCATGGTTGTTGCTCCTGGGGTTGACGATGATGTCCCCTGGGGAAGTCGGGCTCCACATGTTGTGGAGGGCGTTGTTGTTTTTCTTTTGACCTGTGTTCTAATGTGTTGGGGGTTTTTGTTGGGGTTTTGGGGGTTGTATGTTTTTCATTTCTCCACGGGTTTGATGGGACGGTCCCCTGGGGAGGTGTTGGGGAGGTGTTGGGGTGGTGTTATGTTGTTCTTTTGTGGTTTTCCCCGGTGTGCTTCTCTGGGGTGTGTTAGTGGTTTTCTCTGGGGGGGGGGGGAAGCTGGGGGCTTTTTCTGTGTTTTGCTTTTATGTATGGGTTGTGTTGGGACTTTTTTGGGGTTCTTTGGGGGTGTTTTTGTTTTGTTGCCAGCCGGCCCCAGCCGCATCTCCTGGCCCTGTTGCCTGCTGTGGACTCTGGGAGCGTCGTCACTGCCTGCCTCCTGTTTTGACCCCGATGAGAGAGCCGGTTTTTAGGTCAGGTCTGTGCGGTCGCCGGGAGGCTTCCCATTGACGGGGGTGTATTTGTGTTGGGGGGCTTGGCTGGACACTGTTTTGTGGTTTTTGTGTTTGTTTTCCTTCCCAGGTGGTTTGGGGCTGATCTCTGGGGAGAATGTGCAGAAGAGTCTCTCACCTCTGTCACGGTGATCTGCTGCACCTGTTGCACTCACGTGTGATTCTCTAATCAGGACGATCTATGACACCTGTGACATTCACGTGCAGTTCTGAGGACTCTCAGCTGGTACCAATGAAGAGATGAAGAACCGAATTTAAGCCAGCAGTGATCTGGGCTTAATTGCCGAGAATACGACCGTGTGATGACCGTTTGAGAACGCTGAGGGCCACTCTGGAATCTGACATTGCGTCTGTGAAGGAGGACGGGTGAGAGGCAAGCGCTGTCAGAACACGTCAGAGTGATTATCCCTTAAAAGCTTATCTGTGAATATAATGTGGTTTTTGCGCAGCTAAATTTTAGTATTGAAGAAAATTGTCTCGTTTGCTCCTCGCGGCTGTGGCGTGCGGATTGATAATCCTCCACAAGCTGTGAGTAGCTGTTCTTCTGAATTAAGTCTGAAATCAGACCTGAACGTGTTGCTGATAAGTGTGCCTCTAAATAGTTTTTTCTTGCTAAAAGTACTGAATAACCTTACCTCTGTTCCTCCTTCGCAGAGTACAGTCTTGGGAAAAGCCACCTGGGGGGGTGTCAGCGGAGCTCCTGAGTCCAGAACGTTTGATCCGGGATGAACCGAGGTGGGCTTCATAGAATTGGCAAAGCTTCTGGGAAAACCTGGTCTTGTTAGGAGAGACGGCATCCATCCCACTTTGGATGGAGCAGCTCTCATTTCTAGAAATCTGGCCAATTTTCTTGGATCCTCCAAACTGGGACTGTCCAGCGTTGGGACCAGGGCAGAGCTGTGGTCTTATACACCTCTCTGCAGCTTCTCTCCCCCTGCCATCCCCTCATTACCCCATCCCCGTAGAGACGGTGCCTGCTCCCAGACCACCAATAACCAGAAAAAAATCTATTTAAGCATAAAATTCAAAAAGAAAAAATAATATAGCACCTTCAACTGCACCACAGACTAAAACAGTTAAATGTGGTCTAAACATTAGGTCTCTCTTCTAAGTCCCTGTTGGTAAATGATATAATAATTGATCAACGTATTGATTTATTCTGCCTAACAGAAACCTGGTTACAGCAGGATCAATATGTTAGTTTAATGAGTCAACACCCCCGAGTCACACTAACTGTCAGAATGCTCGTAGCACGGGCCGGGGCGGAGGATTAGCAGCAATCTTCCATTCCAGCTTATTAATTAATCAAAACCTAGACAGAGCTTTAATTCATTTGAAAGCTTGTCTCTTAGTCTTGTCCATCCAAATTGGAAGTCCCAAAAACCAGTTTTATTTGTTATTATCTATCGTCCACCTGGTCGTTACTGTGAGTTTCTCTGTGAATTTTCAGACCTTTTGTCTGACTTAGTGCTTAGCTCAGATAAGATAATTATAGTTGGCGATTTTAACATCCACACAGATGCTGAGAATGACAGCCTCAACACTGCATTTAATCTATTATTAGACTCTATTGGCTTTGCTCAAAAAGTAAATGAGTCCACCCACCACTTTAATCATATCTTAGATCTTGTTCTGACTTATGGTATGGAAATAGAAGACTTAACAGTATTCCCTGAAAACTCCCTTCTGTCTGATCATTTTTAATAACATTTACATTTACCCTGATGGACTACCCAGCAGTGGGGAATAATTTCATTACACTAGAAGTCTTTCAGAAAGCGCTGTAACTAGGTTTAAGGATATGATTCCTTCTTTATGTTCTCTAATGTCATATACCAACACAGAGCAGAGTAGCTACCTAAACTCTGTAAGGGAGTTAGAGTATCTCGTCAATAGTTTTACATCCTCATTGAAAACAACTTTGGATGCTGTAGCTCCTCTGAAAAAGAGAGCTTTAAATCAGAAGTGTCTGACTCCGTGGTATAACTCAAACTCGTAGCTTAAAGCAGATAACCCGTAAGTTGGAGAGGAAATGGCGTCTCACTAATTTAGAAGATCTTCACTTAGCCTGGAAAAAGAGTTTGTTGCTCATAAAAAAGCCCTCCGTAAAGCTAGGACATCTTTCTACTCATCACTAATTGAAGAAAATAAGAACAACCCCAGGTTTCTTTTCAGCACTGTAGCCAGGCTGACAAAGAGTCAGAGCTCTATTGAGCTGAGTATTCCATTAACTTTAACTAGTAATGACTTCATGACTTTCTTTGCTAACAAAATTTTGACTATTAGAGAAAAAATTACTCATAACCATCCCAAAGATGTATCGTTATCTTTGGCTGCTTTCAGTGATGCCGGTATTTGGTTAGACTCTTTCTCTCCGATTGTTCTGTCTGAGTTTTTTTCATTAGTTACTTCATCCAAACCATCAACATGTTTATTAGACCCCATTCCTGCCAGGCTGCTCAAGGAAGTCCTACCATTATTTAATGCTTCAATCTTAAATATGATCAATCTATCTTTGTTAGTTGGCTATGTACCACAGGCTTTTAAGGTGGCAGTAATTAAACCATTACTTAAAAAGCCATCACTTGACCCAGCTATCTTAGCTAATTATAGGCCAATCTCCAACCTTCCTTTTCTCTCAAGATTCTTGAGAGGGTAGTTGTAAAACAGCTAACTGATCACCTGCAGAGGAATGGTCAATTTGAAGAGTTTCAGTCAGGTTTTAGAATTCATCATAGTACAGAACAGCATTAGTGAAGGTTACAAATGATCTTCTATGGCTTCGGACAGTGGACTTATCTCTGTGCTTGTTCTGTTGGACCTCAGTGCTGCTTTTGATACTGTTGACCATAAAATTTTATTACAGAGATTAGAGCATGTCATAGGTATTAAAGGCACTGCGCTGCGGTGGTTTGAATCATATTTGTCTAATAGATTACAGTTTGTTCATGTAAATGGGGAATCTTCTTCACAGACTAAAGTTAATTATGGAGTTCCACAAGGTTCTGTGCTAGGACCAATTTTATTCACTTTATACATGCTTCCCTTAGGCAGTATTATTAGACGGTATTGCTTAAATTTTCATTGTTACGCAGATGATACCCAGCTTTATCTATCCATGAAGCCATACACACCAATTAGCTAAACTGCAGGATGTCTTACAGACATAAAGACATGGATGACCTCTAATTTCCTACTTTTAAACTCAGATAAAACTGAAGTTATTGTACTTGGCCCCACAAATCTTAGAAGCATGGTGTCTAACCAGATCTTTACTCTGGATGGCATTTCCCTGACCTCTAGTAATACTGTGAGAAATCTTGGAGTCATTTTTGATCAGGATATGTCATTCAAAGCGCATATTAAACAAATATGTGACTGCCTTTTTGCATTTACGCAATATCTCTAAAATCAGAAAGGTCTTGTCTCAGAGTGATGCTGAAAAAACTAATTCATGCATTTATTTCCTCTAGGCTGGACTATTGTAATTCATTATTATCAGGTTGTCCTAAAAGTTCCCTAAAAAGCCTTCAGTTAATTCAAAATGCTGCAGCTAGAGTACTGACGGGGACTAGCAGGAGAGAGCAAATCTCACCCGTGTTGGCCTCTCTTCATTGGCTTCCTGTTAATTCTAGAATAGAATTTAAAATTATTCTTCTTACTTATAAGGTTTTGAATAATCAGGTCCCATCTTATCTTAGGGACCTCGTAGTACCATATTACCCCATTAGAGCGCTTCGCTCTCAGACTGCAGGCTTACTTGTAGTTCCTAGGGTTTGTAAGAGTAGAATGGGAGGCAGAGCCTTCAGCTTTCAGGCTCCTCTCCTGTGGAACCAGCTCCCAATTCAGATCAGGGAGACAGATACCCTCTCTACTTTTAAGATTAGGCTTAAAACTTTCCTTTTCGCTAAAGCTTATAGTTAGGGCTGGATCAGGTGACCCTGGACCATCCCTTGGTTATGCTGCTTTAGACGTAGACTGTGGGGGGGTTCCCATGATGCACTGTTTCTTTCTTTTTGCTCTGTATGCATCACTCTGCATTTAATCATTAGTGATCGATCTCTGCCCCCCTCCACAGCATGTCTTTTTCCTGGTTCTTTCCCTCAGCCCCAACCAGTCTCAGCAGAAGACTGCCCCTCCCTGAGCCTGGTTCTGCTGGAGGTTTCTTCCTGTTAAAAGGGAGTTTTTCCTTCCCACTGTAGCCAAGTGCTTGCTCATAGGGGGTCGTTTTGACCGTTGGGGTTTTTCATAATTATTGTATGGCCTTGCCTTACAATATAGAGCGCCTTGGGGCAACTGTTTGTTGTGATTTGGCGCTATAAAAAAAAAGTTGATTGATTGATTGATTGATCCGTTGAGGCGCGCCACCTCTTCACCCCACCAGACTTATTATTTTGTATTGCACAGTGGGAAAAAAATAAATTTGTTTCTATTGGAACTGCTTCTGGTTATTTAGCGCTGGGTTCAGTCAGACGCTGGACCACTCCTCAATCTGCGTCCAGACCATAACAGTTACTTTATTGACAGACCTCGTATATATTCTATTTCTACCTCATTTCTTATGTCTTGTACTGTTACAAGTATTATTATTATTGCTTATCTTGCACATGCTGTTTGATGAACATTTTCCTCTACTTGCACCCACCTTGTGTGTTTTCTTAAGAGCTGACGTAACGTGAATTTCCTCTGTGAGATCAAAAAGTTTTATCTTATCTTATGTGACTTTTTTTCTACTCATGTCGCTACTCTCTGAATTAAGGGACTCTAGTCATGCTCCCCCCTCCATTATCAGGTGTGGCGATCGCACATCTGGACGGTTGTAATGTCCAGCTGGAACAGCTGACCACTGTGTACTTGCAACTCAGCTGGAGGACATATGTCGTGCCATCAACAACATGAACAACACTCCACGCAATGCACATGTGTGGGTGGCCTCTCATGCTCTCATGACCTGCTGATAATCACGTACAGACAAGATCATATTAGGACCGGCCAGCCACGTCTGAGCACACATGGCACGATGTGAATTTGTTATCAGCTGCCCAGCCAGGCTTCCACCACGTATACTGCAGTCTACCTGACAGACAGAAACAGTGGAAAATAAATTAAAAAATGGGGAAAGGCATGAACTCATTCATGTATGATCACTTTGCACAGATCGCTGTGGACAGACAGCATCTCTCAGCTGATTGCCAACCAGCGAGACAATGTCAGCTGGAAATGACAGTGCTCAGTGCAACGACAACTGAGAAATTCCCTCGGCAGGTATAAGGGCGAAGTGAGATACTCAAAAGCTCAATATCTGAGGTGCATATTTTCTCTCGCACCACAACAGTTTTACAGTATCTCTCATTAATATAAAAACAGACCCCACCTCCTTTAGACTTCTTTGTAATGAAAGAAGAGCGGTCCAGGCGAATGGGGAATCCAAAGCCGGTTAAGTAGAAATCCTCATTCATGTCTCGTTCTCCCAGCCATGTTTCAGTGAACGCGAGGAGGCAAGTCTCTCTAAACTCATGTTTCCACTTTGCGTAGATCTCGAGTTCATCCATCTTATTCCTGATAGACTGAACATTGGAAAGAAGGACTATTGGGAGAGGTGGGAGCCGGCGTCTATCATCAAGTCTAATTCTTCTCAGCCGGCGCTGGACGCCACCCCTCCTCCCCCTTCTTCTCCGGCTTTCCTCGGTACCAATCCACTTTCTACAGTGTCGAAAAAACACACGGCAAGCCAGGAGGACGCAAGGACTCCGAACCCGCTTCTGGCAGACGAGAGAGACAACAAGAGTTCCCGACTGTAGATAATCCTACCAGCACTCACGACTCCGCCATCTTGGTAGCCGCTAATGCTCTGACATAACAGAGTCCAGAGAGCAACGAAGATCCCGATGTAAGCTCCCTTCATGTTTCCGCGTAACTCCGCTTAGTCCTTGATAACAAATACAGGCATAGAAGTCCACAGCAATAACACACAATTGACAACAACAACACCCAGCACTCAGAACATACGCCTCAGCAGGCTGCACAGTGTCGCACAGGTAGACGAGCGCCACTTCCGCTTCCGCATTGTTCCGCACTACTTTAATAAGTGCTGTTTCTGTGGAGTGATGTCTTCTAAAAGCAGGCTGCAGTGGCTCAAAAAGGTCATTCTCAGTAAGATAGTCCACAAGGTGCCGTGAAACTACCTTTTCCAGAATTTTAGAGCAGAATGATAGATTTATATCGCCCTATAATTTTTCAATACACCAGGATCGATTAGATTTCTTGAGTAGTGGTTTAACCACTGCAGATTTAAAACAATTTGGAACAGATCCAGAGTTTAGAGAAAGGTTAACAATTTCCACCACAGTCGGCCCAAGAATGGACCAAAGATCCTTAAACAATTTTGTTGGTATAGGATCAAATAAACAAGTTGTGCTTTTAGTAGACATCACAAGTTTCATCAGCACACCTAGTGAGATACTATTAAAATCCGTGAATCTAGGTAGCACCTCAGTGGTAGTCCCCAACTCAGTAGCTGGAAGCAATGAATGGACCAAAGTATGCTGAGATGTGCTCAACCTAATACACTGGTCAACAATGGTTTTGCTACCTGGTGAATATTAGCTGATAAAAAGGTATTTCAGGTATGCTGATACCAAATCTGTAATCACAATTTGTCTAGCACATCAGGTTCTTGAGTTATGCACATGTCAATATTTAGCTAATCTATTGCTATTATGGCACTTCTCATGCAAATGTAGATTGTGTTAAAGTTTTTGTTGTGAAAGTGTAGTGACATGGACCCACAACAGGGCGCGCAAATGAATGGTCAATAGATGAGCCAAAAAGTAACAATTTAATGTTGTGAAGGTGCACAACGAATATACAGACAATCTCAGAATTTGATAACAGTCAATCCACAAAGGTGACGTGTGGGCAGGCTCGAGGATAGAAGACATCTGTCCTGAGAAGAGCCGGAACCACACGATTTCCGCCGCCACCGAACCTGTTGAATACTGGAGCCGCCAAGTCCCAAATTCCCAGGTGATCACCGTCCCCGACTGTCGGATCTGGTACTGTTGGCGAAGAGCAAAAACAGTCAAGTGTGGGTGTGTGTACACCCCGTAACAACAACGGTGGGAATGCCACCTCCACCTCTAATACACACTCGTGCAGCGTCTGTGTAACCACTTATCTGACGGGACGTAGGACGAAACAGTCGCGACCCACGCCGGTCCTCTGGTAAGACAGCTGCAACACAATCAATCAATACAGGCAGAGAAAGTTACCTCCATAGAAGTACGATATCTCTGCGATGAGGTGGAGATGACGTCTGGGTTTTATGGAGTGAGATGATGAAGAATGAGTGACAGCTGTCAGGAAATAATGAGTGACAGCTGTCACTCACGGCTGTGTCCGTGGCGGCAGCTCCCTCTCGTGCCTGAAGCCCGCACTTCAGGCAGGGCGCCCTCTGGTGGTGGGCCAGCAGTACCTCCTCTTCTGGCGGCCCACACAACAGGACCCCCCCCTCAATGGGCGCCTCCTGGCGCCCGACCAGGCTTATCGGGGTGTCGACGGTAGAAATCGGCCAGGAGGGCCGGATCCAGGATGAAGCTCCTCTTCACCCAGGAGCGTTCTTCGGGTCCATACCCCTCCCAGTCCACCAGATATTGGAACCCCCGGCCCATTTGACGGACGTCCAGGAGCCGGCGCACTGTTCAAGCCGGCTCCCCGTCAATGATCCGGGCAGGAGGCGGCGCCGGACCGGGAGCACAGAGGGGTGAGGTGTGGTGAGGCTTGATCCTGGACACATGAAAGACTGGGTGGATCCGCAGTGAAGCCGGGAGTTGGAGCTTCACTGCGGCAGGACTGAGGATTTTGAGGATTCTGTATGGTCCAGTATACCTGTCCTTGAGTTTCGGGGAGTCCACCTGGAGGGGGATGTCCTTCGTGGATAGCCACACCTCCTGCCCGGGCTGGTAAGCAGGGGCCGGGGATCGCCGGCGGTCCGCATGGGTCTTCGCTCTTGTCCGGGCCTTCAACAAGGCAGAACGGGTGGAGCGCCACACCCGACGGCACTTCCGCAGGTGGGCCTGGACCGAGGGCACACCGACCTCTCCCTCCACCATGGGAAACAATGGGGGCTGATACCCCAAACACACCTCAAACGGGGAGAGGTCGGTGGCAGAGGACACCTGGCCATTATGCGCATACTCGATCCAGGCCAGATGTTCACTCCAGGCCGTCGGGTGTGTGGACGTCACACAGCGCAGGGCTTGCTCCAATTCCTGATTGGCCCGTTCTGCCTGTCCATTGGTCTGCGGGTGATACCCGGATGAGAGGCTCACAGTGGCCCCCAGTTCCCGACAGAAGCTCCTCC
The DNA here is from genome assembly GCF_902500255.1 of Thalassophryne amazonica. NCBI lineage: Eukaryota > Metazoa > Chordata > Actinopteri > Batrachoidiformes > Batrachoididae > Thalassophryne > Thalassophryne amazonica. Next base: position 83,983,332 of record NC_047118.1, read on the forward strand.
AGACATGTGAGGAGAACTGGGGACCACGATCAGAGACGATATCGGTAGGTATCCCATGCAGACGGACGACGTGGTGGACCAGGAGGTCTGCTGTCTCCTGGGCTGTTGGGAGCTTCGGGAGGGCCACGAAGTGGGCCCCCTTGGAGAATCGGTCCACTATCGTGAAGATGGTGGTGTTGCCCTGGGACGGCGGGAGGCCCGTGACGAAATCCAGGCCGATATGGGACCAGGGGCGATGAGGCACAGGAAGCGGCTGGAGAAGCCCTTGGGACCTCTTGTGGTCTGCCTTGCCCCTGGCACAGGTGGTGCAGGCCTGGATGTACTCCTGGACGTCGGCCTCCATAGACGCCCACCAGAAGCGCTGCCGGACAACTGCCACGGTCCTTCGCAGCCCTGGATGACAGGAGAGCTTGGAACCATGACAGAAGTCCAAGACTGCAGCTCTGGCCTGTGCTGTGACGTACAGACGATTCTTCGGACCGGTTCCGGGGTCTGGGCTCCGTGCCAGGGCCTCCCGGATGGTCTTCTCCACGTCCCAGGTGAGGGTGGCCATGATAGTGGACTCAGGAATGATGGGCTCCGGTGGATCCGACAGCACAGTTTTGACTTCGTCTTCGTGTACCCGGGACAAGGCATCCGATCTCTGGTTTTGGTCCCGGGGCGATAGGTGATCCGGAAGTCAAAACGTCCAAAGAACAGTGACCAGCGGGCTTGCCTGGGGTTCAGCCGCTTGGTGGTCCTGATATACTCCAGGTTCCGATGGTCAGTGAAAACCGTGAACGGCACAGACGCTCCCTCCAACAGGTGTCTCCACTCCTCAAGAGCCTCTTTCACCGCAAGGAGTTCTCGATTGCCGACGTCATAGTTCCGTTCAGCCGGTGCAACCTGCGAGAAAAGTAGGCACACGGGTGAAGAACCTTATCGGTCTCTCCGCTCTGGGATAGCACGGCTCCTATCCCTGAGTCAGAGGCATCCACTTCAACCACGAACTGGCGGCTAGGGTCGGGCTGCACCAAAACTGGCGCAGTAGAGAACCGTCGTTTCAACTCCTTGAACGCGGCTTCGCACCGATCCGACCAGGTGAAGGGGACTTTTGGAGAGGTCAGGGCTGTCAGGGGGCTAACTACCTGACTGTAGCCCTTAATGAACCTCCTATAGAAATTAGCGAAGCCGAGGAACTGTTGCAGCTTCCTACGGCTTGTTGGTTGGGGCCAATCTCTCACCGCCGCAACCTTGGCCGGATCAGGGGCGACGGAGTTAGAGGAGATGATAAAACCCCAGGAAGGACAAAGATGTGCGGTGAAACTCGCACTTCTCGCCCTTCACAAACAGTCGGTTCTCTAACAACCGCTGCAGGACCTGACGTACATGCTGGACATGGGTCTCAGGATCCAGAGAAAAGATAGAATATCGTCCAGATATCGAAGACGAATCGGTGCAGGAAGTCCCGCAAGACGTCGTTAACCAAGGCTTGGAACGTCGCGGGGGCGTTGGTGAGGCCGAACGGCATAACCAGGTACTCAAAGTGACCTAACGGGGTGTTAAATGCCGTCTTCCATTCGTCTCCCTTCCAGATCCGAACCAGGTGATACGCATTTCTAAGATCCAGCTTAGTAAAGATTTTGGCTCCATGCAGGGGGGTGAACACGGAATCCAACAATGGCAACGGGTATCGGTTGCGAACCGTAATCTCATTCAGCCCCCTGTAATCAATGCATGGACGGAGTCCGCCATCTTTCTTGCCCACAAAAAAGAACCCTGCCATCGGGGAGGTGGAGTTCCGGATCAGCCCGGCAGCTAATGAGTCCCGGATGTAGGTCTCCATTGATTCGCACTCAGGTCGTGAGAGGTTGTACAGCCTGCTGGACGGGAACTCAACGCCTGGAACCAAATCAATGGCACAATCGTACGGACGGTGCGGGGGAAGGGTGAGTGCCAGATCCTTGCTGAAGACGTCAGCAAGATCATGGTACTCAACCGGCACTGCCGTCAGATTGGGAGGGACTTTGACCTCCTCCTTAGCATGTAAACCGTGAGGAACCGAGGATCCTAAACACACCCGATGGCAGGTTTCGCTCCACTGAACCACCACCCCAGACGGCCAATCAATCCGGGGATTGTGCTTCAACATCCATGGGAAGCCCAAAATCACGCGGGAGGTAGAAGGAGTTACAAAAAACTCAATCTCCTCCCGATGGTTTCCAGACACCACCAGAGTTACTGGTTGTGTCTTGTGTGTGATTAAAGGGAGGAGGGTGCCATCTAGTGCCCGCACCTGCAATGGCGAAGGAAGCGCCACCAGAGGGAGCCCTACCTCCCTTGCCATCTGCTGTCTAGCAGATTCCCTTCTGACCCCGTGTCCACCAGTGCTGGGGCTTGAAGGGTTAAATCCCCGCTCAGGATTGTAACTGGGAGTCGTGTGGCAATCTGTGTGTGTCCCACGTGAATGTTATGACCCCCCCTTAGCCCAGTCTCCAAGGGCGGTTGTTGTCGTTGTGGCCGTTTGGGGCATGTGCGCCTTTGAGCTGCAGAGAAAACACTCCCCGCGGACCAGCCTCCTCATTCTGTCATCTGTTCTCGGTTTGGCCCTGTGCGTTTCCCTAGCAACGTCAGCAGGGGGAGCTGTTGCCCCACGGAGCACTGCGGCTGTGGAGCGTGGGGAGGGCAGCCCCTTTTCGAACCCGGAAGGGAGAGGGACGGCGCATACCCAGCCACGTCCTTCACCTCGCTCCCGACGGCGTTCCTCCAACCGATTGTCTAACCGTATAACGAGATCGATAAGCCCATCTAAATCCCGCGGTTCTTCCTTAGCTACCAGATGCTCCTTCAGGACCGATGACAGTCCGTTTATGAAGGCGGCGTGGAGCGCAACGTCATTCCAGCAGGACCTCGCAGCCGCGATGCGGAAGTCGACTGCATATTCGGCTGCGCACCGGCGCCCCTGTCGTATTGACAGCAGCATTGTTGAAGCGGTCTCTCCTCTGTTAGGGTGATCAAACACTGTTCTGAACTCCCTCACAAACCCAGTGTATGCTGATAACAACCGTGAGTTCTGTTCCCAGAGCGCCGTAGCCCAGGCGCGTGCCTTACCCCTAAGCAAGTTAATAACATAAGCCACCTTGCTGGCGTCAGACGCGTACATCACGGGTCGTTGTGCAAAGACGAGCGAACACTGCATCAGAAAGTCCGCGCACGTCTCCACACAACCCCCGTACGGCTCTGGGGGACTTATGTATGCTTCAGGGGATGGGGGGGGGGGTCGTTGAACGACCAGTGGAATGTTAATATCCAGCACCGGGTCGGCAGGAGGAGGAGCTGCAGCAGCGCTCTGATCGCGCGCTTCCACCTGTGCGGTGAGAGCCTCCATCCTGCGATTAAGGATGACGTTTTGCTCGGACATCAAATCCAGCCGAGCGGTAAAGGCAGTGAGGATTTGCTGCAACTCACCGAGCACGCCTCCTGCAGACGCCTGTGCACCCTGCTCTTCCATTGGCTGTCCAACAGATGGGTGACGCCCCTCGGGATCCATGACGCTGGCGGACATATCCTGTTGTGAAAGTGTAGTGACACAGACCCACAACAGGGGGTGCAAATGAACGGTCAATAGATGAGCCAGAAAGTAACAATTTAATGTTGTGAAGGTGCACAACAAATATACAGACAATCTCAGAATTTGATAACAGTCAATCCACAAAGGTGACGGTGGGCAGGCTCGAGGATAGAAGACGTCTGTCCTGAGAAGAGCCGGAACCACACTTTCCGCCGCCACCGAACCTGGTGAATACTGGAGCCGCCAAGTCCGAATTCCCAGGTGATCACCGTCCCCGACTGTCGGATCTGGTACTGCTGGCGAAGAGCAAAAACAGTCGTGTGGGTGTGTGTACACCCCGTAACAACAACGGTGGGAATGCCACCTCCACCTCTAATACACACTCGTGCAGCGTCTGTGTAACCACTTATCTGGGGACGTAGGACGGGACGTAGGACGAAACAGTCGCGACCCACGCCGGTCCTCTGGTAAGACAGCTGCAACACAATCAATCAATACAGGCAGAGAAAGTTACCTCCATAGAAGTACGATATCTCGGCGATGAGGTGGAGATGACGTCTGGGTTTTATGGAGTGAGATGATGAAGAATGAGTGACAGCTGTCAGGAAATAATGAGTGACAGCTGTCACTCCCGGCTGTGTCTGTGGCGGCAGCGCCCTCTCGTGCCTGAAGCCCGCACTTCAGGCAGGGCACCCTCTGGTGGTGGGCCAGCAGTACCTCCTCTTCTGGCAGCCCACACAATGGTAATGACCATGCTCCATGAATATCCATTGTGATTGTTATCTGTTTTTCTGGTAACTCATCAATGTTGTCACATATTGGTGTGTTTGTTGTTACGTCCAGTTCAGTCACTCTGACTTTTTCTCCATTTTCACCTTCCTCTAGTCATTGTGACTGAGGAGGGGCTGATGGTCTCACCACTTCAGGCGGACCATGGTGGGGGCAGTCCCTTTGCCAATGGCCAAATTCTCCACACTTCCAACAGGTACTCTCCTGTGGGCCTGATTTGGGACGACCACGCCCTCCACCTCGAAAACCTCCTCGACCACGGCCGCGTCCACGACCCCGGCCCCTAAAACCTCCCATTTGATGGAAGATTTCAGAAAAATCTTCAGTCACAAAGACAGAAGTTTTGGGTTTTGTCTGTCTGGTCACTTTTGCTGCATGTCTTGCCCAATCCAGTATCTTAGTTATATCATCCGAGTCAGTAGTCACATTGTGCTTTTTGATCCATGCACTAATTTCTGGCTTCAAACCATTCAGGAGGGCTTGTTTCAGCTGATTTTGATATGCTCCTGCTTGATCATCACTATGCGGTATACCGCTGTTTGCACAGAAAACTGTCCCTAAACGCTGATTATAATCATCCACATCCTCATCTGCCTTTTGTTTACACGCATTTATTTTACCATAGTCCGCTTTCTGTTTAAACTTGTTTTTAACTCTGGTCATTAGATCGGTTATTGAGCCTGTAACGCCGCTGCCGGATCTTCCTCAATTCCCATGCGGCAGGACCAGCCGTTTGCAGCACGTCCTGTAAATGCCCCTCTTCACGTGGACGCAGTTTCGTCCCAGAGCCAATTGTACGCCTGTCCTACTTCACAGCCATTCAACCTATATGCTTTTATATGTCCTCTATTCCTTTTACCCACTCTTCCACATCAGCTTGTGGGTCTGGTAGGCCAGACACGGCCTTTACTGCCTCTTCTGGTGTCCACGGACGGAACACATGAAGGAATGGCGGCTGTCCTTGAGCTATATTTGGGTTTGGGACCTGGATCATTGGAGTGATGAAACTGTGAACTGGGGATATATTGAAACCGTATTTTAGAGGTGGCTTAATCATAGCCCTGTCTCTCAAAATGTATTTTTCGGGCATTAAAGGATTTGTTGCCGCAGGCGGGGTCAATACAGTTGAAAATTCCACCCTCTGATTATCCAAAAATGGATTTGGATACAGTGAGCTTATGGGTCATATGACGGACCTTCAGAACTCCCCTGGGGATAATTAGGGTCAAAAATCGGGTCCTTTACCAGTGGTGGAGCCACTGTTGGCGCCGCTTGTCTTGCTTGCAGCCTGATTTTGTGGCTGCAGGGGTGGATTTACATCACGGCCTCTCACGGCCGTCTCATGGTCTTCAGGTTTACAAACATTACTTTCCCCTCTGATTTTCCTTTCTCGTCTTTCTTCCTCTTTATGGCCTCTACTCTCATCTGTGCTTCACTGAGCCATACTTTTGCACATTCTATTTCTCCTTTTCTTGCTTTTCCTGTACCCTTTTTATTTGTTGCTGCTGCCGTAAGTTTTAACACCAAACCTAGTTATGTACTTCAGATTTTCCGGATTGCGTTGTGCATGTATTTTTCGTCGCCCTGAAATAGGGGCTTATTTTCTGTGCATGTGTTTCCCATGTTGGTCACCTATTTGAGGCTTCAACAGACAGTCTAGATGACTACACCTAGACAGCTTGATATCCCATTTTATCAGGGGACAAAAGTGAAGCTGTCATCTGCAAAGTAGGTCATTTTAAGTCCAAACGCACCACACTCACATATTCCTGACGAGTCTGCAAAGAGGGGGATTCCAAGGAAGGTCCGCCCCACGGGGTAGAGCTTTACCTGAACTTTGCAGAGTGAAGGGGAATAGGTGACCTATCTAGGTGACTACACGGACACTGTGACATCATATATTCATTTCTGTGAAGACAGCATCATCCCACAGCGTACCAGGGTGAGATATAACAACGATAAGCCCTGGTTCACACTGTCAGATCCCGCTTTTTACATACACGGCACACGCTCACCCTCCGATGAGTGTGTTTGTGTACAAAACCAGCTCTCTGTCTCTAGGGTCCGACCTTTGTGTCTCCACGGGTATTACCCGGCAGGGCTGCACAAAGGCTGTTCAAGCTGGTGGCGAGGAGATTCGTCTAGCTGCTCACTGCCTCCATCCGGACGTCCACCCTGCTGAAGCTGATCTCGCACCCCAGTCGAATAGCCTTCTCTGGAACCAGGATACGAACAGGCCACGCCCGTTAACGGCAGCTCTCCTCTTATGGATCAGGGCTCTTGGAATGTTGCTAGATTTTGAATTTAGTGACTCGTACAGCGAGTCCCCAGGATGTGTTATTTTCATTAAAAAAACAGACTAACCTTTTAGAGCCTTTTTGATGTTGTACACCCAATAAACTTTAACTTTTACACCTTAAGAGGCATCAATAATCCAATGTCTGAGCCTTAACACTTTAACTGCTTGCTTGGAAATTTATTGCAGGTTTTGCAAGTGCCAATAACATAATCAACATAGATTATATGGTAATAATTTCACAACAGTAATTCAAGTATAATTAGAATAATGATTGGCAGAGATTTTTGTTTTTAATTCAATAATTCTAACTGATCTTACTTTGACTGGGACTGGATTGATTTCTTAACAATTTTTTCTAGGAGTGAGGGAAGGAGGTTTTTGAGGTTAGGGTCCCCAGCGCGATGAACTTGATTTCCTCTTCATCAGCTATTAATCGTTAGCTGACCACGATCCTTGTGCCTTGTGTGATGTTGTAATCCTTCAGGAAGACAATCCACATAAGAATTTATTCCATCTTCAATCATCCAAAAGTTGATCCATTCTGATATGCGGTGATGTTCCTTGAGAGAGAAATCGTTGAACATTCCCCACTCAGACTTAAGGCCAGTGGTTACTCTCCATTGTTCTGCTACTCCGTGACTGGACGGCCTGAGTGGGAGTTGAAAACTCTCAAATTATCTTTTATGGCTCCAATCCTCTCACTCCACAATTCCAATTGATGCTCACAAGATGGTCAAGTCTTGTGATTTCCTTGTAGCAGGGGAGTAGTGGCAACAGCACCTCTCCCTGGAAGAATAACCCCGTTTACTGGTATTTCAACAGGTTATATATGTGCTTGACTCTTGTTGTCCTCAGATGATCTTGGTTACCATGGGGACGCTGTTGACTCAAAACCTCCTCCCTTCTCCTTCTGCTTACTGGAAATCTCCGCAGCCCTTGCCAGTAACTTATTTCTCAAGTTTCTCTTTTCTATTAACACTTCAGCTTTTCTGAGAATTCATTCTTTTAAATCATTTCTTCAAAATCACATCAGTCATATTCAATCATTTTCATTACAACTCTCTTTCACATAAAAACAATTCATATGATCATATACAAACATTTTCATTCCTTATTATTCATTTCATATTTTACTAACATTTTAATCATTTGATCAGTTGTTTAACATCAGCTTTACTTGCCCTGCTTGCGACATCTTCTTCACTTCCTCTTTTTCTCTGACTGCACTCTTTATGAAAAACAACTCATATAATCATTTATTTCACTTATTTGTAACATACTTTTCTAATCAACTCTTATTTTAACTCATTAATACTTCATTTGATCATACTTGTCATGTTAGAATCATTCTTAGACATATTCCCTCGTCTTCACCATCGAGTTCATTCCGTGGGCCTCCCCATTTGCAATGGAAAAGTCCGGTATGACCTCACTTACTCCTGTAAGGTACCAAACACTGTGCAGTTTAATCCAACAGCATGTATATTAATCCCATGGCACGTATTATATTCCAAGATGAAAACAAGCTGAAAGCAATCTTAAAGTCATCTTTCCTGACACCCCCTCCATGCCTTGAAGCTCTGCCGATCTCTCTATACCTCCATAAAAACATCCTCGTCGTCATCGACAGGGTGAAGGGTGAGCACTTCTTTTTCATCCACCATCGGAGGACCAGAACAGGAGGAGCTGGAGTTGAACGACACTCATCCAGCACCACGTACTCCTCTCCGCCCACCTGTAGATTGCCGTCGCCGTCAGAAGCCTGCTCGTCCAGTAGTGGTGATTGTGATGGTAATCCCAATGAAGACGGAGTTGCCTCATATTCCTGAGATGATACTCCATCAGGGAACGATGGTGCGCATGGTGAAGTGGGGGTGACGGGTGTATAACACGATGTAACTGGTGTAGATGGTTGTGGTGATGTATCCGTCGTTTGAGGTGAAGCTTCAGCGAGAATCTCCTCAGGCTCGGGCTGTTGAAGGTGTTCATCCAGGAACACCTGCGTGAGGGCCTCCAAACACCAGTTCATGTCCTCGGTTTGCACCCCAACCTCCGCAGTGCGCTGTGGAGATGAACGTGGAACTGGTGGTAATGAAGGACCAATGGCCACGATCCGGCCATCGGCAAGATGAGCTGTGGAGAATCTTATTCCCGTAGGATACATCCACATTTTGATAAACACGGGGCAATACATATATCCCTCTGGAGACACTATAGTGTCAGCTCGTATTTGATCAACCAAAAGTGAATGCCAAATCACGTCTGCCTCAACCTCAATTTTTAGGTATGCTTCTGTTGGTACCTGGGGCAGAAAAGAAGTATCCTTCCGTCCCACTATTCCCCGTGCCACTGAACAGGGAAGTTGTTGCCGTAACACGTCGGGCTCACAGAGTCGGTGTTATCTCCCAGAAGTAGAGCGCTTGTTCCAGGGTGGCTTGACAATGAATACATCTTATATCCCCCTATAGTGTAAGAGGAAACATTAGTCTTTTAACTATTATATTGCAGCAAGCAAAAGTGTTCGTCGGGATTATTCAGATGTACGCCAGAGCCGCCTCATGATCACTGTAGGAGAGTGGGACTGTGGTGACGTTACTATTCCCGCTGTAGCTGAAGGAGCTGTACACGGGAAGCAAGCATCATACGTCGTAAACCATAACAGCAGGAGTAGTTGACTAACCATGGACTGCCAGTATAAAGCTGATAATATTCCCCATCCTAAGGCCCAAATTATAATAAGTCCAAGTTTGTACAGCCAGGGTTTCCTGCGTTGTATGGCTCCAGTTAACGTAGCTATGTACGCCAATAGGGTCAAGGCCATCACACCTTCGCACACAATGTCAGCTATCACTGCCGGGGCGTAAAAGATTGCTGTCATATCTATCACCATCCAAATTGTAATTGATGTGTACTGCCATATTCCACAACAGTCAAACTGGAGAGTAAAGCGACCGAGGACGTTGTCGTAAGTCCCAACGGCCGACACAGCAGTGTAGTAGTGCAATAAACTCCACTCCACTCACTTTGAAGATGGTGTCATTTACGCCGCCAGTATTGTTGGACATTGTGCTCTCTTATTCTTTTTACTTATCTCCTTAAGTTTGTACGCTTTTATGTAGATGCTTCTTCCTTCACTCCCCCAAGTTAGAATGAACAGGGCGTGTCTCGGCGTCGGGCTTTGTAGGCTTCATCGCTCCTCCCCTAACGGAGGAGGGGCTCCATATCACTGCGTTGTGTGCTCCTCCTACACAAGCGCAGGGCGGCTGCGAAACTTCCTTTTAACAAAACATATCCAATCACTGCAGCAATAATAAGTCCTATTATGATTAACAGATAGGGCCAAAGATATCCAAACAAATGTCCAATCCAACCAGTCACCACTTCGAGACCTTCTTTAATGACTTCTCCGGTCTCTGCAGCGAAAGTGGTGATGATTCCTCCAGCTATTATTTGCGTTCTTTCCCACCAAGAACATTCATGCCGACCTCTTCCTTTTCACAGCTCAACCATGTTCTGCAGGCAATTTACATGTACCATTATTGTAAATCCGACTGGGTCCCAACCATTCGTAACCGACAATTTCTCGTCCTTCGCATAGACTTTTCTTGAAGGCATATCCTTCCTCAAGCATTATCAAAGCATCACCAACAAATGGCACTATGTGGCCTAGGACCTGCTTCCTTTTCGTCATTCCATGTCCCAGGACAGCCTTGGCACATCCAACGTTGGGTGGAAAAGCTCTTATCCATGCGCCAGCACTGTTCTTCTCCCAAACTGTTTAATGGCCGTAAGTGTCATACTCGCCGTCATAGTAAGCGTCACAATATTCTTCCCAGCCGGAACATTTCTACAATTTTGGCGGGCAAGGCTTATCGTGCATGTGGTATTACGTCTATTACAAATCATTTTCCAGGGCCGTGGGCGTAACATAAGGGTTTGGTCTCCAGAGTACACTGGACCAAGTAGCTCTGTCTCTGGAGTAGACTGTGGTGATGTATTGATATTTAACCCAATAATTATTTATTTGATCCAAACAGGGGGATACCCAATCTTCAACTTCATATTTCTCCATTCCCCACCAAGTGACGTCCTTACTATGTCTAACTCCTTCCTGCCATGCTTGAAGGGTCTCCTTAATGGTTGGAAACTGTAACAACTTTGTACAGTTATATACCCATCTTAGCCAATTCCCTGTCTTAATTTGGTCTATGGGACATCGGGGGATTTACCAGAACCTTCAGCCAAATTATTATGGTATTCTGTCTCATGTAAGCTTCCATAGATTCTATTCGCCACGCATTGATCAATTTTGCTAAAATCTTCCTGAGGTACTGACCTTAGCTCATCAGGCTTTGGTAGTTTTTGCACATAGAATTTTGCTTTATGTGGACCCCGCAAACTATGCCCAGTCCACGTGTATCCCTTCGGAAAATTCCCCTCAAAATGTATCAGTGGAACGCTCCAGACCCACGGAAAGGTGTCGTTAAGCCATTCATCATGTTTTGCCTCCTGTTTGTGTTTCCAAGTAATCCTATTTATCAAATCGATAACTGGTGCAAGCACCATGTAATTTTGAGATTTACATCCAATAGGTCGATTCCAATAACATCTGTCTAATTTTGCTACTTTTTCTTTTACACAATAATCATGAATCTTCTTCCATCTATTTTTAGCCGCGTTATCAATACTTTTAACTTTTGGTTCTAATACTTGCTGGGTATCTTGTGTTGGCGATGTGGGGAGTGGTTTGGTTTTTCCCTGTGTTGGTGATATCTTTGTGGATCCCACCAATGCTGCTGGTGAGATGGCGGTTGGTTTGGAATATGGTATTCCTGTTCCCATGTCGGTAGCGTTGTTCAACGGAGGGACTATTGTAGATGTAGTATCCACTTTTAGCACTCTGCTGCGGGTGTTGTCACAGGTGAGGTTATAATTACCCCAATGTTTCCAGGTAGGCATTATCATTCTGCAAACATCATGTCTTGGTGATGCTGGAAAAACAGCTTCGTTTTCCCAATATCCTGCTCGATAGCCCAGCAGTACTTTGCATCCCCATCAGCAATACCAGGCTGGCTCACCAGGTTCAGGTCTTATCCAAGTGCAGCCTACTTCTCTTCGCTCTCTTTGTTTTAACCGTAAGATGGTTGCCACGATAATCTCTTGATCCCTCACTTGTAGGTTTTGAAGGATTTCTGCTCCGGTGGTCAGGTTGTAATTGATGGTGACGGTTGGAAATTCCCCACTGTCATTCAAGTATTGCAGCCACTTAGTCTTTAGCATCTGCTGGGTTAGGTTCTTCATCTTTGCCCATTTCTCTGTAGAATTCTGGTCCCATATCATGTAGGTGTTTCTTGATTCAACTCCCCAACATGTCTGTTGGAAAGTTTTAGTTGTTGCATACTGGACCCTGATATGGGTTAAGGTCCAGGGCGTACTACCATAGTAGTACAGGATAGCTAGAAGTACAGCAACGCCGACTAATAATGCTGTAATTCTGGCCATCCAACTCCAACATTGGAGGCACTTTTTCTTTCGCGGCTGGCTTTGTTGCTGCTGCTTTCTTCCAACATTTTCGTAGTAGAATTCACTTGGTACTGGTGGCAGCGGCTCCATCTTTTGGGGTTGTTGCAGTAGTGGCATTTCTATGCCAAACTCTTCTTCTCTTGGTCTTTCGTTGGTTCTTTGAGGTTGCGTAGTGATCACGCTGTCTTCCCGTGGTTCTTCCATCTCGGGGATAGATGATCTTAGGTGCTGTTGTTGTCTCGTGCTCCCAACAGAGACGCTTGATGCTCGTTGCTGAAGAAGGGTGACTAATAAGGGAGATGGCCATGGGAGTCTAATATCTAGTCCTCGCCATGCCCATTTCCAGGTGACGACTGTCACCTCCTTCATTTCAGGCGGTGGTCCCTGGGGTGTGTAGAAACACTGTGAAGATGCCAGGATCAATTCTCTACGTAGGTGCAAGATATCCTCATAGGCGTCCCAATATGCCGTTCCACTGTAGACATACTGCGCCATCACAGAGTACAGAGGAGTCGATCTACAAAAATAGTCCTCTTCCCGACTTTATGCTAAGTCGTATCAGTATAGCCTTTGGAGGTTGCCAAAGCCCCACTAGTACTCTGGTTCACCATCCACTTCTGATAGGCTGAAGACTTCTGCCTCTCTCGATATCAAGGTACTGTACTGTCGTGCATATTGCAAAGTTTGGTTCTCAATCAAACAGAAAGTTGAATGTGCCTCTTGTAGTTGAAGTCTTTTAAACATATAGGGACTAATGGTCCAAATCTGGAAAGATCCAAGCCAAATATCCACATACATTCCCTGTAATGGATCAACATAATTAGGTCCCCACCTTATTTTAAACCTGTAGCCCCTTTTCTGTACATGCACTACGTTCAAGATGCAGGGATATGAGCCTGGACACCGGGGAATTGGGTAAAACTTCCATCCGACCTCAGGGCAATTCCAGTGTTGTCCAACTTTGTCCACGATAGCTTCCAGAGGAGTGTATATTCCAGGCTCTGCAAGGTCAGCAGTTCTTTTATATGAGTCATTATCTACAAAGTATCCTCCTGTTTCCAGCAACCATCCTTTTTTTTTGTAATCCTTTTGTGGCCAGCTTAAACATATTTTCTTGTAGGGTAATTCCAAGTATGGTGTGAGTCCTCCAGGCCCGGATCGTAGACTGTTTACATTATTTTCATCCAGTTTGAAGGTCCGCAGCATGATTCAGAGTGAGTTGTCACTCCGCCATCGGTCTCCTTCTCTTTCTGCCAAGATGCACCACCATAGGGAATAGTCGTTGTCTCTTAAAGAGATGAGTGTAGATGGGAGATGGGTGCTTAAGTTCTGAATCCATTCCTTTCCACGCCCACTTCCACATCGTAACAATTATTCTGTCAGGTTTAGGGAGGGGTCCCTCAGGGATCCTCTGTACCTGATGTGGGGGTACATAGTCCCATAGATCTTGTCAATGCTGCCAAAACTCTTTTCCAGAATACCTGGTCTGCGATAAGGCTAGATAAAGGGGAACTATAGGCTTCTCTTCTTGATCCTTAGGCTCAATATGAAGCTGAATTTTTCTTGCTTGACAACAGTTCCAGACTCCTCTTTTGTACAGGTAGAAGAAGTCTCGGTTTACAAAAATTGTTGGTATGGTTGGGGGTAGGCAGCTCACACAGGCCCGAGGTTGATTGATAACTCTCAAATTTAATGTCTGGTTATCTAAAACGTGATATCTTGGGTCTTGCAGTCGTCTGTTCAATTGACGTCGCATGTTGGGGCTTGTTGTCCAGATCAAGCACTGGTTAAGGTATATTTCAACATAGACTCCTTGGAGTGGCTCAACGTAATTAATCCCCCATCTCAATGTGAATCTCACTCCGTTGAGTTGTAGGTAAACCACATTTAATATCCAGGGGTAGTTATCTGGACATCTTGGAACCGATTGGGGTATTCTTCGGCGTCCTTTTATGTACCAACGCCGCAGACTTTCCTCGCTCAGCACTTGTTCAGCAAGTAATTTTTGTCCTGTTGTCTCTGTTAAGTCGGCATCTCTTTTATATTCATAATTTGAGACGTAATATCCGTTAGATGCTAGTTCCCAATCTTCTTCCTCAAAATCTTTTTCTGGCCAATTTAAGTATAGTTTCTCAGCACCAAAGCCACATTGTATGTAGGGTCCAAGTCTTCCTCGATTATTAATAATGGGTACTCTATTTACATCTGGTCCTTGCGACATTTTGCAAACAGCCGCTTCTTTTTACTTCTTCCTTGTCCCGCGGAAAATGGAGGGAAACATCCAGCGTTTCTGTGGCTTTCCTGATTTTTCCTCACCTTGAGTCGGTTGGTGTAACGACTGCTGCTGTTCCTCCAGGAGGTCAACGTGTGCTCCGACAGAGTAAACCCCCACATAGGGGACCAACACCATCAGCACTGTGAGCCGCACCTTAATCGTTTGGTCCGGCCTACTAGGAGTGTCCGCTCTGCTAGCCACTCCCCCCATAGATTGTATCCTCCTCTTTCTCACCCATTCTTCGGGTGTCACGTGGTACTCGGCTGACTTCTTCTTCGGTTTTGCTGCTTTATTTCCCCAGGCGTCTAATCCCGTGGTAAAATAATACATGAGGGTTTCTCTGCCCCCTTTTTCTTGTGGCACCTCTTCTGCATCTTCCAGTGGAATTTCTGGGTTTTTTAGAACTTCTTCTATCAATTTGGCCCAAGTTGTCAATTCCCAAGGGCCGATCCATCCTTCTTCTTGGGCTTTTTGCTGTTGATCATCTGTCAGTCCTCCCATCATGTCTGTATATCTGGGTCGCTCCGGATCTCTATACACTCTGAACACTAGTGGAATTTGCACTGTGTCTATTGGAGGGTCATAAGTTTGCCCATACTCTGGACCATGGGACCAACTTTGATGTATAGCTTCATGCAACAAAGACGGCTTTCGCTCACCACCTCCTGCAGCTTGGTCACTTCCTCCTGCTCTAGTTGTTTCCAACATCAAATAGACACTTGGTGCCGTTGGACTCACGTCACCGCTGCCTTGATTCCCTTCTGCTTGATCAAGTGTACTGTTGCTGCAGGATTAGCCCAACAGGCTTCATCGGTGTGAAAGGCCCGCAGGGGGTCCAAAAACCTTCTCACTTGCCATCCTTCTGCTTTTGCCACATGCAGTAGTCTTCCCATATGAGTTCTTGCTTTACACACCAGGCAATACTCGATCGCATATCCATTCCAATAGCATGAACACACCTGCATATCCACATCGTCTCCACGTATATCCCACTGGGTGTAAAAGACCATTCTTGGCAACTGGGCTAGTCGGCATAACCCACATACAAGTGCATCCAAAACCTTCACCGGCTTGTGAAGTATTTGCTTGAACTCATGTTTTGCCCCACTTGGAATTGGGGGTTTTCTAACCCCAGGTCCCGACCATTGGACCGTCAGCGGTATGTCTTCGCGGCAAATCACACAGTGATTCTCAACTTTTTTCCATTGTAATATCTCCTTTTCACTGGATAAAAATCCTTTCTTTGCATGATATAGTTTCCTCAGGGCTCTGCCTGCCAGAGGCCATCTTTTGTTCTTCTTAAGGCAACCACCCCATTGACAGTGGCCATTCTGACGAAGGGTGGAAGATCTTGGGTGTTTTTGGCCATGTTTAGCTCCTGGTTTCGTCTAGTTAGGAGTTGGCTTCAGCTGCTCCACTCCTTGGATTCCCTTCTTCTTCAATTCTACTGTGTTGCTGTCCAGTATCTTCACTACTGTATCTGTGGTCTCATACTTAGGTTTAACAGCAGTGTTGGTTAGGTGATCTCGAGCTCTCACCCACACCTTCTGCCCAACCTTAATGGGATCTTTGGTTCTGGTTCTCTGTCCCTTTTAGTCTGACTCCGCCCCACTTCCGGTGTCGAAAATGGGCGTTGGTTCAGTTCTTGCGAAGAGGTGGGCCTGCCGGCACGATGGCGGTCATTCAGGGCCTGTCCAATTTCCAGGGCCTTAGTACTCCATTCCCTCGTGTTAGCATTTTTCCCAATCCAGTTTTTCACCAGTCCAATAGCCCTTTCCACGACTCCATTTGCTTGAGGAGTGTATGGGGTGAGTAAATTCTCATTACTCCATTTTTCTGGCACCACTGGTCGACCTGAGCATTACGGAAATGTGTCCCATTGTCCGTTCTCAGCTCCCTAGGTATCCCCAGATTTGAACACACTTGAACCAACATGCTGATCACACTGCTGCTGTTGGCTTTTCTCACAGGCTTAACATTCACATAGCCCGACATAGAGTCCACAAGCACCAACAGATACTTTTCTCCTTTCTTACCGGTCACCCCCATGGGCCCGGACAACATCCATGCATACTGATCCCCATGGAACAGTACTCTTTATGGTGAAACCATCCACCCTTTGTCCTCGTCTTCCTGCATTGTATCGACCACATACTTCACAGTCTTTGAGAACTCGGCAGACTTGGTTTCTCGGAATCCAAAGTTGCAGTTTCTCCAGCTCCTTCCGTGTGGGAATGGTGCCTGCATGGCCAAGCGCTTCATGTACGGCCAGCACCACCTCTTTCACGGACTCTTTTGGAACTACCCTTCCCTTGGGTGTCTGTTCCCACTTCTCGATCCCGACAACGACGACTTTTCTCAGCTGCACATAGCGGTCCACTTCTTCGTTCCCGCTCCAATGTGCTCCTTCTTTACATGGGCCTTCTGATGTACCACATCTAAGTCCATTGTTAGCCTCAACTCGGCTATTTTCCTCCACAAATCCATATGAATGGATAAGTCCTCTTTCAGGCTTGTGCGCAGTAATGACTGTCTGTAACCACTTTAGCCCTTTTTACTCTCCTCTTGTTTAACTCCAAGAGTCCTTCCAGTATTGCTGTAACTTCTCCGGCTTGGGCACTCCCTGGCGTTTGACATTTTGATATTTCTCCTTATCTTGATACTTCAGAATATAGCCCCAATAAGCTATATTGTCTGTACCCTTCTTCGACCCATCAGTGTACATAGTCCAGTCGTATGGCTCCATAGGGAGTTGCCTCTCCTTTGGCAACTTTTTTGTCGCCGACTGTTTTGGCCCAATTTCTAGCTCAGGGTCTAGCAGGATGTCTTCCCACCTTCCCCATCTGGCATTTGTGGCTTTAGTAGGAAGTAAGTGTAAATGTTTTCAGCTTGGTTTACAAAGTTTTAAAATTCTTCTATTTTTAAAGAACTAAGAAACACTGTCAGTTTTTTACCCCCCTAGTGGAGCTCTACAACATTTGAGGACTTTGTTTTTTGTTATTATTCAGAAACTGCAAAAAGCATTTTTAAAATCATTTGGTGATAACTGGCTGGCTCTTATTTCCTTTAGTAAAGTTGTGCACACATGTAAGAAATGATTATGTAACCAGGTTAGTCCCATAAAGTTTCGAATCCACCTAACCTGCATGTCTTTACATGTGGGAGGAAACCACAGCACCCAGAGGAAATCCACGCAAAAAACACACAGAAAGGCCACAGGTGGGAATCGAACCCATAACCTTCCTGCTGTGAGGCAACAGTGCTAACCACTAATCCATCATGCTGACATTATTGCTCAAATAAATATATGAACAAATGAACATATTTAGAGAGAGAGAAAAAACACAACAACATTTTTTTGTGGTTTTATAATCATCTTTAACAATACCTGGATAGGAGACCTCTTTGGATCACTAGCAGCTGTGTGTGTCTCTCCAGGTTACACTGGAGTTGCATCAGGAAGGGCGTCCGGTATAAAACTGTGATGTTAATAGTCCCATTAATCCATTTGATCGCTTTGGGTGAAGAGACTCTGTCTCAGATGAGCTGCTTGAGCTCTGAAACCATGCAGTGGAGGCAGGGCGGACCCATTTTTAGGGGGGACCATTTGGTCTGCAACACCGGATAAACCGCTCTGTCCTTGTGCTGTAATATAAATTACAACAAATTACATTGTGACATATTAGTGGTCACATTTAGCAACCGGTGAAGGCCCCTTCACACAAAACACAATTGAAGCCAACTGGCACACAAAGGAGCAATCGCATGCCACTTCGGAAAAATCGGAGCCGCAAGGTGTGAAAAAAAAATGGTCAAGCTTTTAATCAGGGAAATTACTCCACTCCCACACGCAAGGGGTTCAATGGAAATACGAGAGTCTGTCAATAAAGCAACGGTCCTTTTTATTTTTTTCAAAAACTATATGGATTTCATTCATATGTTTTTACGTCAGACATGCTTGAACCCTTGTGCGCATGCGTGAGTTTTTCCACGCCTGTCGGTGACGTCATTCGCCTGTGAGCACTCCTTGTGGGAGGAGTCGTCCAGCCCCTCGTCGGAATTCCTTTGTCTGAGAAGTTGCTGAGAGACTGGCGCGTTGTTTGATCAAAATTTTTTCTAAACCTGTGAGACACATCGAAGTGGACACGGTTCGAAAAATTAAACTGGTTTTCAGTGAAAATTTTAACGACTGATGAGAGATTTTGAGGTGATTCTGTCGCTTTAAGGACTTCCCACGGTGCGAGACGTCGCTCAGCGCTCTCAGCCGCCGTCGTCAGCCTGTTCAAGCTGAAAACCTCCACATTTCAGGCTCTATTGATCCAGGACGTCGTGAGAGAACAGAGAAGTTTCAGAAGAAGTCGGTTTCAGCATTTTATCCAGATATTCCACTGTTAAAGGAGATTTTTTTTAATGAAAGACGTGCGGACGGGTCCGCGCGTCGGGACGCAGCCGACGCGGTGCGGCGGCACAGGAAAAACACCTCCGTGTTGATAACCATTTGTAAAATCCAGGCGGCTTTTGATGGCTTTCAGTGGAGTGAGTATATGAGAAATTGTTTAACAGCAGACATGTTCCAACTTGTCCTTAAGGCTTTCAACAGAGGTGTTTTTCCTGTGGCGTCTTTCATTAAAAAAATCTCCTTTAACAGTGGAATATCCGGATAAAATGCTGAAACCAACTTCTTCTGAAACTTCTCTGTTCTCTCACGACGTCCTGGATCAATAGAGCCTGAAATGTGGAGGTTTTCAGCTTGAACAGGCTGACGACGGCGGCTGAGAGCGCTGCACGACGTCTCGCACCGTGAAAAGTCCTTAAAGCGACAGAATCACCTCAAAATCTCTCATCAGCCGTTAAATTTTCACTGAAAACCAGCTTCATTTTTCGAACCGTGTCCACTTCAATGTGTCTCACAGGTTAGAAAAAATTTGATCAAACAAAGCGCCAGTCTCTCAGCAACTTCTCAGACAAAGGAATTCCGACGAGGGGCTGGACGACTCCTCCCACAAGGAGTGCTCACAGGCGAATGACGTCACCGACAGGCGTGGAAAAACTCACGCATGCGCACGAGAGTTCAAGCATGTCTGACGTAAAAACATATGAATGAAATCCATATAGTTTTTGAAAAAAATAAAAAGGACCGTTACTTTATTGACAGCCCTCGTACATTGCGATCGAACGGGACATTTTATCCGATGTGAACGTAAAATTCATTTTACAAAATCCCTTATATACAGTGTTTATTACATGGGAAACCACACACAAACATTTGTTTGTTTGTTTTTGTTTTTTTTTCCAGTCACTGCGAATATCTGGTTTATATGATGACAGTTTAGGTGAGTTTTACTGTACATTGGACTGATCAATAAATTTACCTCTCAAAGCTTTGATGATGATGTCGGCTTCCATCCCACACAGCTGACTTTATTTTCCCAATTTTTTGTTCTGTTCAGATCTGTACAACTTGAAGCCCTTGTTGTGTCTTTTTGTGCATCCAAATTCACAATAGCCCATGCCCGTATATAGAGGGGGTTCAGGGGGTTCACCCGACACCCCCCCCCCCCCCGAGAATTCTGCTGATTTTTTTCTGCTGATTATTTTATGACCTGGATATCAACATTATGTATTTTCTTTTCATTGATAATAAGCAACAAGCACTACCTGTTACACAGCTATTATCACACACCCTCAAGTTTCAATTTCCTCTGCCAGAGTAATCTCTTAAGTGATGAAAGGGGAAACTGCTAGATAAACTTTTCCCATGGGGGTTGAGAATTTTTGCTCCCTGGTTCCTATCCTCCTCTGATATCAAACAGATTAGTAGGCTTGTAAATACCCATGTAGACACACAATTACAACTTGTCTGTTTGTAAAAACATGTTTGTATGAATAAGCTGAGAAATAAAGGGAGCTTCTCCTTCCTGTTGCAAATACTGTAAAGGTGCAAATATTCGTGTGGGATTTATTATGCGAATTTCGCAAGTTAAACAAGGTTGCCAAATTAAATACCGCTATTTTAATACATAACATACATATACGTACATATTCATAATGTAAACGCAAATATTAATACCGCTAAATACGAGGTCTGCTAGAAAACTATCTGACCTTTTAATTTTTTGCAAAAACTATATGGATTTGAATCATGTGCGCTTGCATCAGCCAAGCTTGAACCTTCGTGCGCATGCCTGAGTTGTGTCATTCACAACCGACAGGCAGGTATAAAGTTTGCATTATTGTTATCTTGGTTCTTCCTGGGTGGTTCTTATGGCAACTGATCCAATCCCAAGCAAGGACTATTTGTATATAAAAATGTATTCCCTAAAATGATACATTTTGGGTTTGAAATGAAATTTATGTAGCTTTTTACCCCTCGAAATCCTCAAAAGCTTCTGCTTCTGCTTGGTGTTTTTTTTTGCTGCGCGTCCTGAGCGGCTTCGTGCCGACGCGCGAAATCCTCTGCACGTCTTTCATTACAAAATCTCATGTAACAGTGGAATGTGCCGCAAAAGTGCTATGTCCAGCTCTGTTGCCATTTCTGTGGTAGTCACATGATGTCCCGGATCAACACAGCATTCAGTTTAGAAATGATCTGGTCGATCCAGCCTGTCGAATGGCCGCTCGGCGAGCCGCGCGCCCTCCACCGCTGTGGGCCGTCTTTAAAAAGGTTTTAACAGTCCATAATCCACGTGACGCCGACAGAATCTTCACCGATATCCAACTGAATCTATCGAATGTTTTCCAACTGCCTGTCTCTAACAGTTTCTGAAAAAAATTTCATGGAGCAAAGCGGCAGTCTCAGTAAGTTCTCAGACAAAAGAAATCCGACGGGAGGGGTGGACCAGTGCTCATTCAAAGCCTGCCCACAGGCGAATGACGCAACCGACAGGCATGGAAAAACTCACGCATGCACACGAAGGTTCAAGCTTGGCTGATGTAATCACACGTGATTCAAATCCATATAGTTTTTGAAAAAAATAAAAAGGTACGATACTTTATTGACAGACCTCGTATGTGTATGAGGTCTGTCAATAAAGTAACGGTCCTTTTTATTTTTTCAAAAACTATATGGATTTCATTCATATGTTTTTATGTCAGACATGCTTGAACCCTCGTGCGCATGTGTGAGTTTTTCCACGCCTGACGGTGACATCATTCGCCTGTGAGCACGCCTTGGGAAGGAGTGGTCCCGCCCCCTCGTCGGATTTTCATTGTCTGGAAATGGCGGAATGAAAAGGACTTTTTTTCCATCAGAATTTTTTCAGAAACTGTTAGAGACTGGCACCTGGAAACCATTCGAAAAATTTATCTGGCTTTCGGTGAAAATTTTACGGGCTTCACAGAGAATAAGGACTGTTATTACAGCTTTAAGGACCCTTTAAAGGACCCCTTTAAGGACGCTTGGTGCACCGCGCTCCGAGCTGCGACAACGCGACACAAGCCACCGGACCATTTCTAAGGGGATGGCTCTGTGGATACAAGACCATCGTGTGGTCTTTCTCTGGTTATCACAAGAGCTGGACATCAGCCATTTTCCGGCAGATTTCACTTTTAACAAGAGATTTTGTCATGGAAAGCTGCGCGGAGGCTTCGTGCATAAAGACTGATTCGCTTTGGAAGCGAGACAAAGGAACACCTCCGTTTGGCGTGTCAGAGGACAAGTTTGGACATGCCTATTGGAAAATGGCTGATGTCCAGCTCTTGTGATAACCAGAGAAAGAGCACACGACGGTCTCGTATCCACAGAGCAATCCGTTTAGAAATGGTCCGGTGGATTGTGCCGTGTCGTCGCAGCTCCGAGCGCGGCGCGCCGAGCGTCCTTAAAGGAGTCCTTAAAGCTGTAATAACAGTCCTTATTCTCTGTGAAGCCTGTAAAATTTCCACCGAAAGCCAGATAAATTTTTCGAATGGTTTCCAGGTGCCAGTTTCTAACAGCTTCTGAAAAACTTCTGATGGAAAAAAAAGTCCTTTTCATTCCACCATTTCCAGATAATGAAAATCCGACCAGGGGGCGGGACCATTCCTTCCCAAGGCGTGCTCACAGGCGAATGACGTCACCGACAGGCGTGGAAAAACTCATGCATGCGCATGAAGGTTCAAGCATGTCTGACGTAAAAACATATGAATGAAATCCATATAGTTTTTGAAAAAAATAAAAAGGACCGTTACTGTTGTGTGTTGGGGGGCTTGGCTGGACACTGTTTTGTGGTTTTTGTGTTTGTTTTCCTTCCCAGGTGGTTTGGGGCTGATCTCTGGGGAGAATGTGCTGCAGAAGAGTCTCTCACCTCTGTCACGGTGATCTGCTGCACCTGTTGCACTCACGTGTGATTCTCTAATCAGGACGATCTATGACACCTGTGACATTCACGTGCAGTTCTGAGGACTCTCAGCTGGTACCAATGAAGAGATGAAGAACCGCATTTAAGCCAGCAGTGATCTGGGCTTAATTGCTGGAGAATACGACCGTGTGATGACCGTTTGAGGACGCTGAGGGCAGCTCCAGAATCTGACATTGCGTCTGTGAAGGAGGACGAGGGTGAGAGGCAAGCGCTCTCAGCACACGTCAGAGGTGATTATCCCTTAAAAGCTTATCTGTGAATATAATGTGGCGTTTTTGCGCAGCTAAATTTAAGTATTGAAGAAAATTGTCTCGTTTGCTCCTCGCGGCTGTGGCGTGTGGATTGATAATCCTCCACAAGCTGTGAGCAGCTGTTCTTCTGAATTAAGTCTGAAATCAGACCTGAACGTGTTGCTGATAAGTGTGCCTCTAAATAGTTTTTCTTGCTAAAAGTACTGAATAACCTTACCTCTGTTCCTCCTTCGCAGAGTACAGTCTTGGGAAAAGCCACCTGGGGGGGTGTCGGTGGAGCTCCTGAGTCCAGAACGTTCGGGCTCCGATCCATTGAGGCGCTGGGAGAGCGCACCACCTCTTCACCCCACCAGACTTATTTATTTTGTATTGCACAGTGGGAAAAAAAAAAAATTTGTTTCTTTTGGAACTGCTTCTGGTTATTTAGCGCTGGGTTCAGTCAGATGCTGGACCGCTCCTCAATCTGCGTCCAGACCATAACAGAATTCTCCGGCCAAACCAGTATGGACCCAGTGGCAGAAGCAGTTCCTTTTCAGAAAAAATTCCAGAAACACCTGGAGATGAATTGGGAGCAAGTACAGCACCTATTGATTCGAATTAAGCAGACAGATGCCGCGGTTCAGCAATTGCTGGTCCTCCAACAGGGGCGATGAAGCGCAGCTGATCATTCTGTAGAATTTCGAGTCTTTTCTGCGCAGTCCGGTTGGAGTGCTGCTGCTGCTGTGAGGGGGGTGTTCGTAGACGGGTTGAATCTTTCCCTGAAAGATGAGCTAGTCGTCCGGGATGAACCGAATGATGTAAAAGAGTTTATATCCTTGGTTGGTCGTCCAGACAATTGGATTAAGGAGCGTGGACGGAAGAGAGGGCGAGCGTCCGAGCGGGGTTTTGTGTCTCGAGGCGCTCCCCGACACAAGTCCGGACCGCCTCTTCTTCGCTCCACTGAGACTCCTCCGACGGGACCTCTAGCTCCTCTAGTGGACGAGCCAATTCAACTCGGAAGGGTTAGAACAGCCATATTGCTCCGGTCAAACGAGCATCAGGAGATAGGATAGTAACATGGCTCCAGGTGTTTTTGGGAAATATGTGGGATATATAGGGGTGGTTTTTGTAAACTGTTTTTTTTTTTTTTTGTACAGCACTTGAGGGAGTTTGGTGGAGTGAACGGGTTGGCTGATCGGAGTTCGCTTGGACTCAGGTAAGCGTGAGTTTTTATTATTTATAGTTGTTTAATTTTTGTTAGTGGTTTGGGTCGTTTTGTTTTGTTGGTTTTTATTTCCTGTCCTCTAACCCCAACCTCACACACTTCTGTACCGTTCACCTTTAGTGTTGTGGGGTGGTGCAGGTTGGTTACTGGGCATTCCCATGAGGACCTCTGCACCTGGGGGGGGGGGGGGGGGTCCAGGGCTTTTTTTTGGATTTAGCTAATTCCCAGTTCCACTCCAGCCTCAGTGAGCCTCTGACCGTTCGCCATTGGCATCACTGAGGTGTAGGGCAGTGGGGATATACTCCAGTTGGAGCGGTGGGGCTGATCAGTGCCGTACGCCTTTTCCGCTGCCCACTCCTCCCGGTAGGCTGGAGTATAGTCGGGGGGTCGACGCCGGCCGTCTTGCCGGTTTTCCCCTGTCCTTGGGGGTGGAGCTGGGTTGCGTTTTTCCTGTTGTCTTCCCCGGCTCAGTAGTCCTGAGCCGATTGCCACGACGTGTCTGCCGATAGACTCTGGGGTGTTCCGGGGTCTTTCGGGGTGCTGGGGAGGTCAACGGGGTTTCCTGTTGTTTTTGATTGCTCCTGGGGTGGTTTTTGGGAATCCCTGGGGGTTTGGGTTTTTTGTTTCCTCCTGTTTCCCCCGGGGTTTGATGGGACGGTCCTCTGGGGGGGAGGTTGGCTGTGGGGCTGACCGGCCGTGTTAGGCTGGGGTGGGGTTCCTGGGTTGTGGGGGTGTCTCCTGGGGTTTGATGGAAAGGTCCTCTGGGGGACGTTATGGCTCCCGTGTATGCCTGGGGATTCCTGGATGGCTCCTGCCATGGTTGTTGCTCCTGGGGTTGACGATGATGTCCCCTGGGGAAGTCGGGCTCCACATGTTGTGGGAGGGCGTTGTTGTTTTTTCTTTTGACCTGTGTTCTAATGTGTTGGGGGGTTTTTGTTGGGGTTTTGGGGGTTGTATGTTTTTCATTTCTCCACGGGGTTTGATGGGACGGTCCCCTGGGGAGGTGTTGGGGAGGTGTTGGGGTGGGTGTTATGTTGTTCTTTTGTGGTTTTCCCCGGTGTGCTTCTCTGGGGTGTGTTAGTGGTTTTCTCTGGGGGGGGGGGGGAAGCTGGGGGCTTTTTCTGTGTTTTTGCTTTTATGTATGGGTTGTGTTGGGACTTTTTTGGGGTTCTTTGGGGGTGTTTTTGTTTTGTTGCCAGCCGGCCTTCCAGCCGCATCTCCTGGCCCTGTTGCCTGCTGTGGACTCTGGGAGCGTCGTCACTGCCTGCCTCCTGTTTTTGACCCCGATGAGAGAGCCGGTTTTTAGGTCAGGTCTGTGCGGTCGCCGGGAGGCTTCCCATTGACGGGGGTGTACTGTTGTGTGTTGGGGGGCTTGGCTGGACACTGTTTTGTGGTTTTTGTGTTTGTTTTCCTTCCCAGGTGGTTTGGGGCTGATCTCTGGGGAGAATGTGCTGCAGAAGAGTCTCTCACCTCTGTCACGGTGATCTGCTGCACCTGTTGCACTCACGTGTGATTCTCTAATCAGGACGATCTATGACACCTGTGACATTCACGTGCAGTTCTGAGGACTCTCAGCTGGTACCAATGAAGAGATGAAGAACCGAATTTAAGCCAGCAGTGATCTGGGCTTAATTGCCGGAGAATACGACCGTGTGATGACCGTTTGAGAACGCTGAGGGCCACTCTTGGAATCTGACATTGCGTCTGTGAAGGAGGACAAGGGTGAGAGGCAAGCGCTGTCAGAACACGTCAGAGGTGATTATCCCTTAAAAGCTTATCTGTGAATATAATGTGGCATTTTTGCGCAGCTAAATTTTAGTATTGAAGAAAATTGTCTCGTTTGCTCCTCGCGGCTGTGGCGTGCGGATTGATAATCCTCCACAAGCTGTGAGTAGCTGTTCTTCTGAATTAAGTCTGAAATCAGACCTGAACGTGTTGCTGATAAGTGTGCCTCTAAATAGTTTTTCTTGCTAAAAGTACTGAATAACCTTACCTCTGTTCCTCCTTCGCAGAGTACAGTCTTGGGAAAAGCCACCTGGGGGGGTGTCAGCGGAGCTCCTGAGTCCAGAACGTTTGATCCGGGATGAACCGAGGTGGGCTTCATAGATAATTGGCAAAGCTTCTGGGGAAAACCTGGTCTTGTTAGGAGAGACGGCATCCATCCCACTTTGGATGGAGCAGCTCTCATTTCTAGAAATCTGGCCAATTTTCTTGGATCCTCCAAACTGGGACTGTCCAGCGTTGGGACCAGGAGGCAGAGCTGTGGTCTTATACACCTCTCTGCAGCTTCTCTCCCCCTGCCATCCCCTCATTACCCCATCCCCGTAGAGACGGTGCCTGCTCCCAGACCACCAATAACCAGCAAAAATCTATTTAAGCATAAAAATTCAAAAAGAAAAAATAATATAGCACCTTCAACTGCACCACAGACTAAAACAGTTAAATGTGGTCTATTAAACATTAGGTCTCTCTCTTCTAAGTCCCTGTTGGTAAATGATATAATAATTGATCAACGTATTGATTTATTCTGCCTAACAGAAACCTGGTTACAGCAGGATCAATATGTTAGTTTAAATGAGTCAACACCCCCGAGTCACACTAACTGTCAGAATGCTCGTAGCACGGGCCGGGGCGGAGGATTAGCAGCAATCTTCCATTCCAGCTTATTAATTAATCAAAAACCTAGACAGAGCTTTAATTCATTTGAAAGCTTGTCTCTTAGTCTTGTCCATCCAAATTGGAAGTCCCAAAAACCAGTTTTATTTGTTATTATCTATCGTCCACCTGGTCGTTACTGTGAGTTTCTCTGTGAATTTTCAGACCTTTTGTCTGACTTAGTGCTTAGCTCAGATAAGATAATTATAGTTGGCGATTTTAACATCCACACAGATGCTGAGAATGACAGCCTCAACACTGCATTTAATCTATTATTAGACTCTATTGGCTTTGCTCAAAAAGTAAATGAGTCCACCCACCACTTTAATCATATCTTAGATCTTGTTCTGACTTATGGTATGGAAATAGAAGACTTAACAGTATTCCCTGAAAACTCCCTTCTGTCTGATCATTTTTTAATAACATTTACATTTACCCTGATGGACTACCCAGCAGTGGGGAATAATTTCATTACACTAGAAGTCTTTCAGAAAGCGCTGTAACTAGGTTTAAGGATATGATTCCTTCTTTATGTTCTCTAATGTCATATACCAACACAGAGCAGAGTAGCTACCTAAACTCTGTAAGGGAGTTAGAGTATCTCGTCAATAGTTTTACATCCTCATTGAAAACAACTTTGGATGCTGTAGCTCCTCTGAAAAAGAGAGCTTTAAATCAGAAGTGTCTGACTCCGTGGTATAACTCACAAACTCGTAGCTTAAAGCAGATAACCCGTAAGTTGGAGAGGAAATGGCGTCTCACTAATTTAGAAGATCTTCACTTAGCCTGGAAAAAGAGTTTGTTGCTCTATAAAAAAGCCCTCCGTAAAGCTAGGACATCTTTCTACTCATCACTAATTGAAGAAAATAAGAACAACCCCAGGTTTCTTTTCAGCACTGTAGCCAGGCTGACAAAGAGTCAGAGCTCTATTGAGCTGAGTATTCCATTAACTTTAACTAGTAATGACTTCATGACTTTCTTTGCTAACAAAATTTTGACTATTAGAGAAAAAATTACTCATAACCATCCCAAAGATGTATCGTTATCTTTGGCTGCTTTCAGTGATGCCGGTATTTGGTTAGACTCTTTCTCTCCGATTGTTCTGTCTGAGTTATTTTCATTAGTTACTTCATCCAAACCATCAACATGTTTATTAGACCCCATTCCTGCCAGGCTGCTCAAGGAAGTCCTACCATTATTTAATGCTTCAATCTTAAATATGATCAATCTATCTTTGTTAGTTGGCTATGTACCACAGGCTTTTAAGGTGGCAGTAATTAAACCATTACTTAAAAAGCCATCACTTGACCCAGCTATCTTAGCTAATTATAGGCCAATCTCCAACCTTCCTTTTCTCTCAAAGATTCTTGAGAGGGTAGTTGTAAAACAGCTAACTGATCACCTGCAGAGGAATGGTCAATTTGAAGAGTTTCAGTCAGGTTTTAGAATTCATCATAGTACAGAAACAGCATTAGTGAAGGTTACAAATGATCTTCTTATGGCTTCGGACAGTGGACTTATCTCTGTGCTTGTTCTGTTGGACCTCAGTGCTGCTTTTGATACTGTTGACCATAAAATTTTATTACAGAGATTAGAGCATGTCATAGGTATTAAAGGCACTGCGCTGCGGTGGTTTGAATCATATTTGTCTAATAGATTACAGTTTGTTCATGTAAATGGGGAATCTTCTTCACAGACTAAAGTTAATTATGGAGTTCCACAAGGTTCTGTGCTAGGACCAATTTTATTCACTTTATACATGCTTCCCTTAGGCAGTATTATTAGACGGTATTGCTTAAATTTTCATTGTTACGCAGATGATACCCAGCTTTATCTATCCATGAAGCCATACACACCAATTAGCTAAACTGCAGGATTGTCTTACAGACATAAAGACATGGATGACCTCTAATTTCCTACTTTTAAACTCAGATAAAACTGAAGTTATTGTACTTGGCCCCACAAATCTTAGAAGCATGGTGTCTAACCAGATCTTTACTCTGGATGGCATTTCCCTGACCTCTAGTAATACTGTGAGAAATCTTGGAGTCATTTTTGATCAGGATATGTCATTCAAAGCGCATATTAAACAAATATGTAGGACTGCCTTTTTGCATTTACGCAATATCTCTAAAATCAGAAAGGTCTTGTCTCAGAGTGATGCTGAAAAACTAATTCATGCATTTATTTCCTCTAGGCTGGACTATTGTAATTCATTATTATCAGGTTGTCCTAAAAGTTCCCTAAAAAGCCTTCAGTTAATTCAAAATGCTGCAGCTAGAGTACTGACGGGGACTAGCAGGAGAGAGCAAATCTCACCCGTGTTGGCCTCTCTTCATTGGCTTCCTGTTAATTCTAGAATAGAATTTAAAATTATTCTTCTTACTTATAAGGTTTTGAATAATCAGGTCCCATCTTATCTTAGGGACCTCGTAGTACCATATTACCCCATTAGAGCGCTTCGCTCTCAGACTGCAGGCTTACTTGTAGTTCCTAGGGTTTGTAAGAGTAGAATGGGAGGCAGAGCCTTCAGCTTTCAGGCTCCTCTCCTGTGGAACCAGCTCCCAATTCAGATCAGGGAGACAGATACCCTCTCTACTTTTAAGATTAGGCTTAAAACTTTCCTTTTCGCTAAAGCTTATAGTTAGGGCTGGATCAGGTGACCCTGGACCATCCCTTGGTTATGCTGCTTTAGACGTAGACTGTGGGGGGGTTCCCATGATGCACTGTTTCTTTCTCTTTTTGCTCTGTATGCATCACTCTGCATTTAATCATTAGTGATCGATCTCTGCCCCCCTCCACAGCATGTCTTTTTCCTGGTTCTTTCCCTCAGCCCCAACCAGTCTCAGCAGAAGACTGCCCCTCCCTGAGCCTGGTTCTGCTGGAGGTTTCTTCCTGTTAAAAGGAGTTTTTTCCTTCCCACTGTAGCCAAGTGCTTGCTCATAGGGGGTCGTTTTGACCGTTGGGGTTTTTCATAATTATTGTATGGCCTTGCCTTACAATATAGAGCGCCTTGGGGCAACTGTTTGTTGTGATTTGGCGCTATATAAAAAAAAAGTTGATTGATTGATTGATTGATCCGTTGAGGCGCGCCACCTCTTCACCCCACCAGACTTATTTATTTTGTATTGCACAGTGGGAAAAAAATAAATTTGTTTCTATTGGAACTGCTTCTGGTTATTTAGCGCTGGGTTCAGTCAGACGCTGGACCACTCCTCAATCTGCGTCCAGACCATAACAGTTACTTTATTGACAGACCTCGTATATATATTCTATTTCTACCTCATTTCTTATGTCTTGTACTGTTACAAGTATTATTATTATTGCTTATCTTGCACATGCTGTTTGATGAACATTTTCCTCTACTTGCACCCACCTTGTGTGTTTTCTTAAGAGCTGACGTAACGTGAATTTCTCCTCTGTGAGATCAATAAAGTTTTATCTTATCTTATGTGACTTTTTTTCTACTCGTCATGTCGCTACTCTCTGAATTAAGGGACTCTAGTCATGCTCCCCCCTCCATTATCAGGTGTGGCGATCGCACATCTGGACGGTTGTAATGTCCAGCTGGAACAGCTGACCACTGTGTACTTGCAACTCAGCTGGAGGACATATGTCGTGCCATCAACAACATGAACAACACTCCACGCAATGCACATGTGTGGGTGGCCTCTCATGCTCTCATGACCTGCTGATAATCACGTACAGACAAGATCATATTAGGACCGGCCAGCCACGTCTGAGCACACATGGCACGATGTGAATTTGTTATCAGCTGCCCAGCCAGGCTTCCACCACGTATACTGCAGTCTACCTGACAGACAGAAACAGTGGAAAATAAATTAAAAAATGGGGAAAGGCATGAACTCATTCATGTATGATCACTTTGCACAGATCGCTGTGGACAGACAGCATCTCTCAGCTGATTGCCAACCAGCGAGACAATGTCAGCTGGAAATGACAGTGGCTCAGTGCACACGACATGTTAAAGTACAGACACAGAGAACACAGCCAGAACAAATAAATAAATACTACAATAACTACATACATAATTACACAACAAATACAGAAAATAAATAATCACAGAACAAAGGAACACAGTGACACTTTTTGCATGAGGAGCAGCTGTTGGGATTTGTGGACCATCAAGTCACAACGGGACGTGTTATGAACGATATGACCTCACAGCACTCCAACATGAGGCGCGTGCATGTGCATGCTGTCCTCATGTGGAAATACATAAAAACACATATTGTCTTTGCAGTGGGCAGCAGCGACTGCGTCAGTGCACACAACATCAGGCAGGCTGCCCCATGTGACAAGCTCCATGTGATCATGTGAACACTCAGATTGCAATTGGACTGTCACGTCCACCACATGAGTTATGGGCCATATGATGCGTTGTCCTTCGGCGCGCCGCTCGCTGGACACCTGGACTTTCGCTGCGGGCTGATGTGTCCACGATATGAGGGCATAGTTTCAGTCATGTCAGTCCATTAGCTTGTTTACATGCATGACCATTGGACATGTACAGAGAGGAACATGAGGATGATTCTTTTATTGTCTACTCTTCTTAACACAAATTAATTATTACAAAACTGCAGTGTTTTCTTTTTTTTTGTTAACAGTGACAACAGATTCATGCCCAGTAACATGACTGTGCTACATTTAAACAGCGCATTCATTGTTCCTAGAATGTTCTGAATCTGTGCTTTGTATTATTTTGTGTTTCTATATATTTGTTGATTTATGTGCATATGTCCAGCATCTAGCATCCTGGGGTGGATGAAATACGTCCAGAGTACTTTAAGTCTCTGGATGTTGTGGGACTGTCTTGGTTGACATGTCTCTGCAACATCACGTGGCAGTCGGGGACAGTGCCTCTGGATTGGCAGACTGGGGTTGTGGTCCTTCTGTTTAAAAAGGGGGAGCGGTGGGTGTGTTCTAACTACTACAGGGGGATCACACCCCTCAGCCTCCCCGGTAAGGTCTATTCCAGAGTACTGGAGAGGAGAATTTGACCGATACTTGAACCTCAGATTCAGGAGTAGCAGTGTGGTTTTCGTCCTAGTCGCGGCACACTGGACTAGCTCTACACCCTCCATCGGGTGCTCGAAGGTTCATGGGAGTTCACCCAACCAGTCCACATGTGTTTTGATGATCTGGAAAAGGTGTTCGACCATGTCCCTCGAGGCGTCCTGTGGGGTTGCTCCGGGAGTATGGGGTCCAGGGTCCTTTGTTAAGGGCTATCTCGTCCCTGTATGACTGCAGCAGGAGCTTGGTTCACATTGCCGGTAGTAAGTCAAGCCTATTTCCAGTGCACGTTGGCCTCTGCCAGGGCTCCCCTTTGTCACCGGTTCTGTTCATTAACTTTATGGACAGAATTTCTAGGCACAGTCAGGGTGTAGAGGGAGTCCGGTTTGGGAACCACAGAATCTCGTCTCTGCTGTTTGCGGATGATGTGGTTCTGTTGGCTTCATCAAATCAGGACTTTCAGTGTGCACTGGAGTGGTTTGCAGCCGATTGTGAAGCGTCTGGGATGAAAATCAGCACCTCCAAATCCGAGGCCATGGTTCTCGACCGGATAAAGGTGCTTTGCCCTCTTCAGGTCGGTGGAGTGTCCTTGCCTCAAGTTGAGTAGTTTAAGTATCTCGGGGTCTTGTTCACGAGAGAGGGATGAATGGAGCGTGAGATCGACAGACGGATCGGTGCAGCATCTGCAGTGATGCGGTCGTATCGGACCGTTGTGGTGAAGAGAGAGCTGAGTAGGGGGGCAAAGCTCTCGATTTACTGATCGATCTACGTTCCGACCCTTACCTATGGTGATGAGATTTGGCTTATGACCGAAAGAACAAGATCGCGAGTACAAGCAGCCGAGATGAATTTCCTCTGCAGGGTGCCTGGGCGCTCCCTTAGAGATAGGCTGAGGAGCTCGGTCACTCGGGAGGAGCTTGGAGTCGAGCCGCTGCTCCTCCACGTCGAAAGGGGCCAGCTGAGGTGGCTCAGGCATTTTTTTTCGGATGCCCCCTGGACGCCTCTCTGGAGAGAGCTGTTGAGATGGCATGTCCCATCGGGAGGAGACCCCAGGGAAGACCCAGGACACGCTGGTGAGGCTACGTCTCGCAGCTGGCTTGGGAATGCCTCGGGGTTCCCCAGGAGGAGCTGGGGCAGGTGTGTGTGGATCGGGAGGTCTGGGCAGCTTTGCTGGAGCTGCTGCCCCCGTGACCCAATCTAGGATGAAGAGGAAGAAAATGGATGGATGTCCAGCATCTAACTGCTCCTCTGCTGTGGGAGCGCAATGTGGTGTCACACATTCCATGTGCTCGAACTGTGTTCATGCGCATGCATGATTGTACCCAAAACCGTCACCAGGGGTGGTCCTGGAGGCGGGCTGCCCAGTCGCGGGGGGGGGGGGGGGGGGGCATGACCGTGCGGGAAAAAAAAGGTAAAAAAAATAAATAAATAAAATAAAACCTGTCCAAAAAAAAAAAAAAAAAAACGGGGGGGGGGGGGGGGGGGTTGTCCTGACGGGGGTTGGGGGGGGGGGGGGTTGTGGTTATGTTACGGCAGAGTGGCGCCCCCATCTTCCCCCTCCCCCCGTCCCATGGTGGGACATTCCCATTAGGTTTGATTCTGTGTTGTGTATGATGAACCGAAGGAATTCCCAAGATTATGGTGGTCGTGGTGGTCAACTGGTCAAGTTGAAATGGTTCAATGACAGTCTCACCTCTCACGTTAGGTGAGCAACGCTGCACAGTGCAGAGTTTGTGCAGGGGGAGGGGGGAATCATTCAATGTTTGGACGAGGAGGTGGTCGAAACCGAGTAAGACATAATCATGGATAGACGATGAATAGATAATCAAAGCCATCAGATGCCCAATTTCGAAAGAAAAAGAAAGAAGAGCAGAAACGAGCAAAGGAAAAAGGTATGTATCGATTTATGTATCGTTTCAGTGAGTGACATGATGAATTAGTGGCCTAACTAGCCTGATGATGTTTGCTAAATCGGACGGCCTAGCCGAAATTAATTTCAGCATAAGATTAGGCTTAAACTTTTAAAGTTATTGCTGTCATCACCTTGGGTTAACGTTGGGCTCTGTGTTAGCCAACAGAATGGTAGCCCCATAATACACGCCAACGCCGTTCCACCAGTGGAACGCTGTAATAGTCACTGAAATGTTGACTACAAAGTACTACACTACTACAGAGGCGATTGCTAAGACTGCAAGGGAAGCTGAGCTTCCCCTAAAATGTCAAAAAATAAGTGATCAAATATATACTACTGTTGTGTGTACATGTCATTGACTAAATATGCACTACAACGCGCTCAACTTTTGTTCAGAATCAGCTTCTTATCACTGGTAATG
Source organism: Thalassophryne amazonica (assembly GCF_902500255.1). NCBI lineage: Eukaryota > Metazoa > Chordata > Actinopteri > Batrachoidiformes > Batrachoididae > Thalassophryne > Thalassophryne amazonica. The sequence continues at coordinate 84,017,581 of NC_047118.1, forward strand.
ACGCGGCTTTCCTCTTACTCATTCCCGCAGCTTCACAGTGCTTTAAACAGTGTGGATGCTGAGCGTCCACAGAGTTCAATAGCGCAGCAAAGACTGCAGCGAAATGAGACGAGTCATTGGATAAATGCTGGGCTTTGTCCCGCCCATCAGACGCTCAGCGTGTCTGGGGGTCTATGGGGCAGTGGGGCCGGCCTCGGCTGGCCCGGACGCTCAGCTTCTGCATGATGATTGGATGATCTGTCTGAGGCTGAATCCCTTTTTGATTGACCGCGAAATGAGCGAATCAGCGATCTTTTGGTGTAAACATCCGTGGGAGCATTTTTTAATTTTTATTCTGTTCTGAGTTGAACCGGAGACTTTCCTAATCCTCTTAGTGGCATTTTCTTTGTTAAAAACGACTAGCGACAAATCAAGCTTCTATTTCTGGTGTTTTTTTTTGTTTTGTAGCTGCTTGTGTTTGGAGACTGACTTCTATCACTGTTTCTGACTTCTAACGCAGTTTCTGTCACTACCGAGCAGCGGGTGCTGCTGAGCCCCTCCACCGTCACAAAGCACTCACAGGTGGACACACTTCACACTAGCCTCGCGCCAGTCCTAGCTAGCGAGCTAGCTAGGTAGCAAGCTGCACATAATGGCAGACAATTTGAATGTTGTGGACCGGATTTTGGCGAAGCCATTTGATAGTCTTCCTTAACGATAAAGCCATGGCTGCTGTCACGGCTTCAGCTCTCAATGGTTTGCAGGCCAAAGTTAAAGCAACAGCCACCAGTGCAATGTTTGTGCATTGCTATGCACACAGACTGAATCTGGTTCTGTCTCAGGGGGCTAAATGCTTCTCTGGGTTTGCCAAATGTTTCTCAAAATCCACAAAGAGGATGTCTTTTCTTGAGTCTGCAGGCTGCTCAAGGTTGCCCAGAAATGCTCCTACTCGATGGAATTTCACATCACGGATAGTGAGCACTTATTATATGGTGCGACTTTAATGGAGGTTTAAGTCTTGTTCATTATGGTGAATGGTACTCTGTGATAATGCAAAGTGCACTCTGTTGGTAAAACTGAATGACGTGCAATATTTTGACCATCGGGTGGTGCTGTAGTGCAGTTGTGCTTTCTTAAATACCTGTACTGTACATAGTTGTAATGTGAAGTCACTGAGTCTTTTGTTTTTTTTATGTTCACAAACTTTATTGAAGTAATTATTGTTTATCTTTGTGTTTGTTATTGCAGTAGTCATTAAAACTGGAAATTTGTTCTTGAAAATAGCTGTTGTGAGTTAATTTGTGGGACTGTGGGTGTTCTGGACGAAGTTAGTGTTTTCATGGGTGGTGGGGCGGAGATGGTGGCCACGTTAGTGTGCGCAGGGGGGGGGGGGGGGCGCACGCAGGGGTTTCGCCCGGGGAGTAAATCACTCTAGGACCGCCACTGACCGTCGCCACGGTATTGTTCATGCCTGTCTGACCTTGTGTCCCTCCCAACAGCAGGTGTAAGATTTCACAGTTGCCCAATTCGTTTTTTGTCATGGTTTTTCCGGCGGGTTCCTGCTTTTTTCACCCAACTTCATGTTATGTGTGAAGGGGCCCTGATATTTGACTTTGCTTAGGTAGTTAAGAGTTGTTTGCTAAAACTTGAATACTTTGATATAAAATACAGAACAAAGGTTGAAGAATCAAAACTTGCTGCCTTCACATTTCCTGAGTCATTCTGGTTGATGACTTTTCTTGGATTTGTCACAGTGTGATGATGCTGCTCACTGCTGTTGGAAGACTGAAAGCAACTTGACACTTGCACAAATTTGATCCTCACACTGGCACGCAGTCAATGAGTAAACCTGTCGTAAACTGTGTGTAAATTGTGCGTGAGCTGTGCACGGCTGTGTGCCAGTGTGCAAGAAAAATTTTTAAATGTTCAAAATTTCTGGCAAGCATACATTTCATGCCACTTGTGTGAACTAGTCGTGAACACTGTGTGAACCTATTCGAATACACTGTGTGTAATATGCGCAGGGCATCTGAACCTGAAATTAGAATATGATGAGATGTTACATCTATAATAAACATAACTTTACAGATACATTATCTAACTCATAAGAAGAAATGAAAATGCAACTGTTTTACCAATCCATGACAATATATATTATAAATAATTATCTTTGAGACAAGATTCCAGATGTGTTCTTCACCGCACGATGAGCACGAGACAACCTGCAGCTGTAGATAATTTCTCTGTGATTCTGGGAGTGATGAGAGATGGTTTCATCAGCCAAGGTCTGAGAGCAAATGCGTCATTGGCTAAGAAATGATTATTTTATATAGTATGGCATCAAGTGGGACAAAGCGTGGTGTCAAGTGGGACAAAGTGTGGCGTCAAGCGGGACAAAGCGTGGTGTCAAGCGGGACAAAGCGTGGTGTCAAGCGGGACAAAGAGTGGTGTCAAGCGGGACAAAGAGTGGTGTCAAGCTGGGTAAAGCGTTGTGTCAAGCGGGACAAAGCGTGGTGTCAAGCGGGACAAAGTGTGGTGTCAAGCTGGGCAAAGCATTGTGTCAAGTGGGACAAAGTGTGGTGTCAAGCCGGACAAAGCGTGATGTCAAGCGGAACAAAGCGTGGTGTCAAGCGGGACAAAGTGTGGTGTCAAGCGGGACAAAGTGTGGTGTCAAGTGGGACAAAGTGTGGTGTCAAGCCGGACAAAGCGTGGTGTCAAGCGGGACAAAGCGTGGTGTCAAGCAGGACAAAGTGGTGTCAAGCGGGACAAAGCGTGGTGTCAAGCGGGACAAAGTGTGGTGTCAAGCCGGACAAAGCGTGGTGTCAAGTGGGGACAAAGCGTGGTGTCAAGCTGGACAAAGTGTGGTGTCAAGCTGGACAAAGCGTCTTGTCAAGCGGGACAAAGTGTGGTGTCAAGCGGGACAAAGCGTGGTGTCAAGTGAGACAAAGCGTGGTGTCAAGTGGGACAAAGCGTGGTGTCAAGCGGGACAAAGCATGGTGTCAAGCGGGACAAAGTGTGGTGTCAAGCCAGACAAAGCGTGGTGTCAAGCGGGACAAAGCGTGGTGTCAAGCGGGACAAAGAGTGGTGTCAAGCGGGACAAAGTGTGGTGTCAAGCTGGACAAAGTGTGGTGTCAAGCCGGACAAAGCGCGGTGTCAAGTGGGGACAAAGCGTGGTGTCAAGCTGGACAAAGCGTGGTGTCAAGCTGGACAAAGTGTGGTGTCAAGCAGGACAAAGCGTGGTGTCAAGTGGGGACAAAGCGTGGTGTCAAGCGGGACAAAGTGTGGTGTCAAGCCAGACAAAGCGTGGTGTCAAGCGGGACAAAGCGTGGTGTCAAGCGGGACAAAGAGTGGTGTCAAGCGGGACAAAGTGTGGTGTCAAGCTGGACAAAGTGTGGTGTCAAGCCGGACAAAGCGCGGTGTCAAGTGGGGACAAAGCGTGGTGTCAAGCTGGACAAAGCGTGGTGTCAAGCGGGACAAAGAGTGGTGTCAAGCGGGACAAAGTGTGGTGTCAAGCTGGACAAAGTGTGGTGTCAAGCCGGACAAAGCGCGGTGTCAAGTGGGGACAAAGCGTGGTGTCAAGCTGGACAAAGCGTGGTGTCAAGCTGGACAAAGTGTGGTGTCAAGCCGGACAAAGCGCGGTGTCAAGTGGGGACAAAGCGTGGTGTCAAGTGAGACAAAGCGTGGTGTCAAGTGGGACAAAGCGTGGTGTCAAGTGGGACCCTCTCTACTTTTAAGATTACTCTTAAAATGTTCCTTTTTGCTAAAGCTTATATTTAGGGCTGGATCAGGTGACCCTGAACCATCCCTTAGTTATGCTGCTATAGACTTAGACTGCTGGGGGGTTCCCATGATTCACTGAGTGTTTCTTTCTCTTTTTGCTCTGTATGCACCACTCTGCATTTAATCATTAGTGATTGATCTCTGCTCTCTTCCACAGCATGTCTTTTTCCTGATTCTGTCCCCTCAGCCCCAACCAGTCCCAGCAGAAGACTGCCCCTCCCTGAGCCTGGTTCTGCTGGAGGTTTCTTCCTGTTAAAAGGGATTTTTCCTTCCTACTGTCGCCAAGTGCTCACAGGGGGTCGTTTTGACCGTTGGGGTTTTTCCGTAATTATTGTATGGCTTTGCCTTACAATATAAAGTGCCTTGGGGCAACTGTTTGTTGCCCCAAGGCGCTATATAAATTGGCGCTATATAAATTGGCGCTATATAAATAAAATTGATTTGATTTGATTTTGATTTGACAAAGTGTGGTGTCAAGCGGGACAAAGCGTGGTGTCAAGTGGGACAAAGCGTGGTGTCAAGTGGGACAAAGTGTGGTGTCAAGCCAGACAAAGCGTGGTGTCAAGCGGGACAAAGCGTGGTGTCAAGCGGGACAAAGTGAGGTGTCAAGCGGGACAAAGCGTGGTGTCAAGCGGGACAAAGTGTGGTCTCAAGCGGGACAAAGCGTGGTGTCAAGCGGGACAATAATAATTCATTATTATCAGGTTGTCCTAAAAGTTCCCTAAAAAGCCTTCAGTTGGTTCAGAATGCTGCAGCTAGAGTACTGACGGGGACTAGCAGGAGAGAGCATATCTCACCCGTGTTGGCCTCTCTTCATTGGCTTCTTGTTAATTCTAGAATAGAATTTAAAATTCTTCTTCTTACTTATAAGGTTTTGAATAATCAGGTCCCATCTTATCTTAGGGACATCGTAGTACCATATTACCCCATTAGAGCGCTTCGCTCTCAGACTGCAGGCTTACTTGTAGTTCCTAGGGTTTGTAAGAGTAGAATGGGAGGCAGAGCCTTCAGCTTTCAGGCTCCTCTCCTGTGGAACCAGCTCCCAATTCAGATCAGGGAGACAGACACCCTCTCTACTTTTAAGATTAGGCTTAAAACTTTCCTTTTTGCTAAAGCTTATAGTTAGGGCTGGATCAGGTGACCCTGAACCATCCCTTAGTTATGCTGCTATAGACGTAGACTGCTGGGGGGTTCCCATGATGCACTGTTTCTTTCTCTTTTTGCTCCGTATGCATCACTCTGCATTTAATCATTAGTGATCGATCTCTGCTCCCCTCCACAGCATGTCTTTTTCCTGGTTCTTTCCCTCAGCCCCAACCAGTCTCAGCAGAAGACTGCCCCTCCCTGAGCCTGGTTCTGCTGGAGGTTTCTTCCTGTTAAAAGGGAGTTTTTCCTTCCCACTGTGGCCAAGTGCTTGCTCATAGGGGGTCGTTTTGACCGTTGGGGTTTTTCATAATTATTGTATGGCCTTGCCTTACAATATGGAGCGCCTTGGGGCAACTGTTTGTTGTGATTTGGCGCTATATAAGAAAAAAGTTGATTGATTGATTGAAAGTGAGGTGTCAAGCGGGACAAAGCGAGGTGTCAAGCGGGACAAAGTGTGGTGTCAAGCGGGACAAAGCGTGGTGTCAAGTGAGACAAAGCGTGGTGTCAAGTGGGACAAAGCGTGGTGTCAAGCGGGACAAAGCATGGTGTCAAGCGGGACAAAGTGTGGTGTCAAGCCAGACAAAGCGTGGTGTCAAGCGGGACAAAGCGTGGTGTCAAGCGGGACAAAGAGTGGTGTCAAGTGGGACAAAGTGTGGTGTCAAGCTGGACAAAGTGTGGTGTCAAGCCGGACAAAGCGCGGTGTCAAGTGGGGACAAAGCGTGGTGTCAAGCTGTACAAAGTGTGGTGTCAAGCTGGACAAAGCGTGGTGTCAAGCTGGACAAAGTGTGGTGTCAAGCAGGACAAAGCGTGGTGTCAAGTGAGACAAAGCGTGGTGTCAAGTGGGACAAAGCGTGGTGTCAAGTGGGACCCTCTCTACTTTTAAGATTACTCTTAAAACGTTCCTTTTTGCTAAAGCTTATAGTTAGGGCTGGATCAGGTGACCCTGAACCATCCCTTAGTTATGCTGCTATAGACTTAGACTGCTGGGGGGTTCCCATGATGCACTGAGTGTTTCTTTCTCTTTTTGCTCTGTATGCACCACTCTGCATTTAATCATTAGTGATTGATCTCTGCTCTCTTCCACAGCATGTCTTTTTCCTGATTCTGTCCCCTCAGCCCCAACCAGTCCCAGCAGAAGACTGCCCCTCCCTGAGCCTGGTTCTGCTGGAGGTTTCTTCCTGTTAAAAGGGATTTTTCCTTCCTACTGTCGCCAAGTGCTCACAGGGGGTCGTTTTGGTCGTTTTGATATATATATATATATATATATATATATATATATATATATATATATATATATATATATATATACAAGGTTGGGTAGGATTACTTTGAAATGTAATCCAAAAGTAATCAGATTACAAGTAATCCAAATGTATGTACTTACCTACATGTAATCCACATGTATTCTTTCAAAGTAATCCTACCCAACCTTGTGCGTGTACATATATATATATATATATATATATACAAGGTTGGGTAGGATTACTTTGAAATGTAATCCAAAAGTAATCAGATTACAAGTAATCCAAATGTATGTACTTACCTACATGTAATCCACATGTATTCTTTCAAAGTAATCCTACCCAACCTTGTGCGTGTATATATATATATATATATATATATATATATATATATATATATATATATATATATATATATATATATATATATATATAGTAAGTGGGTATGTGGCTATAGAAAATTAATGGAAAATAGACACACACACACACACATATATGTGTGTGTGTGTGTGTCTATTTTCCATTAATTTTCTATAGCCACATACCCACTTACTCCAATTAAGGGTCATGGGGGGGGTGACTGTAACCTATCCCGCTAGTCAAGAGAAGCATGTGATTAACAATCAAAGCCACCAAAGGACCTTCACAGAAACACACTACATTCATGTTACACAAACAGGCTCCACCAGTTTAACTTCATTAATGCTTTTCAGATGCACAAAACAAGGAAACAGACCTGCCATTGTCACAGAAAAGGTTCTGTCATAACCTATGCATTGGGAAAACCCACTTTTCATCATCCAGTCACATCACGAGTGCACGTTCAGACGTGACTCACAGCAGAAGAGTCAAATAAATAAAAAATAGAGAAAGGACACAATGTACGGTGCCATGTACAAGTGTACCTGTACACATTCTGATTCAAACAAGAAGGACTGTAGAGCAAAAGCTCCCTGACTAAATGTAACGTCTGTGTGATGTCTCGTCACGTCGGGATACAGGTGCCTCTGGGTATTTTGAGGGACAGTCTAACTGACTACCATAAAGCTTTGAAGGAGGCAAAAGTGCAGTATTTGTCTGGTATTATTTCCAGCAGTTGTCATTGTTCCAGAGTGTTATTTCAGACTATAAACTCAGTTGTAAACCCATGTCCCTCTGTTTTGACGGATGCTACAACCATGACCTGTGAGCAATTTCTTCAGTTTTTTATTGACAAAGTGTCATCAGTTAGACAGAAGGCTGATCAGAACTGTAATGTTGAACTGTCTGTTACTCGTGCACATTCTGCTGTGCTCGAGCAGTTTGAGCCCATTTCGCTTTCATCCTTCAGTGAAGTAGTGAAACACACAAAACCTACAGGTGGTCCTTTGGATGTTGTTCCAGCTAAAGTGCTGAAGGAGGTTTTTAATACTGTCGGGCTGGGTCTCCTAACTTTTATTAACACTTGTCTTAGCTTAGGGACTGTTCCAGCTGCTTTTCAACATGCGGTGGTTTGACCCCTTCTTAAAAAACCTGACCTTGACATCTTGACCTTCTCCTCATCAACCACTTCCCTGTGTCGTGGAGTGCCACAGGGTTCGATTCTTGGGCCAAATCTATTTTCTTTGTACATTTTGCCAGTGGGATCAGTTGGAGCCCAGCACAACTTTTCCTGTTATTGCTATGCAGATGATCTGCAAATCTATCTACCTATGAGGACCAGTGGGAGTGATGCTATATCATTATTTAATTGTATTCGTGATGTAAAGCAGTGGCTGTCCCAAAACTTCCTTTACCTGAATGATGGTAAAACTGAGACCATTGTGTTTGGATGTTGTGGCATGCCGAATGCGGTAACACCAAACTTTGGTGCTCTGGCTAATTATGTACGTAAAACCAGTGGTCAATAATTTGGGAGTGATATTTGACAGCTATTTGAAGTTTGATCAACAGTTAAACTTTGTTGTCCAAGTTTTTTCCAGCTTTGTCTTCTGGCTAAAGTAAAGCCTTTTCTCAGCAGATGTGATCTTGAGATGGTCATTCGTGCTTTTCATTAGCTCTAGACTTGATTATTGTAATGCACTTTATTCGGGGATTAACCAGTCGTCTCTTCCACGTTTGCAATTGGTGCAGAATGTTTCTGCTCATCTTTTAACAAACACTTTTAGATGTAAATGGAAATGGTAAATGGACTGCATTTATATATCACTTTTCCATCTGCATTAGACACTCAAAGCGCTTTCCAAATAATGCCTCACATTCACCCTGATGTGAGGGTGCTGCTATATATGTATAATCTTTCTTGAAAACTGATGTCAAATTTAAATGTGTTACAAACGTTTTCCGATCAGGGTCATCATCTACACCTCCAATGACTGAATAACGGCTTTACCCCTCTATGATCCCATTCAGACTGGACGTGGTAATCCGGCTTGGGGCCAAATCCTGCTCAAGATATATCGATTTTTTCTGAATCTGAATGGCGCAAATTGGATTTAAGCTGGACTTGGTGTTTTCAGATTTGTCGAGGTCCGAATGTAAATGAGACTAAAATCTGGCTAGTTGGGGAATCATGATGTCAAACCTCCACTGTCTGTCCACACAGTGTCCTCCTCACTGCGGCGGTGCTGAGTGTGGCTGCAACAGTTTGGACAGCAAACAACCTTCTGCTGGTGTGTTCCCTTCCATGTGTCACACATGTACAGATCACACACCCGTGCTGTCATGTCCAGATCCAAACACACACTCCTGCGCTCTCACTTCCAGACACATCTCTTTCAGCTTGGGTTAGATTGAATTTGGATGCTTGTGCTGGATGAGCTGGATTTGAAAAACACGTCTGGATGCTATGTAGCCAGAAAGCAAAGCGGATTCAATCCAGCTTGAGTTGGATTTGTGTCAAAAAGAATCATAGAAGAGACGTGAGTCAGAGTGACTAGAAGAACCTGTCTGATTACACGCCTGCTGATGTCACGACATGCATAATGTCTGTTTCCCAGAACATCTCAGGAAGCCTTTGTTCAGGTTTACTGAGCTCTATCTTGAATTGCTTAATGGAAAACACCTTCATTAAAGGAAAAGAAAACCCACTGATGAAGTACAGCTGGGAATTTGTCGTATGCTAATTTTTATGAATATGATAGCTTCAAACATTAACTGATGCACTTGGATACGTCTTCAGTGATAGTATTTGAGGTCATCGGGGGGAGTGGTGGGGTGGCTCTTTTAACTGTTGGCCCCCTCACCCAGGTGACCTGACTAGGTGTGATCATTTCTCTGCAGCATCTATGACTTTACTGATGGCTTTTTTGTCATCAATCCACCCTTCTCAGGACACTGTGAGCTTCAGCATAATGACCAGCATGATGTTATAGAGATTAGCATGACAATCTCGTCTAAGCATGGTCTCTACTATTTTTTCAGGGAATCTGGACTGCTCCCTGAGGTCCACCCTCATCTGCCGATCGTGACCTGTTCTAAGGAGGCCTTCCATTGCATTTAGTTTGGAATTTAAATGATTTTCTGCTCTCACAAATGCAATTCAGTGCCTTGATGGTTGGAAAAGCTTGCGTGTTTGCCTGTTTCTCTATCTGTAGTACAATCCATTTCCTTGATTGTGCATTTGATAGACTCATTGCTTTCAGCACTTGGTCTTGGTGCCAGCAGTCACAACCCTGCCTTGGTGCTTTAGGAAGGGTTATAGCAACCAATAATGTAATAACTACAGATAATGTAATGATTTTGTTTATTTTAATGTCATAAATGTAAGACCTTGCCAATAGTCAGTCCCTTCATCTGCTCCCTTGTCAGAAGGACACTGATGCAGAAGTAAATGTCAGATGGATATGGACTGCTGACCCACAGCATTGGAAAATCTAATATAAAAATGTGCACCCATTTGATTTTTTTTAATCAGCTCTTTCATTTTGGATTTTTGTGTATTATTGATAATGATAATGGTAACAATAATAATAATAATAATAATGATGATGATGAAGATGATGTTGATGAGAGGGCAAAGCTGTTGTGTGTTGGGGGGGGGGGGGGGGTTCGGCTGGACAAGGTTGGGTTGTTTTGTGTTTATTTTCCTTCCCAGGTGATTTGGGGCTGTTCTCTGAGGAAAATGTGCTGCAGAAGAGTCTCTCTCCTCTGTTACGATGATTGGCTGCACCTGTTGCATTCTCGTGCGGCTCTCTATCAGGACAATCCACGACACCTGTGATGTTCACGTGCAGATCTGAGGACTTCCAGCTGGTACCAATGTAGTGATGAAGAACTACATTTAAACCAGCAGTGAGTTGGATAAGATTGCCGGAGAATACGACCTTGTGACGACCGTGTGGGGACGCTGAGGGCCGTTTCAGAGTCTGACATCGCACCTGTGAAGGAGGACGAGGGTGAGAGGCAAATGTTGTCAACACACGACAGAGGTGAATATTCTGAAAAGTTTATCCATGAATGTAAATTGGCGTCTTATACGCAGCTATAAGTAATTATTGGTGGAACGTGTTTGGCGTGCTCCTCACGGCAGTGGCGTGCAGATTAATGATCCTCCATTAGCTGTGAGCAGCAGCCTCTTTGAATTAAGTTGGAATTCAGACCTAAACGTGTAGCTGATAAGTTTGCCTCCAAACAATATTTCGTAGTAATAGTGCTGAATAATCTCATCTCTGTTCCTCCTTCGCAGAGTACAGTTCTGGGAAAAAGTCACCTGGGGGGGGGGGGTGTCGGCGGAACTCCTGAGTCCTGAACGTTCGAACTCTGACTGTTGAGACGCTGAGAGAGCGCGCCGCCTTTTCACCTCACCAGAACTTTAAGTATTTAGTATTTCATGTATAGCACAAAGGGAGAAAAATAAAGGTGTTTTCTTTTTGGAACTGCTTCTGATTATTTCATGCTGGATTCAGTCAGATACTGGACCGCTCCTCAATCCGCGTCTTATCCATAACAAAAGCTCCACCAACAAGAGTTTTCAATGCCACAAATTTTTACCTTGAAAAAAATTCAAGGTCCAAGTGCTGTTAGAAATGGCTTTTCGTAAGCCAAAAAAAAAAATCTTGATCAAAGGGGCTTTTCAGTGTTAATATCAAATGAATCAACATTTATTTATAAAGCACTTTACAGCAGCCAGACGGTGTCCAAAGTGCTTTACAGTAAAAACAGATTCACAAAAATAAAACACACATGCAACAAAGTAAAATGGCACATAAAAACAGAACATGTCCCCCCTTGTATTTTATTTTACTCTCATCTGGAACAATACAATGGTTCGAATTTTATCTAACAAAAACAATGTGTCACCACAAATGGTTTTAAATCTCCTTTTCTTAAAAACCCAGTCGGTGTCCCACAAGGATCAATCCTTGAACCTTTACTGTTCTCGCTATACATAAATGACTTACCAAATGTGTGCAAAGATTTCAATGCACAAATGTATGCGGACAATGTGGTCATTTTTAATCACAGAAATAATGTGAAAGACATCTCAAAACTCACTGATGTGCTACACAATATACAGCACTGGCTAAATGACACTTGCCTACAGTTGAATACAAAAAAACAGTATGTATGATTTAAACATCCCACTGATATTGGAAGGTCCAATGTGTTCTTTGACTGGGAGGAGTTGGAGCTGGTATCTCAATTTAAATATCTTGGAATTCTTACACTCAAACTTGTCCTTCAAAAAAACACATTAAAAAAGTAAAAAACAGTAAATTTTAAACATATACGTCCCTCTCTAACAATTAATGCAGCCAAAACATATCTCTTTTGCATGGTGTTTTCACACATTGACTACTGGTTCACTAACTGGGCATTTACAGCCACCTCAGTATGTAAATCCATAGAACAGCTGTATAACAATGCAGTTAAGATATATGATACACAATCTATCTCTTATCATCACTGTAAGGTTCTGGACTTTGAAAATCTGAAGGTATTCAAATATGCCTGCTTCATATATAAATGTTTACATGGACCAGCACCAACTCCTGTTAAAGAATTCATACACATAAAAAGATTCACAGGGTACAAGATCTGACACAAGGTGACTGTGAGATTACTCATAGAAGGACCACTTTTGGTCCATTAAAGGTGGGCAAGCTTGGAACAACCTCCCAGTCACAATCAGGGAAAGCACCACTTTCAGTACTTTCAAAGGACAACTGGCAAATCAGACATGCAACCATCTGTAGCCTAAAACACAGTTCAACTGTGGAGGCACCATTCGAGTTTCTTTTTCAGCTATACATACACAATACCCTTGTGTATTTTATTTTATTACACAGTTCAGTAGTCTTTACACAATAAACTTGTGTATGACACCCTGTGAAATATTTACACTTGTGCATGTGCAAATGAGTGTATTGGGCAACATGCAATACAACAATAGCACTGTAATGTGCAATTACAACCAGGCACTGAAGCACTTTGCACGTAGCACTTGTCACTTTAATAAAGTGTTTTGCACCTCAACACCCATCATGAAACTCGTTTGGTTCTTCCACCTGTCGGCTACTTATTGTCTATCAGTTATTGTTACTTTGAATTGTAATATTTATATGTGTATTCTGTTTTGTTTTTCTGCCATGATTAATTTATTTTGGGATGTTGTGTGGTCTTAGTGTGTTTTTATGTTACTGGGACTACGGATGGAAATTACCATTTTGCTATAATCCATCATATTTACATGTAACAATGTTCATTAATATGTATTGTCCCATTTCAAACAAACATATATATAATATATATATATATATATAATATATATATATATATATAATATATATATATATATATATATATATTATATATATATATATATATATATATATAGTATATATAGTATATATATATATAGTATATATAGTATATAGTATATAAAGCATATATATATATATATATAGTGAGGAAAATAAGTATTTGAACACCCTGCGGTTTTGCAAGTTCTCCCACTTAGAAATCATGGAGGGGTCTGAAATTTTCATCTTAGGTGCATGTCCACTGTGAGAGACATAATATAAAAAAAAAATCCGGAAATTACAATGTATGATTTTTTTTAATAATTTATTTGTATGTTACTGCTGCAAATAAGTATTTGAACACCTACCAACCAGCAAGAGTTCTGGCTCTCACAAACCTGTTGATTTTTCTTTAAGAAGCCCTCTTATTCTGCACTCTTTACCTGTATTAATTGCACCTGTTTGAACTTGTTACCTGTATAAAAGACACCTGTTCACACACTCAGTCAATCACACTCCAACCTGTCTACCATAGCCAAGACCAAAGAGCTGTCTAAGGACACCAGGGACAAAACTGTAGACTTGCACAAGGCTGGGATGGACTACAGGACAACAGGCAAGCAGCTTGGTAGAAGACAACAACTGTTATGATTATTTATTAGAAAGTGGAAGAAACACAAGATGACTGTCAATCTCCCTCGGTCTGGGATTCCATGCAAGATCTCACTTTGTGGGGTAAGGATGATTCTGAGAAAGCTCAGAACTACACAGGAGGACCTGGTCAATGACCTGAGGAGAGCTGGGACCACAGTCACAAAGATTACATTAGTACCACATGATGCTGTCATGGTTTAAAATCCTGCAGGGCAGCAAGGTCCCCCTGCTCAAGCCAGCACATGTCCAGGCCCATCTGAAGTTCAGCAGTGACCATCTGGATGATCCAGAGGAGGCATGGGAGAACGTCATGTGGTCAGATGAGACCAGAATAGAGCTTATTGGAATCAACTCCACTTACCATGTTTAGAGGATGAGAACAACCCCAAGAAAACCATCCCAACCGTGAAGCATGGGGGTGGAAACATCATACTCTGGGGGTGCTCTTCTGCAAAGGGGACAGGACGACTGCACCGTATTGAAGGGAGGATGGATGGGGTCATGTATTGCGAGATTTAGGCAAACAACCTCCTTCCCTCAGTAAGAGCATTGACGATGGGTCATGGCTGGGTCTTCCAGCATGACAATGACCCCAAACACACAGCCTAAAAATAACCCACAATAGGTGAAATCTGCGAAGTAGTCAGCGTTATTTTTTACAATTATTATAGACGTTTTAAGGCTGTAAAACCCCTCACTACACACTTTATACACTTTTCTCAAACAGGCATTAACATTTTCTCTCATGTGTAAACACTCTCAAAGTTCAAACCTTAGTAGACAAATAAGACCAACCTGTTTTCAGGCCCAAACATTTGTTTGAGAAATAAAAATAGAACGTTTTCCTATAAATAATTATGATGAATTTTACAACTAACGAATTTAATTTTAACGATCAACCGATGAGGTTGGACACATAAGAAATTATTAATAGTGACTGACCAGTATTTCAGAGTTCCTCTGATCGCGCCTCTTCATCCTGGTGCCGCTCTGCTGTCGCTCCTTTTTCCACTGAGTCACACCTCGGTGCAGGTGTCTTTTTCCGAGTGAAGAGCAGAGTTATGGGTAGTTGTTGGCACTCTTTTTTCTGCATGGCGCACAGCAACGCCGTGATGAAGCCTCACAGGACATGTTCTGGCATGTCCAGGCACAGCCACAATTTCTCGGATAATCACTCAATGGAAAAACCACCGACAGCTGTCTGAACGCCATCTCAAAGCCGTCCTGTGAGACCAAAACGGAGGTGGTTTTGTCTCGCTCCAGTAGCGAATCCATTGTGACGCGCGAAGCCTCCGCTCGGCTTTCCATGACAAAATCTCTTGTTAAAAGTGAAATCTGCCGGAAAATGGTTGATGTCCAGCTCTTGTGATAACCAGAGAAATGGCACACGATGGTCACGGATCCAGACAGCCATCCGTTTAGAAATGAAATGGTCGTTTAGCCTGTCGATGGCGGCTTCGGAGCGTGGCGCGCCCCACAGCCGCTGTGGGCCGTTCTTAAAGCGACAGTAACACTCCTTATTCTCTACCAAGCCCGTACCATTTTCACCGAAAGCCAGATAAATTTTTCTAATGGTTTCCAGCTGCCAGTCTCTAACAGTTTCTGAAAAAATTCTGATGGGAAAAAAAAGCCCAAATCATTCCGCCATTTCCTGACAATGAAAATCCGATGAGGGGGATGGACCACTCCTCACTCAAAGCCTGCTCACAGGCGAATGACGCAACCGACAGGCGTGGAAAAACTCACGCATGCGCACGAGGGTTCAAGCAATCACACGTGATTCAAATCCATATGGTTTTTGAAAAAAATAATAAGGTTGGATACTTTTCTAATAGACCTCATATACACTCAACAAAAATATAAACACAACACTTTTGGTTTTGCTCCCATTTTGTATGAGATGAACTCAAAGATCTAAAACTTTTTCCACATACACAATATCATATGGTAGAGAAATGAACATTCAATACGCGAGCAACAGCTCTGGTTGACATTCCTGCTGTCAGCATGCCAATTGCACGCTCCCTCAAATCTTGCGACATCTGTGGCATTGTGCTGTGTGATAAAACTGCACCTTTCAGAGTGGCCTTTTATTGTGGGCAGTCTAAGGCACACCTGTGCACTAATCATGGAGTCTAATCAGCATCTTGATATGGCACACCTGTGAGGTGGGATGTGTTATCTCAGCAAAGGAGAAGTGCTCACTATCACAGATTTAGACTGGTTTGTGAACAATATTTGAGGGAAATGATGATATTGTGTATGTGGAAAAAGTTTTAGATCTTTGAGTTCATCTCATACAAAATGGGAGCAAAACCAAAAGTGTTGCGTTTATATTTTTGTTGAGTGTATATAGCACCAAATAATTTGCACAATAACAAAAAAGTTGATCAGTTTGAACATTAAATATCTTGTCTTTGTGGTGTATTCAACTGAATATAGGTTGAAGAGGATTTGCAAATCATTGTATTCGGTTTTTATTTACATTTCACACAACATCCCAACTTCATTGGAACTGCGGTTGTATATTACATGCTCCATAAGGAAGTAGTCCACGGAATGTTTGCTGAAATAAAACCCATCAAATCGTGGGATAAGAAAACCATACATACACATACCAAAAAATGACTTTCAGTATTTGCAAGACTGTGTGTAAAATAGAAGTAAAATGCAACTGATATACTGTCTATGCTAACGTGCTTGTATGTATAATGTCCTGTCCCACAATGCACCGCGCGTGTTGTCCATGATGGAGTCTGTGGAAGTGGCCTCCATCATGAACCTGTGTCCTGTTCATGATGCTCTTTCAGACCCAGTTATCACACATGTCTATGAGACAAATATGTCGACGTGCATCGTGGAAACAACCGTATGCGCCACATAGTGTGTCGCCTGCGGTGAGTCCACCCATTTAAACATGTCAAGCAGAAAGGTTTCAGGTGAAGCCAGCAAGAATGTTGCCAGGTGAGATTTGATTCAGAACTTTCCTCTAGTCAAGGAAGTCAAACAGAATTTCCGAAGCCTGAGTTTGATGTCTGAGCAGGTGATGTGGGTGTGTCACATGATTTAACAGAGGGTAATGAGAGAGGCGTGTTTGTGTTTTAAAGTGGAGAGAGAGGAAGTTTATTTCTTTGAGACTAAACACTGAAGGAACACTGAAGGAACACTGATGGCTTTCTTCAACCCTCTGTGTGCAGCAGCTCTGCTGACTCTGCTGATCCAAGGTAAGACATCAGCTGACTGCAGCCGGGGTCACCTCATGAAGATAGATTTAACCTCCAAAAAACCCCCCAAAAAAACAACAACAACAAAAAAAACAACAAAGACCAGCTGTGTAGCACCTCAGCTTTGGATATGGAAAATAGCACAATTGTAAAACTGCATTAACAGTGTAACTCTGAATGATATTTTTGAAAGCCTCTCAGCCAGACTCATATCAGCATTAACTCTAATGAATAATAAGAAAATGAACCGTCACAGACACAGTGTGACTGACAGAACTGACACCAGCTTAACATCAACTGCTGTTCATCTACAATAGAAGCTCATCTTTACTTCAAATGTACACGATTATGAAAAACTTAAAAAGATCATCATAATCAACAGCAGCATCAGTTCATGGACAGAATCCGCCTCCCCAAATATTTCTATGACTTTTTTGCTGTAAACAGCGAGCAAGTGGCTGTGTGTATTTGGTGGAACATCACTGGATTCTTCTCCAGAGACGGTGGACACACACACACACACACACACGCGCGCCATCGGGCCGCTCCCCTGTTGGTTTGCTGTGCTGCCCGGTGGCTCTGGGGGCTGCCTTTCCTGGCCCCTGTGCCCTTCCGCTGCCCCTTTTCTCCTGGTTCCCCCGGGGCTCTGCTTCCTGGACCCATTTCCGTCATCGCTCGTGGCCGGCCGCGTGGCTTCTGACATGTCGGAGTGGTCCATGTCATATAGTAAGGTTCTGTACTCTTGTCTTGGCCCAACACACCAGCCACAGTAGTGATCGGATATTTAGCTGTGATCTGGGTCTCTGTGTGTGGATGGTTGCATGTTTGTGGCCGTCACCACAATTCGGTTTTTGGGTGCTCTTAAGGGGATTAACACTACGGTGTTCTGGATTAGGGTATGGATGCTCACTAATTAGACAACAGACTGTTGCTGTCACTGTTCATGTGTGGTTGTTTGTCCTGGGATGTTGTATGGTTGGGGCCCCGTCTCCTCGGTGTCTCACGTCCCAGTTATTGTCTTCACCACTTGTCTCTCGTTCTTGTCTGTCTTTGTGTTGTTTTGGTGGTCGGCCCTTCCTGATAGAAGTTGTCGGTTGGCTTTGAGTAGGATGTTGTAGGCTGATCAGTAAGGGCGGATGGGGGTCACACACACACCACATTCACTCACACACTACATACCTTCTGTCTTGCAAGAATAAATTGCACATATGTGTATTAATGTTCATAAATGGTTCTCACAGTGTGGCATTTACCATTATTATATATGCAGACAAGGAAAAAAACAGGAACATTCAGCAGCTGTTAACACAGACACATGCTGGTATTAGTTCAACCACAATGTGATTATTAAGAAGCTGATTTTATTCAGGACACCACAATTATAGAATTTTTTTTATCATCAACATTATAAAAAAGTTTTTTTTTTTTTTTTAAGGTGAAAGTCAGTAATATCCTTCATATATTTGAATTATTTATAAATATTTGGTATTAGCTTACTTTTTAACTTATGAAGTTTAATGCTCAGTTTCCTGAAGGCAGTAAAACCAGTTTTGGGACAGTCCAGTGTGATGCTACACAATGGAGATAAAGAAAGAACAGCAGCATGCAGATATCAGAGAAACTCACAGATATCTGGAGGAGGAAGGGCTGGATTTACTGTCATTAGACTCCAACATGTTTGGTAGACGCATTCAGTTGTTTGTCAGTTTTAGAGCCCTGAATATTTCACAGAAACAAAGATTAATAATATTATATTATGGTCCCTTTTTGTCGTCAACATTTAATTAACTTCATTTTAATTTACCTCATTTAAATTGTATTTGAAGCCATTTCTTGTTTGCTGTATCTTGCTGCCAGTGACTGACTTAGACAGACTGGACAAGCTTTATTTTTGATTATGAATAAGTTCCACACATTTTCATGTTCCAGGGATGAAAGTAGTGAAACACACAAAAAATCTGAAACCCAAAATTATTCCCCACCCCGGACATTTTGAATTCTAGAAGCTCTGAAATGCAATCTGGGACTATTCCAGACAATAAACTGCAGTGAATGCAGTACCCATTTTGGTGAGAAAAAAACATAACCTTCCTTATTCAAAATCACTCCTCTAGTAGTATTCTGCTCTTACTAGGATGCAGCAGTTTTCTAGTTTGGCAGATTGTTCTGGAGGAAATCACTGAAAAAAAGAACAAACTGAAAATATGGATTGACCAAAACAAATTGTCATTAAACTTAAATAAAACAAAAATAATGTTATTTGGGAACTGCAGAACAAATGAGCAAGTACAAATACAGATAGATGGGGTGTAAATTGAAAGGGTTAATGAAAATAAATTTCTTGGGGCAATAATAATAGATGAGAAAATCAGTTGGAAACCACACATCAAATAAAAACAAACCAAATTATCAAGAAGCATTTCGTTTTTTGTTTTTTTTTTAAGGAAAAATTGTTCTGCATCACAAATCACTCTGCACTTGTTTCTTTTGTTATGTTCAAAATAAACCCTCAAATAAATAGTTCAACAGTAAACATCCAGGAGTCACCAGGTAAGTTTAAGATGCTCACTGTGAGGATCACTGTGAAACAACAATATATAAATAAAAATAAACAATTACAAATTACAAATTACAATTTGCAATGCATTTGACTGTTTTACGTCAACAAACGCTGAGTCATTAATTATTATATGAGCGAAGTGTCGTGCAGCGGCGCAAAGCTCACTCATGGTACAGGGCGTCCTAAACAGAAAGTGCAAAAATTCAAGGCCACAGTAAAACAGGAAATGTTCAAATGTCCTGGATTGACAGACAAGATCCAATGGAATCTTACGGGAACTCAGTGGTAAGCTCACACTCAAACAGGAAGTGCCAAATTTAAAAAAAAAAAATTATTTACACCAGTGTATGATACACAACAAGTGAGGCAGTAATAAACATCTCAATAACATCACCAAAGCAGGCCGCACAAATAAAAAAATAAAGTGCAACACAACAAAAGAAAAAAAAAAAAAAACAATAGTATTGCAATTGTTATACAAGGGGTTATGCATTTGTATATCATAAATTTTTTCATATCTATTTGATTTAACACATTTTAGGGATTTTAGATACATTTCAAATTATATTAACCCCTTTGAAGTGGGGGGGGGGGGGGGGGGATTTGAGTAGTCTTTGTGTATAAAGAATTTGGCTAGACAGAGGACTAAATTATAACACAGTTCAATGTCCTTATTTTGAAGAAGGGTTCCAAAGGTTACAGTGTCTCTTGAAATGGGAGGAAGTGCCAAATTCTGTCACAGTAAAAAAGGAAATATTGAACACTTCCTGGCATGGGTGGAGCTAGAGTGGAGGCCAGGGTTTCACTGGACTCCTGAAAACTGACTGGGCATAGATGATTGACATGTCACGGCACCGCATGTCTGGTTGAAAGAGCTGCATTTTCAAATCAGTGAGTCACATTGACTGCTAGGTTCCTCCTGTCCAGTAGCTGGTGCTGTGTACCACAAAAAGTTCTAATCCATCTTAGTAGAAGAAGAAAAATGTTTGCTTCAGATTTGAACTGAACACGTTGTTTGAACTATGGACGTCTAATCAAATTTATATTGGTGAGTGACTGTATTTTATGTCAGAAATGAGGTCCAGGTTGTTAAAAGCAGCATTTCTCCTCTAATTCAGGTTGCCATGTCTGTCTGTTAGCTGTTTCAGAGTGCAAACATGTTTAAAATAACAGACAATAGTTGGTTCTCTGTTGGCTTATTAGTGCAGCAGATTACTGAAACAATCTTTCAAATGGTGATACAAGCACCAAATTCAGCACAAATACAGCTGGAGTAAAATTAATGGAGCAACTTTAACTTTTGACCCCTGTACAAACTGAAACTGACCTTTGTCACTATTCTCATCATTTATCATATCATTCAATGACATGGTGAGATGCTCACGAGCTTCGCTCATTCATGTCCGCGACATATGCATATTACTGAACACAAAGCACACAAATGTGCTGACAGGCGACAGCTTAATGCTAACTTTAACATTGAAAATGCCACAGACATGCTAACGTGTTAGCATTGCTCCGGTTTTTAAGTTATAAAATACATCTATCAACTGTTTCAGAAGACCATAACAGGTCAGTTTAACATAAAAAGGTAAATATTACTCACAAGACATATGCTCTTTAGGGTTTTAGTGGGGAAAAATGAAGAGAATGTGAAACAAAACCAACAGCTTTACTTCAAGGGCCCCTTGCTGCCCAACGAGATGCCTGATAGAAAAAAGTGGAAAGCCGCAAAAAAGCGGACATTTTTTCATCCCTGATGTTCACAGTACAAGGATTTCTTAGTGTCAAAGTGCCTCAAATATACTGCAGCAAACTTTAACTTTACTGCAGCAACTTTGCACACCTATCAAAGCTCATACGCCATTTGGCATGACCAAATTGGCAGGCATTTGCAAATAAACAGCATTAAAGACGATTATATCAACAATGGTTGTGAGTGCATGTACTGTTTGTTTTCAGCGGCGATCCAAAATGGCGGCCGTAACTAAGCGTAAGTGATGTAGGTCCGACCGTACCTATATAAAGCTGTGTGTGTGTGTGTGTGTGTGTGTGTGTGTGTGTGTGTGTGTGTGTGTGTGTGTGTGTGTGTGTGTGTGTGTGTGTGTGTGTGTGTGTGTGTGTGTGTGTGTGTTCGCTATGCACAGCCACCATGATTAAGCAATGTACACCAAACTTAGTATGGTGACTGGGGGCACCAAATGGGAGGTCACTGGGGCCCTTAGGTTAGCGCACGTGCGTGAACACACACACAAACACACACGGTCAGCACTATATACTACATCACGACCACCTCACTGGAGCCCTTATTTTGGCAGTTCACGTGGTACTCAGGTCAGGTACCAAACCATCACACTTTACTTACTACGTAGTAGCAGCTGCCTGAGTCTCAGTGTGCTGCAGGTTGATGAAGGTGATGAGCCTCAGTATGTTGCAGGTTGATGAAGGTGATTAGTCTCAGTATGCTGCAGGTTGATGAAGGTGATGAGTCTCAGTATGTTGCAGGTTGATGAAGGTGATTAGTCTCAGTGTGCTGCAGGTTGATGAAGGTGATGAGTCTCAGTGTGCTGCAGGTTGATGAAGGTGATTAGTCTC
Source organism: Thalassophryne amazonica (assembly GCF_902500255.1). Classification (NCBI taxonomy): domain Eukaryota; kingdom Metazoa; phylum Chordata; class Actinopteri; order Batrachoidiformes; family Batrachoididae; genus Thalassophryne; species Thalassophryne amazonica. Next base: position 84,039,482 of record NC_047118.1, read on the forward strand.
AGTTTGCTGCAGGTTGATGAAGGTGATGAGTCTCAGTTTGGTGCAGGTCGATGAAGGTGATGAGTCTCAGTCTGCTGCAGGTCGATGAAAGCGAAGAGTCTCAGTTCGCTGCAGGCTGATGAAGGTGATGAGTCTCAGTTTGCTGCAGGTTAACAAAGGTGATGAGTCTCAGTTTGCTGCAGGTTGACGAAGGTGATGAGTCTCAGTGTGCTGCAGGTTAATGAAGGTGATGAGTCTCAGTTTGCTGCAGGTCTATGAAGGTGATGAGTCTCAGTTTTCTGCAGGTTGACGAAGGTGATGAGTCTCAGTGTGCTGCAGGTTAATGAAGGTGATGAGTCTCAGTTTGCTGCAGGTTAATGAAGGTGATGAGTCTCAGTTTGCTGCAGGTTGACGAAGGTGATGAGTCTCAGTATGTTGCAGGTCGATGAAAGCGAAGAGTCTCAGTTTGCTGCAGGTTGATGAAGGTGATGAGTCTCAGTTTGCTGCAGGTTAACGAAGGTGATGAGTCTCAGTGTGCTGCAGGTTAACGAAGGTGATGAGTCTCAGTTTGCTGCAGGTTGACAAAGGTGATGAGTCTCAGTGTGCTGCAGGTTAACGAAGGTGATGAGTCTCAGTATGTTGCAGGTTGATGAAGGTGATTAGTCTCAGTTTTCTGCAGGTTGATGAAGGTGATGAGTCTCAGTTTGCTGCAGGTTAACGAAGGTGATGAGTCTCAGTGTGCTGCAGGTTAACGAAGGTGATGAGTCTCAGTGTGCTGCAGGTTAACGAAGGTGATGAGTCTCAGTTTGCTGCAGGTTGACGAAGGTGATGAGTCTCAGTGTGCTGCAGGTTAACGAAGGTGATGAGTCTCAGTGTGTTGCAGGTTGATGAAGGTGATTAGTCTCAGTTTTCTGCAGGTTGATGAAGGTGATGAGTCTCAGTTTGCTGCAGGTTAACGAAGGTGATGAGTCTCAGTATGTTGCAGGTTGATGAAGGTGATTAGTCTCAGTTTTCTGCAGGTTGACAAGGTGATGAGTCTCAGTGTGCTGCAGGTTAATGAAGGTGATGAGTCTCAGTTTGCTGCAGGTTGACGAAGGTGATGAGTCTCAGTATGTTGCAGGTTGATGAAGGTGATGAGTCTCAGTATGTTGCAGGTCGATGAAAGCGAAGAGTCTCAGTTTGCTGCAGGTTGATGAAGGTGATGAGTCTCAGTTTGCTGCAGGTTAACGAAGGTGATGAGTCTCAGTGTGCTGCAGGTTAACGAAGGTGATGAGTCTCAGTTTGCTGCAGGTTGACGAAGGTGATGAGTCTCAGTGTGCTGCAGGTTAACGAAGGTGATGAGTCTCAGTTTGCTGCAGGTTGACGAAGGTGATGAGTCTCAGTGTGCTGCAGGTTAACGAAGGTGATGAGTCTCAGTATGTTGCAGGTTGATGAAGGTGATGAGTCTCAGTTTGCTTCCAGCTAACATTATTTGGGGAGGGGGTGGCCTGGAAGTTCGAGAGGGGAGACTCGAGACCAGAGGATGAGGATTCTCTGTTCGATTACATGTTGTTGAGGATAATTGCAAGGACGTTTGGGAGGTCCTTAATACTCAAATTGCTTCCAGTGTGCAGTTTAGTAATTTGCATTTGAAAGGGCCAAGACGGTGCAGATTTTTTTTTGCAGCCACTGACTCCAGCAGGCGATTTCACTGATTGACATGACTTTGAGCAGATGGGCTGAGCTCATCAGTGAAATCTTGCCCTCTTGGCCCTTTCTGGATTGTCTTTGGACATCACTGGCATGGCAGCATGCTGACACCGTGTGTGTGTGAGAGACATCATTGTAAAGTGCTTAAAGCCTTGGACCCACCAAATAATAAAGCCATGAATTATGAGCCACGTATGGATTTGTCAGAAATTTCAGTGATTATTCATATCAAGATCCATGTATAAATCTATCACATATCCGCTACTAAGGTGACTCTAAGTACATCACATGTCACAGGTATCAGCCTCTAATGAGCCACGACTGACCTGTTATGTGTCGGACGCAGCTCGGAGAACCGACCAGCGTTTGAAGGACCCAGTATGAAATAAGCAGAGCACGGTACAAAGGCTAACTGAATTTAATACATAACAGTGATCATAATAATAATAAAAGGTGCGGTCTGGCGTGGTGCGCTCCCAGCAGCGCTAATGGTCCGGAGCCAGAAGCTGTTTCGGACCCAAGGACCCCGCCGACACCCCCCAGGTGGCCGCAACAACCGAGTCTGTGAAAGAAGGAACCATTATGTGAGTCCACACTCTACACACAGAACACTTAAAGGTGTACAAACAGCAAACACTTCCTGGCTTGATTACTGATCAGCTTCCAACCTGCAGGCATGGAACATCCTGTTCACAAATCACCACCGCAGTGGAAGCTGATACATGACTAACATACAGCTCAATACAATAAGGTGTGAGGGACACCACATTTACTGACTGTATAACTGTTAGTCACAAAATCCAACGTACCTCAGGAAGTGTGCTGACGAGCGTGAGACCTCACCCTCTCCTCTTTCACAGACCGTGCATCAAACCTGGACATTCTCAGCGTCCGCTGCTGATGAGATGGCTCCCAAGACGACGATCTCACCCGTCTGGTCACAAGGTCGAGTCTCTGGCAAATGCACACTGTGCACTTCAGTCTTAAATGCCAACATACTCCAATCCCTCCAGATGCACCTCAGCTGTGAGTCCTGACGAGTCGCAGGTGATCAGGGTGAAGTCCTAACAGCCTCAGCAACACAGCCACTCAGTCCCAAATGCATGCCACCTGGGAGGAAACAAAAGGCAAACAAACCAGCAGCCAGGCCCCCCCAGCCATACAACATGACCTGTCATTTGAGACCCGTCCAGCCTCGAATGGCTCGTGTGGCCACATGTCAATCCACATATGATCCATGTAACACAACATTGGTGCACGTTTAGGCATGGGTTTGGTCCAAACCGCCACCCCTCCCACACATGGTCCCTTCAAAGTGTGGGTTTTCAATTCACAGGACCCATTCAAGATGTTGTCACATTTTTTTAAACACTGTCCAAAAAAAATGCGGTCCAAAAAATGCAGTCTGCTGGTGTGCGCATCTGTGCATCAGGCTGCAGTTCACCTGTGTTCCAGAGTCACTAAATGCAGCAGTTCTGCGTGTGCACCCAGTGAAAGGTCGAAAAAATGATGAAGGAAAAAGAACTGCTGTGGAGAGGTTTCTCTGTGACCAAAAAAAAAAAGAAAAAAAAAAAGACACCCTTGAATTATATACACCTGCACCTGTGTGGATCACTCCCCCCACCTCAAAAAAAGCCACAACACAAAACACCTCCACAACCAGACAAGCTGGAACCGAACCACAGCTCATTCACAGTAAAATCACCTGTGTACGAGGTCTATTAGAAAAGTATCCGACCTTATTATTTTTTTCAAAAGCCATATGGATTTGATTCATATGTTTTTACGTCAGCCAAGCTTGAACCTTTGTGCGCATGCGTGAGTTTTTCCACGCCTGTCGGTTGCGTCATTCGCCAGTGAGCACGCCTTGTGGGAGGAGTGGTCCAGCCCCCTCGTCGGATTTTCATTGTCAGGAAATGGCGGAATGATTTGGGCTTTTTTTCCATCAGAATTTTTTCAGAAACTGTTAGAGACAGGCAGCTGGAAACCATTCGAAAAATTTATCTGGCTTTCGGTGAAAATTTTATGGGCTTCACAGAGAATAAGGAGTGTTACGACAGCTTTAAGGACTGCCCACAATGGCGCACGGCGTGCCGCACTCCGAGCCGCGATCGAGAGGCAGAAAACACCACATCATTTCTAAACGGATGGCTGTGTGGAGCCGGGACCATCGTGTGCAATTTCTCTGGTTATCACAAGAGCTGGACATCTGGCAGATTTCACTTTTAACAAGAGATTTTGTCATGGAAAGCCGCGCGGAGGCTTTGCGCGTCACGACCGATTCGCTGATTGAGCGAGACAAAGGAACACCTCTGTTTCGGAGTGCCAGGGGACAAGTTGGGACATGCCTATCTCGGCTTTTAATGCTTACCAGCCCAGTGAGTATAAGAGAAATTGTGGAGAGCTGATCATGTCTAACAGTTTCTGAAAAAATTCTGATGGAAAAAAAGCCCAAATCATTCCGCTATTTCCTGACAATGAAAATCCGCCGTGAGGGCTGGACCACTCCTCCCACAAGGCGTGCTCACAGGCGAATGACGCAACTGACAGGCGTGGAAAAACTCACGCATGCGCACGAAGGTTCAAGCTTGGCTGACGTAAAAACATATGAATCAAATCCATATGGTTTTTGAAAAAAATAATAAGGTCGTATACTTTTCTAATAGACCTCGCATGTTCTCCACCTCATGCAGCCCACGAGGGAGACACGAAAAAAGGGTCTTGCTGAAACAGTCCACTGTGATTCTAGAAGCGATTAGAGGCATTTTCAACATCCAAACTCACAGAAAATGATTAATCTGCTGCAAAATAATTATTTTATATACAGTGTCCAGCACACAAAGCAGATGGGACTGTCGCGACGAAGTGCGCGAGAGGGCGGAGCCAAAATAACCTGTCCAAAATAGCCAGTCTGCCAGGTGCTCGGATAATGGCCTTTTAACAGCCTCGTCCTCACCACAAACATGCCTCTATAATCCTCGTTTGTCCTCGTAGTGCCTCGTGCACAAACTGCCCCATGCTGTTGTTGCCAAATTTTGAACTTCTTGAAATTAGCTCCACGCTCAGAAATGAGCCTCATTAACCAAATATTCTGCCTCTAAGAGCCTCTCAGTGCCACTATTCTCCCACGGTTGTTGAATAACTGGACTCGTACCAAAAAAAAAAAAAAAAAACATGCTACGTGGCTCATTATTCAGCTTTCATTATTCGGTAGGACCAGGGCTTAAAGAATCTGAATCAGATGGAAAAGTGCTCCAGAAATGCATTCCAACCACTCCCGTGTCACTCCCACCATGACAATGGCGAACTTACATCTGTGGTCCACACTGTAAATGATAACATACAAATGAATTAAGTATGTTAAGTTAACCAAACTCAGTTTTCATCAACCTGATATGGACACTCATTTCAAATAAGTACAGTTGTATGCAAACGTTTGGGCACCCCTAATAATTTTCACGATTTTCCTTTATAAATCATTGGTTGTCTGGATCAGAAATTTCAGTTAAATATATCATATAGCAGATGAACACACTGATATTTGAGAAGTGAAATTAAGTTTTCTAGTATTTACAGAAAGTGCAATAATTATTTAAACAAAACTGGGCAGGTGCATAAATTTGGGCACCGTTGTCATTTTATTGATTTGAATACATTTAGCACTAATTAGTGGAAAACAAAATTGGTTTGGTAAGCTCATTGACCCTTGACCTCCTTACACAGGTGAGTCCAATCATGAGAAAGGGTATTTAAGGTGGCCATTTGCAAATGTTTCCCCTCTTTCCATCTCTTCTAATGAGTGTCAGCATGGGAGCCTCTAAACGACTCTCAGATGACCTGAAAACAAAGATTGTTCAACATCACAGTTTAGGGGAAGGATACAAAAAGCTATCTCAGAGATTTCAGCTGTCAGTTTCCACTGTGAGGAACATATTGAGAAAATGTAAGCCCGCAGGCACAGTACTAGTTAAAGCCCGAAGTGGCAGGCAAAGAAAAATCTCAGATAAGATGAAGCGAAGGATGGTGATACAGTCATAGTCAACCCATAGACTGCTCCAATGACCTACAACATGATCTTGCTGCAGATAGTGTCTGTACGTCGTTCAACTATACAGCGCACGTTACATTACAGCATTACAGCATCATTAGCATGATGATGCTGTAATGCAGAGGAAGCCTTTTCTGCATATACACCACAAACAGAGTCGCTTGAGGTATGCTAAAGCACATTTGGACAAGCCAGCTTCATTTTGGAATAAGGTGCTGTGGACTGATGAAGCTAAAATTGAGTTATTTGGACATAACAAGGGGTGGTATGCATGGCAGAAAAAGAAGACAGCATTCCAAGAAAAACACTTGCTACCTACAGTAAAATTTGGAGGTGGCTCCATCATGCTGTGTGGCTGTGTGGCCAGTGCAGGTACTGGGAATCTTGTTAAAGTTGAGGGTCACATGGATTCCAGTCAATATCAGCCGATTCTTGAGAACAATGTTCATGAATCAGTGACAAAGTTGAAGTTGCGCCAGGGCTGTCTTTCAACAAGAAAATGACCCTAAACACTGCTCAAAATCTACTAAGGCATTCTAAGTACAACATTCTGGAATGGCCATCTCAGTCCCTAGACCTGAATATTATTGAAAATCTGTGGTGTGATTTAAGCGGGCTGTCCATGCTCGGAAACCAACAAACCTGAGATGTTTTGTAAAGAAGAATGGTCCAAAATACCTTCAACCAGAATCCAGACTCTCATTGGAAGCAAAGGAAAGGGTTTAGAGGCTGTTATTTCTGCAAAAGGAGGATCTACTAAATATTGATGTATATTTTCTGTTGGGGTGCCCAAATTTATGCACCTGCCTAATTTTGTTTAAAGAATTATTGCACACTTTCTGTAAATCCTATAAGCTTCATTTCACTTCTCAAATATCACTGTGTTTGTCTGCTATATGATATATTTAACTGAAATTGCTCATCAAAACAACCAATGATTTATAAAGGAAAATCATAGAAATCATCAGGGGGGCCCAAACTTTTACATACAACTGTAAGTAGGACTATGAGATTGGAAGATGCTTAACTTGAGCACCAGTAGAGGCTCTTGCTTGCCTCTACTGGTGGTTGGCTCTCACTGCGGTATTGTATCACTTCCTGTTCCGGAGCACAGCGGTGTTTTTCTGTATCTGTTAGCTGTTTAATCTGCGCAGTTAGATTGATCTAGTTATCTAGATTACGATTTGTTTCACAGTGTAATCTTCACGTGCCTTAACTAAAGCACTCCTTCTGCTGAATCACCTCTAAATTATTTACACATTATTCACTTTGCGTGTTTTTAGGAATCCGCTAGCTTAGCGCAGCTACTAGCTCTTAGCCGATTTAGCATGGCGGCTTCTCCTGTCTCTCCCGCACTTTTCTGCTCTGGGTGTGAAATGTTTAGTTATTCCTCGGCCTCCTTTAGCAGTAATGGTACTTGTAATAAGTGTAGCTTATTCGTAGCTTTGGAGGCCAGGCTGGGCGAATTGGAGACTCGGCTCCGCACCGTGGAAAATTCTACAGCTAGCCAGGCCCCTGTAGTCGGTGCGGACCAAGGTAGCTTAGCCGCCGTTAGTTCCCCCCTGGCAGATCCCGAGCAGCCGGGAAAGCAGGCCGACTGGGTGACTGTGAGGAGGAAGCGTAGTTCTAAACAGAAGCCCCGTGTACACCCCCAACCCGTTCACATTTCTAACCGTTTTTCCCCACTCGACGACACACCCGCTGAGGATCAAACTCTGGTTATTGGCGACTCTGTTTTGAGAAATGTGAATTTAGCGACACCAGCAACCATAGTCAATTGTCTTCCGGGGGCCAGAGCAGGCAACATTGAAGGAAATTTGAAACTGCTGGCTAAGGCTAAGCGTAAATTTGGTAAGATTGTAATTCACGTCGGCAGTAATGACACCCGGTTACGCCAATCGGAGGTCACTAAAATTAACATTGAATCGGTGTGTAACTTTGCAAAAACAATGTCGGACTCTGTAGTTTTCTCTGGGCCCCTCCCCAATCGGACCGGGAGTGACATGTTTAGCCGCATGTTCTCCTTGAATTGCTGGCTGTCTGAGTGGTGTCCAAAAAATGAGGTGGGCTTCATAGATAATTGGCAAAGCTTCTGGGGAAAACCTGGTCTTGTTAGGAGAGACGGCATCCATCCCACTTTGGATGGAGCAGCTCTCATTTCTAGAAATCTGGCCAATTTTCTTAAATCCTCCAAACCGTGACTATCCAGGGTTGGGACCAGGAAGCAGAGTTGTAGTCTTACACACCTCTCTGCAGCTTCTCTCCCCCTGCCATCCCCTCATTACCCCATCCCTGTAGAGACGGTGCCTGCTCCCAGACCACCAACAACCAGCAAAAATCTATTTAAGCATAAAAATTCAAAAAGAAAAAATAATATAGCACCTTCAACTGCACCACAGACTAAAACAGTTAAATGTGGTCTATTAAACATTAGGTCTCTCTCTTCTAAGTCCCTGTTGGTAAATGATATAATAATTGATCAACATATTGATTTATTCTGCCTTACAGAAACCTGGTTACAGCAGGATGAATATGTTAGTTTAAATGAGTCAACACCCCCGAGTCACATTAACTGTCAGAATGCTCGTAGCACGGGCCGGGGCGGAGGATTAGCAGCAATCTTCCATTCCAGCTTATTACTTAATCAAAAACCCAGACAGAGCTTTAATTCATTTGAAAGCTTGACTCTTAGTCTTGTCCATCCAAATTGGAAGTCCCCAAAACCAGTTTTATTTGTTATTATCTATCGTCCACCTGGTCGTTACTGTGAGTTTCTCTGTGAATTTTCAGACCTTTTGTCTGACTTAGTGCTTAGCTCAGATAAGATAATTATAGTGGGCGATTTTAACATCCACACAGATGCTGAGAATGACAGCCTCAACACTGCATTTAATCTATTATTAGACTCAAATGGCTTTGCTCAAAATGTAAATGAGTCCACCCACCACTTTAATCATATCTTAGATCTTGTTCTGACTTATGGTATGGAAATAGAAGACTTAACAGTATTCCCTGAAAACTCCCTTCTGTCTGATCATTTCTTAATAACATTTACATTTACTCTGATGGACTACCCAGCAGTGGGGAATAAGTTTCATTACACTAGAAGTCTTTCAGAAAGCGCTGTAACTAGGTTTAAGGATATGATTCCTTCTTTATGTTCTCTAATGCCATATAACAACACAGTGCAGAGTAGCTACCTAAACTCTGTGAGTGAGATAGAGTATCTCGTCAATAGTTTTACATCCTCATTGAAGACAACTTTGGATGCTGTAGCTCCTCTGAAAAAGAGAGCTTTAAATCAGAAGTGCCTGACTCCGTGGTATAACTCACAAACTCGTAGCTTAAAGCAGATAACCCGTAAGTTGGAGAGGAAATGGCGTCTCACTAATTTAGAAGATCTTCACTTAGCCTGGAAAAAGAGTCTGTTGCTCTATAAAAAAGCCCTCCGTAAAGCTAGGACATCTTTCTACTCATCACTAATTGAAGAAAATAAGAACAACCCCAGGTTTCTTTTCAGCACTGTAGCCAGGCTGACAAAGAGTCAGAGCTCTATTGAGCTGAGTATTCCATTAACTTTAACTAGTAATGACTTCATGACTTTCTTTGCTAACAAAATTTTAACTATTAGAGAAAAAATTACTCATAACCATCCCAAAGATGTATCGTTATCTTGGTTAGACTCTTTCTCTCCGATTGTTCTGTCTGAGTTATTTTCATTAGTTACTTCATCCAAACCGTCAACATGTTTATTAGACCCCATTCCTACCAGGCTGCTCAAGGAAGCCCTACCATTATTTAATGCTTCAATCTTAAATATGATCAATCTATCTTTGTTAGTTGGCTATGTACCACAGGCTTTTAAGGTGGCAGCAATTAAACCATTACTTAAAAAGCCAACACTTGACCCAGCTATCTTAGCTAATTATAGGCCAATCTCCAACCTTCCTTTTCTCTCAAAAATTCTTGAAAGGGTAGTTGTAAAACAGCTAACTGATCATCTGCAGAGGAATGGTCTATTTGAAGAGTTTCAGTCAGGGTTTAGAATTCATCATAGTACAGAAACAGCATTAGTGAAGGTTACAAATGATCTTCTTATGGCCTCGGACAGTGGACTCATCTCTGTGCTTGTTCTGTTAGACCTAAGTGCTGCTTTTGATACTGTTGACAATAAAATTTTATTACAGAGATTAGAGCATGCCATAGGTATTAAAGGCACTGCGCTGCGGTGGTTTGAATCATATTTGTCTAATAGATTACAATTTGTTCATGTAAATGGGGAATCTTCTTCACAGACTAAAGTTAATTATGGAGTTCCACAAGGTTCTGTGCTAGGACCAATTTTATTCACGTTATACATGCTTCCCTTAGGCAGTATTATTAGACGGTATTGCTTAAATTTTCATTGTTACGCAGATGATACCCAGCTTTATCTATCCATGAAGCCAGAGGACACACACCAATTAGCTAAACTGCAGGATTGTCTTACAGACATAAAAACATGGATGACCTCTAATTTCCTGCTTTTAAACTCAGATAAAACTGAAGTTATTGTACTTGGCCCCACAAATCTTAGAAACATGGTGTCTAACCAGATCCTTACTCTGGATGGCATTACCCTGACCTCTAGTAATACTGTGAGAAATCTTGGAGTCATTTTTGATCAGGATATGTCATTCAAAGCGCATATTAAACAAATATGTAGGACTGCTTTTTTGCATTTACGCAATATCTCTAAAATTAGAAAGGTCTTGTCTCAGAGTGATGCTGAAAAACTAATTCATGCATTTATTTCCTCTAGGCTGGACTATTGTAATTCATTATTATCAGGTTGTCCTAAACGTTCCCTAAAAAGCCTTCAGTTAATTCAAAATGCTGCAGCTAGAGTACTAACGGGGACTAGAAGGAGAGAGCATATCTCACCCATATTGGCCTCTCTTCATTGGCTTCCTGTTAATTCTAGAATAGAATTTAAAATTCTTCTTCTTACTTATAAGGTTTGAATAATCAGGTCCCATCTTATCTTAGGGACCTCGTAGTACCATATCACCCCAATAGAGTGCTTCGCTCTCAGACTGCAGGCTTACTTGTAGTTCCTAGGGTTTGTAAGAGTAGAATGGGAGGCAGAGCCTTCAGCTTTCAGGCTCCTCTCCTGTGGAACCAGCTCCCAATTCAGATCAGGGAGACAGACACCCTCTCTACTTTTAAGATTAGGCTTAAAACTTTCCTTTTTGCTAAAGCTTATAGTTAGGGCTGGATCAGGTGACCCTGAACCATCACTTAGTTATGCTGCTATAGACGTAGACTGCTGGGGGGGTTCCCATGATGCACTGTTTCTTTCTCTTTTTGCTCTGTATGCACCACTCTGCATTTAATCATTAGTGATCAATCTCTGCTCCCCTCCACAGCATGTCTTTTCCTGGTTCTCTCCCTCAGCCCCAACCAGTCCCAGCAGAAGACTGCCCCTCCCTGAGCCTGGTTCTGCTGGAGGTTTCTTCCTGTTAAAAGGGAGTTTTTCCTTCCCACTGTAGCCAAGTGCTTGCTCACAGGGGGTCGTTTTGACCGTTGGGGTTTTACATAATTATTGTATTATTACCTTATATTGTATGGCCTTGCCTTACAATATAAGGCGCCTTGGGGCAACTGTTTGTTGTGATTTGGCGCTATATAAAAAAAAAAAATTTATTGAAAATTGATTGAATTGAAAAGAATACAGTGATCCCTCGCTATAGTGCGGTTCACCTTTCGCGGCCTCGCAGTTTCGTGGATTTCTTTAGTCCAATTTTGCATGCTTTATTTTTTTATAGTGCATTGTGTTCTGCGTGTCTGTTTATAAGAATCTTCTCGCCCAGAAGAAAAAAGAGCACCAACAACTACCCATAACTGTGTTCTTCACTCGGAAAAAGACACCTGCAGCGTGGTTTGACTCAGTGGAAAAAGGCGCGGTGTCAGGACAAAGAGGCGCGATCAGAGGAACTGTGAAATACTGGTCAGTCACTATTAATAATTTCTTATGTGTCCAACCTCGTAGGTTGATCGTTAAAATTAAATTAGTTAGTTCTAAAAGCCATCATATTTATAGGAAAACATTCTATTTTTATTTCTCAAACAAATGTTTGGGCCTGAAAACAGGTTGGTCTTATTTTTCTACTAAGGTTTGAACTTTGAGAGTGTTTACACATGAGAGAAAAGTGAGAAAATGTTAATGCCTGATTGAGAAAAGTGTATAAAGTGGTTTTACAGGGTTTTTACAGCTTTAAAACGTCTATAATAATTGTAAAAAATAACGTTGACTACGTCATGAACTTCGCTTTTTGTGGGCTATTTTTAGAACATAACTCCTGCGATAAACGAGGGACCACTGTAACGCTTTTTTGATTATACTACAAAACAATTAATACGACGGCCGCTTTTGACGCTCTGTTGGCATGCGTCGTGATTGGTGGAGTTCTTTTTCTTTGCCGTCTTCCTGGCTTCCATGTCGTAAAACGAGGGTGTGTCTGAAGCAGAGTCTGAATATTTATGGACGTGTTTATTATAATTACGATTGTTTTCACCCGCCGCATTTATCAAGGTCACGTCGGGCATACGCTGGTATGGGCAGGTGCGCACTGCTTGATACATGTCACGGCAACTTTGGTGTGCTTCAAATTTACACCGTAAATTTACGCCAAAAGTGCACAACGTTGATACATGAGGCCCAATGAATGGATGGAAAAATACTACAGTTCTGCAGCCTTTCCAATATACTGTATACCTTAGCTCAGTTAACTTTTAGTAGTCTATTAAAAAAACTTTGAACACATAAAAAATACAATTTGTACGATCTGATTTCTTACAAATACCTAAAAAGTGAATCCCTTTGGCTTCTCCAGTCAGGTCTGCAGTCAGGGTCACCACAGCAGATCTGGCACAACTTTTACATCGGATGCCCTTCCTGATGTATCTCCACATGGATAATGGGCAGGGGTGGATTTGAACCAGGAACCTGTGGAAGCAAACACACTACCCATTGGTCCACCACACCCACTGCAAACAACCACCTAAATCTGTTCAGAAAACAAGGCTAAAATGAATCATGCTATTGTCTAATTCTAATTCATGTTTTTCCCTCTTATCATACAGTTTCCCAGTCTGTGTTTGATGTTTTTCTGTCTAAATAAATTGAACTGAGAAGAAAACTGTCACATATTCTAAGTCAATTTACACTGGATTCATGTTTGAAGATGTTTCTTTTTTCTGTTTTTCAGGATCTCATGCACAAATAGGAGGTAAGTTTCTGGTCCCACTTTTCTCCTATTTTTCCACAAGTTCCAAAAAGAATAAAGGAAATAAAGGAACCTGTTGGACTGGGGTTGGACTGAAGTGTCAATTCAGCACTTTACATGCACCTTGTTCAAAAACTGTATCAGGTAACATACAGTTAAGTTTACATTACACGTAGATTTGGTCTGCAATTAAAACATCCAAAGCATCCACTGACTTAACTAGAGCACCGCACTCATAGAGCTCAAACCTCCACCAAAATATCGATCAAATAGGCTTTTCAACGTTAATATCAAATATCCGCTAATACGAAATATGGATCAGATGCAGATCAAGCTTTGTCTGTTCACTGAGAGTGCCACTTTGCACCTCATTGTCACAAATGAGAATGATTGAGGTATAATAATATAATGATTGAGGGTGATTGAGATATAATGCAAAATGTATGCCAAATGGCCGAATATGCCAAATGTATACCGTCTAATTATTATTAGACGGTATTGCTTAAATTTTCATTGTTACGCAGATGATACCCAGCTTTATCTATCCATGAAGCCAGAGGACACACACCAATTAGCTAAACTGCAGGATTGTCTTACAGACATAAAGACATGGATGACCTCTAATTTCCTGCTTTTAAACTCAGATAAAACTGAAGTTATTGTACTTGGCCCCACAAATCTTAGAAACATGGTGTCTAATCAGATCCTTACTCTGGATGACATTACCCTGACCTCTAGTAATACTGTAAGAAATCTTGGAGTCATTTTTGATCAGGATATGTCATTCAAAGCGCATATTAAACAAATATGTAGGACTGCTTTTTTGCATTTACGCAATATCTCTAAAATTAGAAAGGTCTTGTCTCAGAGTGATGCTGAAAAACTAATTCATGCATTTATTTCCTCTAGGCTGGACTATTGTAATTCATTATTATCAGGTTGTCCTAAAAGTTCCCTAAAAAGCCTTCAGTTAATTCAAAATGCTGCAGCTAGAGTACTAACGGGGACTAGAAGGAGAGAGCATATCTCACCCATATTGGCCTCTCTTCATTGGCTTCCTGTTAATTCTAGAATAGAATTTAAAATTCTTCTTCTTACTTATAAGGTTTTGAATAATCAGGTCCCATCTTATCTTAGGGACCTCGTAGTACCATATTACCCCATTAGAGCGCTTCGCTCTCAGACTGCAGGCTTACTTGTAGTTCCTAGGGTTTGTAAGAGTAGAATGGGAGGCAGAGCCTTCAGCTTTCAGGCTCCTCTCCTGTGGAACCAGCTCCCAATTCAGATCAGGGAGACAGACACCCTCTCTACTTTTAAGATTAGGCTTAAAACTTTCCTTTTTGCTAAAGCTTATAGTTAGGGTTGGATCAGGTGACCCTGAACCATCCCTTAGTTATGCTGCTATAGACTTAGACTGCTGGGGGGTTCCCATGATGCACTGTTTCTTTTTATTCACCTCTTTTTTCTCTGTATGCACCACTCTGCATTTAATCATTAGTTATTGATCTCTGCTCCCCTCCACAGCATGTCTTTTTCCTGGTTCTCTCCCTCAGCCCCAACCAGTCCCAGCAGAAGACTGCCCCTCCCTGAGCCTGGTTCTGCTGGAGGTTTCTTCCTGTTAAAAGGGGGTTTTTCCTTCCCACTGTCGCCAAGTGCTTGCTCATAGGGGGTCGTTTTGACCGTTGGGGTTTTTCTGTGATTATTGTATGGCTTTTGCCTTGCAATATGAAGCGCCTTGGGGCAACTGTTTGTTGTGATTTGGCGCTATATAAATTAAATTGATTTGATTTGATTTGATGGGCTTTTCAATATTAAATTCAAATATCCACAAAATCCACAATCTGGATGAGATATGGATCAAACTTTCTCAGGTGATACTGAGTGCCAGTCTGCACCTCACTTACAAATATGAGAGTGATTGGGGCAGGATTAAAATATAATGTAAAACATGCATTCAATGTTTTTTTCAGTGTTAAATTTAAATGGCCATAAAATCTGTAATCCGGATCAAACTCAGGTGATAAAAGATACCACCCTACATAATGCTTTCAAATATTATAGAAATGTGATCTTTTTTGAAATTTTGAAGTTATGAATTTTTGAAAATTCATTCAATGTTCAAGATAAGGATTTTTCCAATTTTCCAAGATTTTTCCTGACTTTGACCTTTGACTTTGGCAAACCTTAACTATCAAGATGTGAATCTTCAGTAAAACTTTTGTAACAAAATATGAAAAATTGTCTTGTTGAAAGGTCTTGAAATATTCTTGATGTGGGACAAGTGAAGAAATATATTTCTTAAAATATAAACATGAAAACATGAAACAGTTTAAAAAATTTAACAAAAAAATGTTATTTAAAGTTGAATATTTTCTTGAAACTGTGTAGCGTTATTTGTTAAAAATAAAAATTGATTGAGCAAATTATAAATAAAAAGTGTTTGCTCAGCTTGACTGAGTGATTCTGTAGCTACAGGCTAAAAGGCTAACCTAATGTTAGCCAGTCATAAGCTTTCAGCAGTGCACTAGCATCATATTTTATTTTTAATTACTCTCACCTCCAGTGGTGGGCACAGATAACCAAAAAATTAACTTCAATAACAGATAACTGAAAAATTATCTTTGATAAAGATAAACCGATAAACCACCCAAAAATGTATCGGAAGTTACAGATAATCGATAACCAATAAATTCCGGTGTTGTCTATAGGACATTTGCAGTTACTAAACAGCTGAAATTGATTTTTAACACGATCGCTTTTGAAAGCATCAACAGCAGTAAAAGACTTAAAGAATAAGCAAGAATGTTTGACCATGCTGCCCCCTGCAGGAAGCAGCACAGACAAATTCTGACAGCACCCACAAAATCAACTCTTAACTAATCATAATCATTTTTCTTTCAACATTCTGCTCCTGCTGGAACACTCTCACCACAGAAGCACACCAAGAGCAGCCATAAGGCCAACTCCTTATCGATTTCAACACTCCGGTCAGGCGGAGGTCTTGAAAAATAAAGTCATACTAACTTATGGTTTTTTGAAAATACTGATAGAATAACTCCATTAATGTCAATTCTGTCATTTGTATAAAGTTAAAATATAACATATATCTTTTAATGTTGAATAAGGCACTAATTCTGAGGTTTTGTAACAAACACAGACTGCAAAGCATTTTGGGTAAAAGTGCTAAACAGTGATTGGTTCAGTAATCCATTATGTAAACCAACACGTTAATGTGACGTGTGTCATGTGTTGGTTTAAAGATAAATGTGCTCTTGTAAAATATTCCATTTTTATTTGTAAAAACAGGCATTTTTACAGCGCCCTGGAAGTGTCATCGCAATTGCATGTTTTAAAACTTTTATGATGTTGTTAAACGTGCACTCAATATTAGTATTAAGTAAGTAAATTTATTTATATAGTGCCTTTCACAGACATAAGGCCATGTACACACGCTTTAAAATGAAAACATATATCTGATATTTTCACTTTATAAACTTCAGACATGACAATAATTTTAAATAACTTGTCTAAAATGAGTGGTTAAAATTTGAACCATAAGTTAAACATGTATGCCTCTGGATGACTTGGTGACATTGCGATTACATTAGTATGGTGTTAAAGGAAATTACTTTTTTTTTGGTCACCAGTTCTCCTTTGCTTACAGACGATAGATTGGTTTCTGTTTGCAGAGGGTAGAACAACATGCCTATTAGGAAACTTTTAACAGGTGGGTCTCAACAGCTTTAGCAGTTTTAAAAATGTTTTTCACTGTTCAGCTTAGTTTAGTACATTATCGGTCTAAAAGTTATCGGATGGTAATTCATCGGAAGATAATTAGTCCGATGATGGTTTTCAAATTTATCTAAAAACATAATCCAATAATGAAAAACATTATCTTCGATAATTATCTGTTATCGGATTATCGGAAGTGTGCCCACCACTGCTCACCTCAGACAAATTTGCAGAAGATCCGTTGCTCAAATTGTGTGCGTGTATGTATATATCCAAAACTGAAGAATTTTGGATTGAGTAGGTCTGCTTGATAATACCCACTGCTGTGTCGCACTTGCCAGCTGCATGCGTGCCATCTTGAAGCAAAAATCACGACAATAACAGAAAGTTTTTGCCACAAGGTGGCCTTTCATTCCAAAAAAAAAACAAAAAACACAGACCTATAGACACTGCCATTCTGTATGCTTTCACCAAATTTCAAGTCAATCAGATGAAAAATACGCCAAATTTAAGGTGAACAAACGAACAAACAAACATATAAACAAAGAAACCAAGAGAGCAACAGTGTTGTTGAACGACTTTAACAAAACTACAGACAGGTGCTAAAACATTGGTGGAGGTAATAACAGACGTCACAGACAAAGGATCACGAAGGACTAAACATATTAGACGGGTAAAAAATAAAACAAGACAAAGATCTCCAGGGCTCATCAAAATATTAAATGTCTGTTAAATAACAATAAAAAAAAGTTAAAGCTGCCCACTCACTCACTCACTCACTCACTCACTCACTCACTGCTTCAAAATGAGCTTGTGTAATAATTGTGTATTTTTCAACAGGCTGTTCAGCAGTGTGACAGCAGCTGGACAAAAAGTGTTTTCATAGTGTTTGATTTTATATCTTGGCATTAAAACCTTCCAGAGGGAAGAAGCTCAAACTCACTGTGCCAAAGTTGCAGTTTGTCATTTAAAATGGCGTTGGCAGTCCGCTGTAACTGCCTGTACAGAGACGCCACCATCGGCTGGGACTCACCAGTCAGTTTAAAAGACCTTTTCACAATTTGGTGCAGAGAATTCTTGTTTCTTTACAGACAGACCATCAACCATGAGATCAAAGAAAATGAATACACTGATTCTATGTTTTTTCATAGAATCAGTTTGATAAAATACAGCCGTGTGGAAGTCGAACAGTTTCCTCAGATTGTACAGTCACTGGTGCTGCATTTTACACACCGTTTTCTTCAAAACTCACTTGAGTCAGTGACATGAACAACCCAGTCTCACAACATGTCGTGATTCAGGAGCATGAAATGTTCATGATATTGTCATGAAAAGCGCCTCATTTTTGTCACGGCAGCACAAATTCATTCTCATTCATTCTGTGATGACTGCACAAAATTAAAAGAGAAGTGGGGGGGTGGGGTGTGTTGGGGATGGTTAAGGTTAACGTTGGGGATGGCAGTAGGGTGAAGCTGAGCAGACACTGTACGATTATTTTCAATCATTGTACTCGGCTCCAGCTCAAACTGTACAACAACACCGCACGGTGTAAAAGTTCAGAGCGCACGATTTATGTTCTCACACTATAGAGGGTTTTCATGTGACGTATCGGTCACGTCATTTTGTGTCCCGCACCCATTCTGGATTATGACGTGGTGGCCGCTGTGATACACTACGTGCATTTGGCGAAGCTTCAACGTCAGTGTGAAGAAGCCTCACGGCACTGTGGCGCTGAGAGAGATCCGCCGCTACCAGAAATCCACTGCTCCCAGAATTTTATTTTATTTTATTTGGCAATAAAATTATATAAGAATACATAAAAATACTACCGAGGATAACACAAGAATTCTTCCAATGTGGATGCTTATTTACATTGTGGTCCTCAAGCACCGAGCTGCTGATCCGCAAGCTGCCCTTCTAGCGCCTGATGAGAGAAATCGCTCAGGACTTCAAGACGACCTCCACTTTCAGAGCTCCGCTGTGATGCTCTGCAGGAGGCCGGTGAGGCTGACCTGGTCGGAGGCTTCCTGGGTCACAATATCACAGTGTGACACTGTTGGCCGGTTCGTTACATCACTAAATTCACTATCTGGTATAAGATACGGATCCACTGAACCAACTGTTACACATCTATCACGATAAATAGCTTTATCTCAAGGATTTAAAGTATCGCAATAACCGTGCATTCTCTCCATTTTTCTATCACGCGCCAGCCTCCTTGTAATCCAGAATGGAGACAACACCTGTCCTGCAGCAAATCGGTCACGTGATTGAAAACCCTCTATACGACCCGATGCTCTGATGCGATCTGACTGCTCACATTGTACGTTCAAAAACCACACGTCGGACTTGTGTTTCCAGAAGCAAAACATAAAATAGACGCTTTTTTCTTCTTTTTTCAAACTTTATTTACATTTCTTATTTTTACAAAAAACTCTTGATGGGAGACATCAAAGTAAAAAAAACCCAAAACAAATAAAAAAACAATACAAAACATTACATGAGTTGAAGGGGGAAGAAAGAAACAGAAGCTGCTGCTGTTTATGCTCTCTCCGGTGTTTGCACATCAGCTCGTCGACGCTTGTAGCGCTGCTTCAACAGCGCGATACCCTCACAGGTTTGATTTTCATCCAACCATACGATTGCCGATCAGGAAGTGGTTGTGAGAGGTTAAAAGCAGCTCGTTACTCCGTGTATACTACACGATGCAGGATGCACGATTAAGCTGAAACTCTGCGCGATCAAGAATTCTTGCACATGTGAAAATTCGGCTGAAAAAGGCCCAAAACTCGCACAGTGTAAACCCAGCTTTAGTAACATTGAGTTAAAAAAAAAAAAAACCCTGTCACTAAAATTTGACTCATTTCGTGACGGAAGCACAAAAAAAAAAAAAAAGAAGAAGAACGTGAGACTGGGCTGACATGAGTCAGCATTTGAGTCAGCATTTATATATGACTGCACATGTTCTATTGTGACATAATGTATGTGGGCATGTTTTCTAAAATCAATGAACAGATCTTTTTTTGTCGATAAAGTACGTTTATTTTGAATGTTAGAATGAAGTGGCATATTTATCTGATAATTGGGGAATGTTTGCTTGGATTTATACCTCTAGAATCAGTGTTTCTTTACCTTTAACTGCAGGGAAAATGATAATCCAAAGCAAGAACGTACTGCTTGTACAAGTATGTACTTAATTATAGCAGAGGTTCCCCCATCAACCTCACACTATGACGCTGAGGAGCTTTTACAAGTAGTTCCATCAGTTCTTTGGCTCACCTGGAACCTTCCACATGGTTTAAAATGTCCCAGAATGTAAAAAACAGTTATCCTAAGACATTAGGGGCGTGGCCACAATGAATGACAGCTCATGTGTTGTTGCATTCATCTCGATCCATGGAAACTGACGACTCACTGAAGGTCCAACAGTAAATGAAGAAAAGCTGAAATAATAATGTGTATGGAAGCTTCTGTCCACATCTTGAACTGAATCCTTCCTGTTTGTTGTCAAATCCAGAATCACTGTTGCTAAATGGGCCCTGAGATTTCCATTGTGTTAATCCTGAGTGTTTGTGCTCTTTCTCTCTGTAGTTTGCGGCATGTCCACTGTGAACGCCAGGATTGTTGGGGGACAAAATGCTCTTGCAGGCAGCTGGCCCTGGCAGGCCAGTCTGCAGACACCAACAATTTTCTGTGGAGGATCTCTTATAAACAAGAGATGGGTTCTGACTGCAGCTCACTGCACGTCAGGGTGAGCAGCTCAACTTCAAATTTCATTCTATTATATATACAAACAGAAATACACATGGGTTAGAATGCATAACACAAAAAGATAAAAATAAATAAACAGTGACAAAGTGACAAGTGACAAAGTTTTTTAATTCGGCACACAAAATATTCAAATAGAAAAAAATGAACAATTCCACAAACAAACACAGACAAAACTAGTGAGTCCGAAAGGGTGTGAGCTGAAGCAAAGCTTATTAGCGCCCACCCCTGCTCGTACAAGTCCAACAATTCTAATCAGTCATATTTACATAAATATAAATTCACTACTACATGTCGACACACAGACATACACATCAATATACTATTCACTTATAATTATATTTATATAGTACCAGATCATAAGAAAGTCAAATCAAGGCACTTTACGCCAGTAAGGACTAACCTTACCAACCCCCAGAGCAAGCACTAGGCAACTGTGGTGAGGAAAAACTCCCTATAAGGAAGAAACCTCAAGCAGACCAGGCTCTTGGGGGTGACCCTCTGCTTGGGCTGTGCCACATATACCTATATACATACGTATATACTTTACAAACATAAATATATACATACATATACACAGTCACTTATATACATATACACCTACCCATATCTATATATCTACATACGCATATACATACCCACACATTCAAATATACAATAAGTCCCACTTATAAATTGAACATTCCATATAATCAAATTATATTTGCTTCTTTATGATACTTAGACATAATGTTCTTTTTGAGTAGTTTCTTAAATCTCACTAAGGTGCTACTCATTCTAACCTCTGTTGAACATTTGTTCCATTTCCTCACCCCAACCACAGACACACAAAAACCCTTTACATTTGTTCTTACTGGTGGTTTCATAAAAATTGCACAACCTCTTAAACTATATCTGGATTCCCTCAATCGGAACAGACTCTGGACATGTCTCGGTAAGGCTTGGTTTTTTCGCATCGAAATAAGTTTGAATTGTAATGTAATCGACCAAATCAATGAATTTTAATAAATTTAAAGACACAAAATAGAGAATGAGGTTGGTTCACGATATTGTTTATTGCAGATGATTCGTATGGCTCGTTTTTGCAAAAGGAATATTGGATTGGTATTTGATTTGTAAGTGTTTCCCCATGACTCAACACAATATGTCATATATGGTACCATCAATCAATCAATCAATCAACTTTTTTCTTATATAGCGCCAAATCACAACAAACAGTTGCCCCAAGGCGCTCCATATTGTAAGGCAAGGCCATACAATAATTATGAAAAACCCCAACGGTCAAAACGACCCCCTATGAGCAAGCACTTGGCCACAGTGGGAAGGAAAAAACTCCCTTTTAACAGGAAGAAACCTCCAGCAGAACCAGGCTCAGGGAGGGGCAGTCTTCTGCTGAGACTGGTTGGGGCTGAGGGAAAAAAAACCCAGGAAAAGACATGCCGTGAAGGGGGCAGAGATCGATCACTAATGATTAAATGCAGAGTGATGCATACGGAGCAAAAAGAGAAAGAAACAGTGCATCATGGGAACCCCCCCACAATCTACGTCTAAAGCAGCATAACCAAGGGATGGTCCAGGGTCACCCGATCCAGCCCTAACAATAAGCCTTAGCGAAAAGGAAAGTTTTAAGCCTAATCTTAAAAGTAGAGAGGGTATCTGTCTCCCTGATCTGAATTGGGAGCTGGTTCCACAGGAGAGGAGCCTGAAAGCTGAAGGCTCTGCCTCCATTCTACTCTTACAAACCCTAGGAACTACAAGTAAGCCCGCAGTCTGAGAGCGAAGCGCTCTAATGGGGTAATATGGTACTACGAGGTCCCTAAGATAAGATGGGACCTGATTATTCAAAACCTTATAAGTAAGAAGAAGAATTTTAAATTCTATTCTAGAATTAACAGGAAGCCAATGAAGAGAGGCCAACACGGGTGAGATATGCTCTCTCCTGCTAGTCCCCGTCAGTACTCTAGCTGCAGCATTCTGAACCAACTGAAGGCTTTTTAGGGAACTTTTAGGACAACCTGATAATAATGAATTACAATAGTCCAGCCTAGAGGAAATAAATGCATGAATTAGTTTTTCAGCATCACTCTGAGACAAGACCTTTCTGATTTTAGAGATATGCGTAAATGCAAAAGGCAGTCCTACATATTTGTTTAATATGCGCTTTGAATGACGTATCCTGATCAAAAATGACTCCAAGATTTCTCACAGTATTACTAGAGATCAGGGAAATGCCATCCAGAGTAACGATCTGGTTAGACACCATGCTTCTAAGATTTGTGGGGCCAAGTACAATAACTTCAGTTTTATCTGAGTTTAAAAGCAGGAAATTAGAGGTCATCCATGTCTTTATGTCTGTAAGACAATCCTGCAGTTTAGCTAATTGGTGTGTATCCTCTGGCTTCATGGATAGATAAAGCTGGGTATCATCTGCGTAACAATGAAAATTTAAGCAATACCGTCTAATAATACTGCCTAAGGGAAGCATGTATAAAGTGAATAAAATTGGTCCTAGCACAGAACCTTGTGGAACTCCATAATTAACTTTAGTCTGTGAAGAAGATTCCCCATTTACATGAACAAACTGTAATCTATTAGACAAATATGATTCAAACCACCGCAGCGCAGTGCCTTTAATACCTATGACATGCTCTAATCTCTGTAATAAAATTTTATGGTCAACAGTATGAAAAGCAGCACTGAGGTCCAACAGAACAAGCACAGAGATAAGTCCACTGTCCGAAGCCATAAGAAGATCATTTGTAACCTTCACTAATGCTGTTTCTGTACTATGATGAATTCTAAAACCTGACTGAAACTCTTCAAATAGACCATTCCTCTGCAGGTGATCAGTTAGCTGTTTTACAACTACCCTCTCAAGAATCTTTGAGAGAAAAGGAAGGTTGGAGATTGGCCTATAATTAGCTAAGATAGCTGGGTCAAAGCCATCAGAGAATGATATAAAGTAAGTAACCCTTCTTGCGGCAGTAGGTCTTTGGCTTTATACAAAATGGCTATAGTTTTTGACAATTTTGATTTCACATCATTTATATGTGGTTTCCAGCTAAGTTTATTATCAATTATAACACCTAAAAATTTATTCTCTGTTACTAACTCAATTTCCTTATTGTTTATAGTTAAATTTTTACATTTGGGTGCCTGTTTATTTCCAAATATAATACATTTAGTTTTCCCAAGGTTGAGTGACAACTTATTAGCATCAAACCAAACCTTAAATTTTTCCAGTTCTTTCTCCACTATGTCCAGAAGCTGTTCAAGATTTTCACCGCTACAGAACACAGTTGTATCATCCGCAAAAAGGACACATCTCAGTGAACTCGACACCCAACTTATATCATTTATATAGATTATAAACAACAAAGGACCCAGCACTGAGCCCTGCGGCACCCCACATGTGACATCCCTGAGTTCAGAATTTGTATTATTGAATTGAACATACTGAAATCTGCCTTGTAAATAACTAGCTATCCATTCATATGCCAGACCTCTGATTCCATATTTCTGCAGTTTACTTAATAGTATTCCATGGTTAATTGTGTCAAACGCTTTCTGTAAATAAAAAAAACACCTATTGTGTATTGTTTATTATCAATTGCAGTTGCAATACTTTCCACAAAGTCCATCAAAGCATGTGATGTAGTTCGAGACCTTCTGAATCCATATTGTTCTTCACAAATGATGTTATGCTTCAGTAAATAATCATTTAATCTTTTAGCAAATATTTTTTCCAAAATTTGGAAAATTGTGGCAGGAGTGATATAGGTCTATAATTAGAAAATGTGTGTTGTCACCAGTTTTAAACAGAGGAATTACTTTGGCTATTTTCATTTGAGAAGGAAATTTACCAGTACTTAGTGACATATTGCAAATATAATTGAACGGTTTTACTATACAATCAATAACTTTTTTAATAAAGCCATATCCAAATTATTAAAATCAGTCGATTTCTTACTTTTTGAACCATGAACCAGATCAAGTATTTCCCTTTCATGAGTACCACCAATGAACATTGAAACAGATTTGTTAAACGTTGAATTATTTACCCAGAAGTTATTAGTTGATGAATCAATCTTACTGGCAAGATTTTTACCCACATTAACGAAGTATTCATTAAAGTGTTCAGCAATAGACTCGTCGTTATCAATCGTGATGTAGTTGTTACTCTGAAAAAATGAAGGATAATCTCTAGTTACTCTATTCTTTTTTACTATTTCATTTAATATGTTCCATGTGTTTTTGATGTTATTTCTATTTTTGACAAGTAACTCATTATAATATGTTTTTTTACTGAGTCTCATGATATTGATTAACTTATTCTTATATGTTTTATACTTACTTTCAGCTTCCTTAGTTCGTAGTTTTATGAATTGTTTATATAGTACGTTTTTCTTTTTACATGCCCTCTGAAGTCTGCACTGTTTCTTTCTCTTTTTGCTCCGTATGCATCACTCTGCATGTAATCATTAGTGATCCATCTCTGCCCCCCTTCACGGCATGTCTTTTTCCTGGTTTTTTCCCTCAGCCCCAACCAGTCTCAGCAGAAGACTGCCCCTCCCTGAGCCTGGTTCTGCTGGAGGTTTCTTCCTGTTAAAAGGGAGTTTTTCCTTCCCACTGTGGCCAAGTGCTTGTTCATAGGGGGTCGTTTTGACCTTTGGGGTTTTTCATAATTATTGTATGGCCTTGCCTTACAATATGGAGCACCTTGGGGCAAGTGTTTGTTGTGATTTGGCGCTATATAAGAAAAAAGTTGATTGATTGATTGATTGAAGTCCCTTAGTTATCCATGGTTTGTTGCTATATTGATTTCTATATATTTTGTCAACAAATGGACAGTGTTTATTATACAAACTGGAAAAAATGGAAATGAAAGCATCATATGACCTGTTAACATCATCAACAAAAACATCTGACCAATTCTGACTTGATAAATCCTCCCTTAAATTATCAATTGTTTCAGGTGTTACTTTTCTACTCATGAATTTGATATTGCTTCGATACATACAACAACCCTCCAATGCAAAGACTGAGAAAACTGCAAAGTGATCACTGATATCACTGACCAGTAGTCCCCCACTAAGATTACCGGATATAACGTTAGTTAAAATATTGTCAATGAGAGTTGTTGAGTCCATAGTTATTCTGCTAGGATGAATGATGGTTGGAAACAGTCCTAAACAGTACAAGGTGTTTATAAATGAGGTAATTTGTGGATGATTGTGAGGGTTTAAAAAATCTATATTGAAATCTCCACAGACAAATAAATGCTTATTTCTGTTGATTTTGTTGTACATTCCTAAGATAATGTCTTCAAAGGTGTCAATATTTGTCCCAGGAGCTCTGTAAATGCAACTAACAACTATGTTTTTGGAGTTTATAGATGTAATTTCTATGGTAACACATTCCATGATGTTGTCCACTGTAAATGACATGTTGTTAATGAGTTCACAGTTATAATCTGACCTTACAAACAATGCAACGCCTCCGCCCCTTCTCGTCTGCCTATTAACCAGGAACAATTCATAACCATCAAGATATACCAGATCTTTATTATCCTCATTTAACCATGTTTCTGAAATTGCAATAACTGAAAAACGTTTTTTGGATGTTTTCAAACAATCATTAATAGTGGACAGATTACGAGAAAGACTTCTGCTGTTGAAATGTATAATTGAAAAAATTTTCATAATTGACTTTATAATTTTGAATTGTTCTTCTGTAAAATATTTGCACTGTCTCACAATATTCTCACTGAAAAAGGTATCAGGATCATTTTCAGATTCGAAGGGGTGGTTAGCAGAGTTATTATAATTAAATGTATCTAGACAGAGCTCCTGGGCAGAAATAAACGGATCATTATCCTTAGTCATTATGTCTCTCTTGTCTCCGGGTGTAGATGATGTGGATGAGTGGGTTGCTCCAGTCTGCATCATGGTGCTGTGATGTGTTTGAGTCCTCATACCTATTGTTCATATTTGTCCAGCTCCTCGATGTTCCTTATTGCCATGACTTTTGCTTGTTCTGGTGATCCGTTCAGTTTGATGAATATTTTACAGTTTGAAGTCCATGTGTGCTGGATTTTTCCCTGTTTCTTTAAGAAGCGTGCTTTCCTGGCGATGTCGGCATTCCGTTTGGTGAGATGTTCATTGATGAATACGTTTGTCCCTTTCAGTTTTCTTCCTTGTTTTAACAGTGCTGTTTTGTGTTTTCTGTTGATGAATCTCATGATGACGGTTCGTTTATCACCGTCATTTCTCCGGGGCAGAGGGTGGCACGCTTCAATGTTATTTAAATCCATTTCTATACCTTTAGATAGGAGGAAATCAGCAACCTGTTTTTCCACAGAGCTGACCTCCTGTTCACTGGGCTCCCCTCCGCTCTCATCTGTTACCGCCCGTGCGTAGGACCGTGGTTTGATATGAAGACCTGTGATGATGACGTCGTTAATTCTGGTGTACTGCTCCAATTCAGCCACTCTATTTTCCAGCTGCACCAGATGCCGGTCTTTCTCGGCGTTCTGGAGCCGTAATGCCTTCACCTCCTCCACCAGATCCATGATAGATTTCTGTTGCTGCTTCACAACAGAAATCTCCTCTGATAGAAAGTCCAGAGATTTTTTAATATCGTCACCTTCCTCCGCTGTCAGAACCTTCTTAGGCCCCATGGTCGGCTTATGAGCAGCTTGTCGATCGCCGATGTTAACAGCCTGCGTTGTTTGTCACCGGGATGGATCTGCACTGCGCTGGTGCCGCGCGGCCTCGGTGTTTCCGTGCTGATGGATCCGCGGTGGCTGCACGAGGCCTCGGGGAAGCGGCACTCGTGACGCGCGGCTTTAATGACGCAGCGCACGGCCTCAGTGAATTCACCACGTTGGGCGGGCCTCGGACGTTGTTGCTGTCCAGTCGCGGGGCTAAGTTGCCGGTTGAGGTGGTATTCCCACTGTCCGGGTTGGCAAACACCGGCGTGGCAGATGGCAACTACAAACACCACCTCAGAAAACTCAGGTACAAACTTTTTGCAGCTCGCTCTGACGACACACAGCTCTGACTGACTGTGACTGACGCAGCTCCCAACTGACTGACTGACGCAGCTCCCAACTGACTGACTGACACAGCTCCCAACTGACTGGGTTGGGAGCTGCTGAAATATAAAAAATAAATGCTGAAACCGTGTTATATTAGGGCCCGGTCCCACTGGCATTTAGGAGGATTTGCGTATGGATTGCGCACAAAATTGGCTCATATTTTCTTAACATCCGCAATATGCGTGAAACATGCTTGTATGAGTCGGCCGACATACGCACACATCCGCAATTATCTCCAGAGGCACGTTTTTCCGTTACCAGGATTTTTGAGCTGCACAAAATTTTGGCTGCGGATGACATCCACCTTACATACTTCATACATACTCAATACATACACAAACATACGCAATCTATGTGCTGTATATTCACCATCATCTGCTGATATCCGCAACTGACAGGGATTTGCGGCTTGGCAGCGGACTGGGAGAGTGTGTAAAAAGGATATTTTGCGTGTCCATCATGTCCACATCACGAACTAAAATAAGTTGTAGCGACTGCATACAGACTGGTCACGAATAAAGCGTTTTATTATGTCTGCTTTGCATCTGATTTGCGGCGGATGCAAATCAGATGCGCTGTGTTCACAGCTGGACGCCGTTCTTTGCTCTACCGGCTGCCACGCGCTCTGCGCTGGATGCTGCCTATATAAAATAATTATTTCATGGCAGATTAATCATTTCATTCTGCAAATTGGCTGTTGAAAATGGCTCTAATCACCTCCTGAATCAGAGGACACAGATGACACTAGAAATATAAACCCAGATATCATAAATTAAGCACCAGAAGTGTGAACCATGACAGGAGCAGTAGTAATTTGAAAAAAGTATTGAACTTTTTCACAATATTCTAATTTTGTGAGATGCACTTGTATATATTAAGGTCCTGACAATAAGGCTGCAGGTCCTGACAATATTCCGGGGCGGGTATTGAGGGACTGTGCATACCAGCTGTCTGAGGTGCTGACAGACATTTTTAACACATCACTGACTTTGGCAGCCGTCCCCACCTGCTTAAAGACTGCCACAATTGTCCCCGTCCCCAAATGTTCTACAGTGAGAAGCCTGAATGACTACCGACCGATAGCTTTAACTCCGGTAGTTATGAAGTGCTTCAAGAGGTTGGTCATGGTCCATATCAAAGACTACATTGATGTCACTGTAGATCCTCACCAGTATGCCTACAAGAGGAACCGCTCCACTGATGATGCCATTTCATCGTTGATTTACTCAGCCCTCACCCATTTGGAGAGCAGGAATTCATATGTCCCCCTGCTCTTTCTGGACTTTTCCTCTGCTTTCAACACCATCATCCCACAGACCCTGGTGCAGAAGCTCTGCTCCCTTGGTTTGAGCTCCACACTGGGGAATTGGGTTTTGAACTTCCTGACCAACCGTCCACAGACTGTAAGGATCCACAATACCATCTCCTCTTCTATCACCCTCAGCACTGGCTCACCTCAGGCTGTGTGCTGAGTCCCCTTCTGTTCACTCTGCTAACATATGATTGCTTAGCAAGACATCCTAGCTGGCATATAGTGAAGTTTGCGGATGACACAGCAGCGGGAGTGACATGTTTAGCCGCATGTTCTCCTTGAATTGCTGGCTGTCTGAGTGGTGTCCAAAAAATGAGGTGGGCTTCATAGAAAATTGGCAAAGCTTCTGGGGAAAACCTGGTCTTGTTAGGAGAGACGGCATCCATCCCACTTTGGATGGAGCAGCTCTCATTTCTAGAAATCTGGCCAATTTTCTTCAATCCTCCAAACCGTGACTATCCAGGGTTGGGACCAGGAAGCAGAGTTGTAGTCTTACACACCTCTCTGCAGCTTCTCTCCGCCTGCCATCCCCTCATTACCCCATCCCCGTAGAGACGGTGCCTGCTCCCAGACCACCAATAACCAGTAAAAATCTATTTAAGCATAAAAATTCAAAAGAAAAAATAATATAGCACCTTCAACTGCACCACAGACTAAAACAGTTAAATGTGGTCTATTAAGCATTAGGTCTCTCTCTTCTAAGTCCCTGTTGGTAAATGATATAATAATTGATCAACATATTGATTTATTCTGCCTTACAGAAACCTGGTTACAGCAGGATGAATATGTTAGTTTAAATGAGTCAACACCCCCGAGTCACACTAACTGTCAGAATGCTCGTAGCACAGGCCGAGGCGGAGGATTAGCAGCAATCTTCCATTCCAGCTTATTAATTAATCAAAAACCCAGACAGAGCTTTAATTCATTTGAAAGCTTGACTCTTAGTCTTGTCCATCCAATTGGAAGTCCCAAAAACCAGTTTATTTGTTATTATCTATCGTCCACCTGGTCGTTACTGTGAGTTTCTCTGTGAATTTCAGACCTTTTGTCTGACTTAGTGCTTAGCTCAGATAAGATAATTATAGTGGGTGATTTTAACATCCACACAGATGCTGAGAATGACAGCCTCAACACTGCATTTAATCTATTATTAGACTCTACTGGCTTTGCTCAAAATGTAAATGAGTCCACCCACCACTTTAATCATATCTTAGATCTTGTTCTGACTTATGGTATGGAAATAGAAGACTTAACAGTATTCCCTGAAAACTCCCTTCTGTCTGATCATTTCTTAATAACATTTACATTTACTCTGATGGACTACCAGCAGTGGGGAATAAGTTTCATTACACTAGAAGTCTTTCAGAAAGCGCTGTAACTAGGTTTAAGGATATGATTCCTTCTTTATGTTCTCTAATGCCATATACCAACACAGTGCAGAGTAGCTACCTAAACTCTGTAAGTGAGATAGAGTATCTCGTCAATAGTTTTACATCCTCATTGAAGACAACTTTGGATGCTGTAGCTCCTCTGAAAAAGAGAGCTTTAAATCAGAAGTGCCTGACTCCGTGGTATAACTCACAAACTCACAGCTTAAAGCAGATAACCCGTAAGTTGGAGAGGAAATGGCGTCTCACTAATTTAGAAGACCTTCATTTAGCCTGGAAAAAGAGTCTGTTGCTCTATAAAAAAGCCCTCCGTAAAGCTAGGACATCTTTCTACTCATCACTAATTGAAGAAAATAAGAACAACCCCAGGTTTCTTTTCAGCACTGTAGCCAGGCTGACAAAGAGTCAGAGCTCTATTGAGCTGAGTATTCCATTAACTTTAAGTAGTAATGACTTCATGACTTTCTTTGCTAACAAAATTTTAACTATTAGAGAAAAAATTACTCATAACCATCCCAAAGACGTATCGTTATCTTTGGCTGCTTTCAGTGATGCCGGTATTTGGTTAGACTCTTTCTCTCAGATTGTTCTGTCTGAGTTATTTTCATTAGTTACTTCATCCAAACCATCAACATGTCTATTAGACCCCATTCCTACCAGGCTGCTCAAGGAAGCCCTACCATTATTTAATGCTTCGATCTTAAATATGATCAATCTATCTTTGTTAGTTGGCTATGTACCACAGGCTTTTAAGGTGGCAGTAATTAAACCATTACTTAAAAAGCCATCACTTGACCCAGCTATCTTAGCTAATTATAGGCCAATCTCCAACCTTCCTTTTCTCTCAAAAATTCTTGAAAGGGTAGTTGTAAAACAGCTAACTGATCATCTGCAGAGGAATGGTCTATTTGAAGAGTTTCAGTCAGGTTTTAGAATTCATCATAGTACAGAAACAGCATTAGTGAAGGTTAAAAATGATCTTCTTATGGCCTCAGACAGTGGACTCATCTCTGTGCTTGTTCTGTTAGACCTCAGTGCTGCTTTTGATACTGTTGACCATAAAATTTAATTACAGAGATTAGAGCATGCCATAGGTATTAAAGGCACTGCGCTGCGGTGGTTTGAATCATATTTGTCTAATAGATTATAATTTGTTCATGTAAATGGGGAATCTTCTTCACAGACTAAGGTTAATTATGGAGTTCCACAAGGTTCTGTGCTAGGACCAATTTTATTCACTTTATACATGCTTCCCTTAGGCAGTATTATTAGACGGTATTGCTTAAATTTTCATTGTTACGCAGATGATACCCAGCTTTATCTATCCATGAAGCCAGAGGACACACACCAATTAGCTAAACTGCAGGATTTTCTTACAGACATAAAGACATGGATGACCTCTAATTTCCTGCTTTTAAACTCAGATAAAACTGAAGTTATTGTACTTGGCCCCACAAATCTTAGAAACATGGTGTCTAACCAGATCCTTACTCTGGATGGCATTACCCTGACCTCTAGTAATACTGTGAGAAATCTTGGAGTCATTTTTGATCAGGATATGTCATTCAAAGCGCATATTAAACAAATATGTAGGACTGCTTTTTTGCATTTACGCAATATCTCTAAAATTAGAAAGGTCTCAGAGTGAAAAACTAATTCATGCATTTATTTCCTCTAGGCTGGACTATTGTAATTCATTATTATCAGGTTGTCCTAAAAGTTCCCTGAAAAGCCTTCAGTTAATTCAAAATGCTGCAGCTAGAGTACTAACGGGGACTAGAAGGAGAGAGCATATCTCACCCATATTGGCCTCTCTTCATTGGCTTCCTGTTAATTCTAGAATAGAATTTAAAATTCTTCTTCTTACTTATAAGGATTTGAATAATCAGGTCCCATCTTATCTTAGGGACCTCGTAGTACCATATCACCCCAATAGAGCGCTTCGCTCTCAGACTGCAGGCTTACTTGTAGTTCCTAGGGTTTGTAAGAGTAGAATGGGAGGCAGAACCTTCAGCTTTCAGGCTCCTCTCCTGTGGAACCAGCTCCCAATTCAGATCAGGGAGACAGACACCCTCTCTACTTTAAGATTAGGCTTAAAACTTTCCTTTTTGCTAAAGCTTATAGTTAGGGCTGGATCAGGTGACCCTGAACCATCCCTTAGTTATGCTGCTATAGACGTAGACTGCTGGGGGGTTCCCATGATGCACTGTTTCTTTCTCTTTTTGCTCTGTATGCACCACTCTGCATTTAATCATTAGTGATCGATCTCTGCTCCCCTCCACAGCATGTCTTTTTCCTGGTTCTCTCCCTCAGCCCCAACCAGTCCCAGCAGAAGACTGCCCCTCCCTGAGCCTGGTTCTGCTGGAGGTTTCTTCCTGTTAAAAGGGAGTTTTTCCTTCCCACTGTAGCCAAGTGCTTGCTCACAGGGGGTCGTTTTGACCGTTGGGGTTTTACATAATTATTGTATGGCCTTGCCTTGCAATATAAAGCGCCTTGGGGCAACTGTTTGTTGTGATTTGGCACTATATAAAAAAAAAATTGATTGAATTGATACAGAGAGGAGGTGGAACATCTGGTGCAGTGGTGCAGAGATAACAATCTCTGCATCAATGTGAAGAAAACCAAGGAAATGGTCGTGGATTTTAGGAGAAACAAGGGCCCTCCTTCTCCTTTGTATATTGGAGGACCAGCTGTGGAAGTGGTCTCCAGCTTTAGGTACCTGGGTGTGCACATATCTAGTGATCTCACCTGGGGTGCCAATACCTCTCATTTGGTCAAGAAAACCCATCAACGCCTCTATTTCCTTAGGAAGCTGTGGAGAGCTGGACTTAGGAGCTCCATTTTGAGGAGCTTCTATCACTGTACAGTGGAGAGCATCCTCTGCACCTGTATTAGTGTGTGGCACGGCAGCTGCACAGCTGTTGAGAGAGGGGCTCTGCAGAGGGTGGTAACGGCTGCACAGAGGATTGTAGGGGGCAGCCTTCCCACCACCTCGGATCGTTACTTATCATGGTGTAGGGAAAGGGCTCTCCGCATTCTGAGGGACTCCTCCCATCCCGCACACAGTTTGTTTCAGCTCCTTCCCTCAGGCAGGAGGTTCACGAGCATTCAGAGCAGAACTACTAGGCTGAGAAGCAGCTTCTTTCCTGAGGCTGTAAGGCTGTTGAACTCGAGCTGTGCTCTATAAGAATTACATCATCATATATAGACTGCACTAAACCACTTTAATTGTCCATATGCAAAAACCCTGTGTGCACCATATGTGCAATATTGGTTTTTATTAATTCCCAGTGCAATATCATAGTTATGTATCTATACTTGGTATTAAATGTCGTAATATTGGTTATTATTCTGATTCATTTTAACAGGTTATATTTAATTATTATTTATGTTTTTAAATAACCGGGAACTGAGTACAAATTTTGTACCGCTAACATGGAAATGTGAGTTGGTATGAAAATAAAGTTCCTTGAATCCTTGAATTATTATTATTATTATTATTATTATTATTATTATTATCATTATTATTATTATTATTATTATTATTTACATTTATTTAACCAGGAAAGTCTCACTGAGATTAAAAATTTCTTTTGCAAGGGAGTCCTGGCCAAGAGGCAGAAAAAGTTACACTACAATTCAAATTCAATTCACACAATTAAAATAAATAAGATTAACAAACAGTTACAATTTAAAGAGGTCATCTCAAGTCTGGACTTAAATGTGCTCAATGAAACAAGTTCAGTTAATTTCCAGTCTTTTTGCAGCATGATCCATGTAGACAGAGCCAAGTAAACAAAAGCCCTTTTTCCCAGTTCTGTGCAGGCAAATGGAACAGAGAGCAACAAATGATCATTTGAAGACAAAGAATAAGAGTCAACACTAGGCTCAAACTGCCTGTGACTCTGGTACTGGCACATTCCAATCTAATGGCTGCATTCACATAAGAAAAGGTGGCCTAAAGAGTGGTAAATTACCCCAGCGGTGCCATTTGGCACCCTCGGGTAGAAAAAGGAGTAGTGAGAAAAGGCTGGTAGTTCTAGTGTTAAGTGCATCACCCAGTTTTAATGAGGTAATCATTTATAATTCAGAGAGCAATTAAGCTGCAGCGTCACAAAAACCCTTCCAAAGCTGAAATAATACATAATGAGGACAAACACCTTTGCATCCGGTGAACTTTGATGCAGCACATCAAGCCAAAAAGCAACTTTGTTTTCCTTGTGTCCCATGGACATGACTGCCACCTGCTGGTAGGTTAGTGGATTCTGCTTTGATGATGGATGACAGGTGTGACTGTTCATGAGATGAACAAACTCTTCCTGAACACACATGTCCTGAGTCACAGAAATACACTACAGTCAGTCCAGGAATGCTGGGAGAAGAGCCCAACTTTTTCCAGATTTCATTTATTTGGAAATTCATCAAGTACATAAAAGCAAACAAACAAACAAAAAACCCACATTGACAAAACATGTAAAATTTCAAGGATAACACAAAAAGATTGAGACGTATTTCCACTGAGGTCACATCCTTTTGGTGTGATGAAAAAACATACTCGGGCTATTTTCTTTATTCAAATTATGTCATAATCATTGCGTTATTGTGATCCATCTGTCCACATGTATATTTCTGATGACAAACGCTATGCAAATAATCTGAAGTGGATTATTATTACATCTGCCAAGGACGTAATAAAATCATTGTCACTTATTGATTCATTTGATTTATTTACAGTCGTATGCAAAAGTTTGGCCACACCTGATAATTTTCATTATTTTCCTTTATAAATCAAATCCAGTCTGGCACTTATTAGGAGCCGACAAACTGTTGCACTCACATAAACTGTGACTACAGCAGCCTGGTTCACAACCTTTACACCTGCTCTGATTCTCAGCACCACAGCGGGTGAGTGGACTGTGCATCTGGGTCGTCTGCTTCAACAGGGGTCCAACCCTAACGAGGTGTCTCGATCAGTGACGCAGATCATTCAGCATCCTGGCTACGTTTCAGGGACCTTCGATAATGACATCAGCCTCCTGCAGCTCTCAGTTGACGTGAATTTCACAGCCTACATTTTGCCAGTCTGCCTGGCAGCATCGGGCAGCACCTTCAACGCTGGCACCGACACCTACGTCACTGGCTGGGGGAAGATCAGTGAAACAGGTGGGTCATGAAGCCAACATCAGTGCTTTTTTTAGTGAGAGACAAATGAAACAGAAAACAAACAAAACATTAAAATGCATTTCAAGCTGTGAGAAAACATCAAATTGGACTAAGAATAAAAGTGCACAGACTATAGATTTGGATTGGCTGATGATTATTGGGCCTCATTCAAGAATCACTCGTACGAAGAGATTTGTGAGAATTTCCAAATTCACAGATTTTCTTGTATTTAGACTTTTTCCTCGGAGGGAACTAAATCCACGAGTGGTGCAGATATTGGTTTTTAGTAACTTATTGAATACTTCATTACTTTGAAGTAGTTTTTGAAAATCCTACATCAATTACACAACCTGAACTCAGGTCAGTTCCTGATGGCATCACCAAAAGTGGATGAATCTATTAGTTCATCATACTATCACAAAATACACAACGTTTTCATGATTTTGTTATAAATTAATTTCGTGACAGAATCACAAAATTTAAGGTGACACGGGGGGGGGGGGGGGGGGGGTCTGTATGGGTTAGGGTTTGGGGAAGGGGTAGGGTAAGAAATAGTAAAATTTGAAAAAGTGTAACAAAAATACGGCTCATTTTGTGACAGGATCATGATCAAAGTGAGACTGGGCTACAATTACACATCATAATTACACTGATGGTGTCCTGCTTAAGTCTACAATTTGAACAGGGACATATGCAGTGGGGGGTCAGACCAACACACAGATAATGTTCCTTTATTTTCGTCCCATGGACCGATAGAATACAATGGAATGAAATAGAATAGAATAGTCTTTGTCATTGTACATATATACAATGAAATGTGTCCTCTGCATTTAACCATCCTAATTATACCCCTGTCACACATCGCCGAGGAGTGCCGTCGACTTATGAAATGGTGCACAGCCGAAAGGTGTCGGATATCAGTTCCAAAATGTT
The DNA here is from genome assembly GCF_902500255.1 of Thalassophryne amazonica. Classification (NCBI taxonomy): domain Eukaryota; kingdom Metazoa; phylum Chordata; class Actinopteri; order Batrachoidiformes; family Batrachoididae; genus Thalassophryne; species Thalassophryne amazonica. Next base: position 84,075,861 of record NC_047118.1, read on the forward strand.
CTGACAGACATCTGCAGACGTCGACACACTTGGTCAAAATCATGTGTGAAGCACATGTTCATAATTCTCCGGGTGTGGTCGAGATGGGACACCTGTCCGATGTCAGTCCATATGTTCTGAGGACCATCTAACCGCAATTGAAATGTTCTGATGGTGGAAAAACGCGATCCGAAACGATTTGAGCACATAGGATGGAACCTCGAGACATATCTTGCAGGGTATGTCTGCCGGTATGTCCAGTATGTCCTGCACATACCAGTATAATAATGTCCACTCCCCGGAGTGCAAAGGAACCGTTGAAATGTACAAGGTCTGCTCAGAAAGTATCAGACCTTTTTATTTTTTTCAAAAACCATATGGATTTGAATCACGTGTGATTGCATCAGACAAGCTTGAACCTTCGTGCGCATGCGTGAGTTTTTTCACGCCTGTCGGTTGCGTCATTCGCCTGTGAGCAGGCTTTGTGTGAGCACTGGTCCACCCTCTCGTCGGACTTTTATTGCAAATAAAATGTCTGAACGATTTGGAGCTTTGCTGCATCAATTTTTTTCCAGAAACTGTGAGAGACCTCCAGGTGGACACCGTTCGGAAAATTAATATGGCTTTCAGGGACGATTTTATGGGGATTATACAGATTAAGGAGTGTTACTGCCGCTTTAAGGACAGCCCACAACTGCTGAGAGCGCGCCGCGCTCTGAGCGCCGATCCACATGCTCAGACCCCGCTGAAACAACCAGATCATTTCCAACGTGAAGGCTTTGTTGATCCGGGACCTCGTCTGACTTTCACAAAAAGGCAGAAGGCGTGGACATCAGCACTTTTTTGGCACATTCCACTGTTACAGGAGTTTTTTTCATGGAAAGAAAAGCGGAGGGACGCGCCACGGAGCCGTTCATTACGCAGGACAAAACCACCTCGGTGTTGGTCTCACAGGACGGCTTTGAGATGGCTTTCAGACGGATTCCAGTTGCTTTTCAGTTGTGTGATTATCCGATTGCGATTGTGCATGAGCTGGACATGCCCCAACATGTCCTGTGAGGCTTCATCACGGCGTTGCTTTGCGCCATGTCGCAGTGGAGCCGCTCCTCTTTCCATGACAAAAACTCCTGTAACAGTGAAATGTGCCGTTCATTTCTAAACTGGACGCTGTCTTGATCCGGTATGTATTCTGACTAGCACAGGAATTGTGAAAAGACGTGGACATCAGCACTTTTTCAGCACATTAAGACAGACGTGCGGAGGAGTTCCGCACGTCTGTGGCACGCTTCATCTTATTGTCAGGCTGGGAGGTAATGAGGCACTGACTGAGGCTGGACGCAACATGCAGACTCACAGACTGGTGTATGAGTAAAGGCTGGGTCTTTAATGCAGACACGGGTACGGTACACAGGCAAGCAGTCCACGATGCAAAAGTACAGATAAGGGCGAGGCAATAAGTCGAGGTCCAAAACAAGCAGGGTTCAGTAAACCAGCAATTAGGCAATCAGAGCAGAGGCAAAAACGGGTTCCAAAACACAGAGCAGGGGCCAAATACACAGCTAGACAAACACCAGAACTGTGACATGAGCTGGTAAGTGACAAAGTCGACAAACGGGCAGGGAGGAAGTGAACAAAAGCAGTTCAGATAAGAACAGGTGGTAAATTGATAACGAGATGCACGTGGTGGGAGAAGGATCTGGAAGGGGGTGTGGTCAGGTGAATCCAAGAGAAGAAAAGAGATGCAAGAAAAGGCAGTGACAAGTGGGCAAGGAAATGACAAACAAAACTGGGTTTGGCCAAGAAAGATGAGGAAGTGCAGGTGCAGGACAAGAGAGTGCAATGATCAGAGGGAGACTGTGATAACAATGAAACTGGGCGTGAATACATGAGAACTCAGATGAGTGCAGACACGGGGCAGACGAAGACAGGATGAGACAGGCAGGTGTAAGTCAGGAGTGAAAAGAATTACTGACATGACAACTAATGACAAAAGAAACACGAACTGGCAAAACAAACTAGAACAGGACTGAAAAGCAAACCAGAAGATAATAAACAGAAAATAAACTACATAAAAACTGATCAAATAATAGGAAATTAAACGCTATGGCAAAACTAAAGTGGAACAGACTGAGAAATAAACTATAAGTAAAACAGAGACTAAGTGATAACAAAATCTGACATTAAAGTACTACAGATAACAGAAATGAGACCAGCAAAAATAAGCAGATGATAAGCAATTGTAGCAGGATGAAGGTCCTGGGTCCTGATTGAAAAGGCGTTCCCGCTAGCTTGGCTAACGTATGTAGCAGGATGAAGGTCCTGGGTCCTGATTGAAAAGACGTTCTCGCTAGCTTGGCTAAAGTATGTAGCAGGATGAAGGTCCTGGGTCCTGTTTGAAAAGGCGTTCCCGCGAGCTTGGCTAATGTAAGTTCAACTTTGTGAAAATGCTTTAAAAGCATGTTTCATATTTGTTGTTATTAAATTCAATTTGTGTCTCTTTAGTCTCGCTTCCTTCTCCACAAAATCTTCAGGAGGTGAAGGTGCCAATTGTAGGTCCCAGAACATGCAAGTGTGACTATGGAGCTTCAGTCATCACCAGCAACATGATCTGTGCCGGATTTCAGGAGGGTGGGAAGGACGCCTGCCAGGTAATCATGAAATCACACAGTGTTTCTTCAGATCATATTTTCCATAAACATCCTTCATCCACGTTCACTCAGAATGGTCCTGTGTTCAAAGGGTGACTCAGGTGGTCCGCTGGTGATCAAGAATAACACTGTTTGGGTCCAGGCTGGAATTGTGAGTTTTGGAGAGGGTTGTGCTGAGCCTAATTTCCCTGGAGTCTACACCAGAGTGTCTGTGTATGAGACCTGGATTAAAAGTTACATCACCTCAGACCAGCCTGGCTTCATCATCTACACATCCACTGGGACCGACAGTGACCTCAGTGTCTCCTGTAATGGTGTACCGCCACTTCCAACCACCACTATGACCACCACCACATCGCCAACCACAACTACAATGACCACACCTCCAACCACAACTTTACAGCGAATCACACCTCCAACCACTACCACAGCCACCACTACACCTCCAACCGCAACTACAACCACCACACCTCCAACCACTACCACAGCCACCACTACACCTCCAACCGCAACTACAACCACCACACCTCCAACCACTACCACAGCCACCACTACACCTCCAACCGCAACTACAACCACTATGACTACCACCGCACATCCAAGCACTGTTACAACCTCTAAGACCACCACTGCACATCCAGCCACTACTACGGCCACCACCATGCATCCAACCACTACTACAACAACCACTACCGTGCCTCCAACCACTACCACAGCCACCACTACACCGTCAGTCAAAGTTCCTGTACCTACAACAGTCACAGCCAAATGTGAGTATATGAAATCCAGTGTTTGTGAATGGATTTATAAATGTTTTACCACATATTGACAGAGAAATGCAAAATGTATTATACTCCTGCATTCTCGGAAATACTTTAACTTAAATTAAATGTGATTTTGGAGGTGAGCTAATGCTGTAACTTGTCCCACCATGAAGCAAACACACTCATCATTGTGAGTGGTGGTAATACAACCCCTGGCAAAAATTATGGAATCACCGGCCTCGGAGGATGTTCATTCAGTTGTTTAATTTTGTAGAAAAAAAGCAGATCACAGACATAACACAAAACTAAAGTCATTTCAAATGGCAACTTTCTGGCTTTAAGAAACATTATAAGAAATCAGGAAAAATAATTGTGGCAGTCAGTAATAGTTACTTTTTTAGACCAAGCAGAGGGAAAAAATATGGGCTCACTCAATTCTGAGGAAACAATTATGGAATCACCCTGTAAATTTTCATCCCCAAAATTAACACCTGCATCAAATCAGATCTGCTCATTAGTCTGCATCTAAAAAGGAGTGATCACACCTTGGAGAGCTGTTGCACCAAGTGGACTGACATGAATCATGGCTCCAACATGAGAGATGTCAATTGAAACAAAGGAGAGGATTATCAAACTCTTAAAAGAGGGTAAATCATCATGCAATGTTGCAAAAGATGTTGGTTGTTCACAGTCAGCTGTGTCTAAACTCTGGACCAAATACAAACAACATGGGAAGGTTGTTAAAGGCAAACATACTGGTAGACCAAGGAAGACATCAAAGCGTCAAGACAGAAAACTTAAAGCAATATGTCTCAAAAATCGAAAATGCACAACAAAACAAATGAGGAATGAATGGGAGGAAACTGGAGTCAATGTCTGTGACCGAACTGTAAGAAACCGCCTAAAGGAAATGGGATTTACATACAGAAAAGCTAAACGAAAGCCATCATTAACACCTAAACAGAAAAAAACAGGGTTACAATGGGCTAAGGAAAAGCAATCGTGGACTGTGGATGACTGGATGAAAGTCATATTCAGTGATAAATCTCGAATCTGCATTGGGCAAGGTGATGATGCTGGAACTTTTGTTTGGTGCCGTTCCAATGAGATTTATAAAGATGACTGCCTGAAGAGAACATGTAAATTTCCACAGTCATTGATGATATGGGGCTGCATGTCAGGTAAAGGCACTGGGGAGATGCCTGTCATTACATCATCAATAAATGCACAAGTTTACGTTGATATTTTGGACACTTTTCTTATCCCATCAATTGAAAGGATGTTTGGGGATGATGAAATCATTTTCAAGATGATAATACATCTTGCCATAGAGCAAAAACTGTGAAAACATTCCTTGCAAAAAGACACATAGGGTCAATGTCATGGCCTGCAAATAGTCCGGATCTTAATCCAATTGAAAATCTTTGGTGGAAGTTGAAGAAAATGGTCCATGAAAAGGCTCCAACCTGCAAAGCTGATCTGGCAATAGCAATCAGAGAAAGTTGGAGCCAGATTGATGAAGAGTACTGTTTGTCACTCATTAAGTCCATGCCTCAGAGACTGCAAGCTGTTATAAAAGCCAGAGGTGGTACAACAAAATACTAGTGATGTGTTGGAGCGTTCTTTTGTTTTTCATGATTCCATAATTTTTTGCTCAGAATTGAGTGATTCCATATTTTTTCCCTCTGCTTGGTCTAAAAAAGTAACAGTTACTGACTGCCACAATTTTTTTTCCCTGATTTCTTATAGCGTTTCTTAAAGCCAGAAAGTTGCCATTTGAAATGACTTTAGTTTTGTGTCATGTCTGTGATCTGCTTTTTTTCTACAAAATTAAACAACTGAATGAACATCCTCCGAGGCCGGTGATTCGATCATTTTTGCCAGGGGTTGTATACTGGAGATATATTCATACGGTGCACCCACAAAGTATTCATATCGCTGCACTTTTTCCACATTTTTATGTTACATCCTTTACGCCCTAAAAATAAATAAATAAATAGTTAATCATCCCTGCCCCATGCCAAAATCGCCCCACATCAATTTATTTATTTATTTATTGGCAAATTTCATCGACGGCGGTACAGCTGGTGCAATAACCGGCACGTCCGCTCTGTGGTGAGTATGCTTTGGCCGAAGACGGCCGAAGTTAACCGAGCCGGGCTCAGAACTTGCCACTTGATAATGGAGGTAGCTTGGACATGAAGTACAATGGCTGCAAGGTGAGTTTTGGCAAACTGTAGCTGAAATTTCACATCTTTGAAGAAAACCTTCTCTCTTGTATCAGAGAAAACTAAAAAATAGAAAAATAAAAGCAATAAAATAAAATCAAAAATCATCCCGCACTCGTCATTTTTTTCTGATGTCAAGGTTGATAAACTCATGTTATTTTTATGGAATCTTATTCCAAATGGATGCATTTCATTTTTTCCCCTCAATATTCTGGACACAGTACCCCATAATGACAATGTGAAAATGTACATAAGTATTCACAGCCTTTGCCATGAAGCTCAAAAATGAGCTCAGGTGACTCCTGTTTCCACTGATCATCCTTGAGATGTTTCTGCAGCTTAATTAGACAGAACTTTATTAATTCCTTGGGAAGACTCCCTTAGTGAAATTAAGCTTCCAGCAGCATTGTATACCAGCACACAGGGTAAGAAGCACACAGTGCATGGGCAGTGCCAGGGGGGCGCTAGGGGGTGCTAGAGCACTCCCTGGATTTGTCATAGCACACCCATAGTACTCCCATGAAAATAATTCCTCATTTATTATTTTAATTTAATTTCATGTTTTTAAGGACTTGTCTAAACTGAAACTGAATTTTTACTATACAATCTTTCTCTTCATCATTTTCAAAAAGTGTTACATTCAAGAAATATCTCCGTCCCCACAGATCCAGTAAAACCACTTGAAAATGCTGTAGTACACATGCCAGGCCTGTATGTAGCGCTGTAACGCTTCTACAAAAAAATGAAGAAGATGTGGAGCTAACAACAAATGCTAAAAATTTAGAAGCCAGCTCATGGATTAAATAAAGCCTTTTAATCTGACCTGTTGCCAGGATTCATCATCACAGCTGAAAACTGTTCTCCACATGACACCATTGTTTTGGAAGATGACGTCTGGAAATGTACTAATTCGTTATGATGGAAGTTACTTGTTAAGGGTTTTTTTAAAAGGGTTTTTTAAGAAGTCCCTCAGCGTCTGTCTGCCCTGGGTGAGTTTCTCAGACTGAGCTGGAGGACGCCGGTGTTCTGTCAAGATGTGCGTTGTCTAATTGTGCGTCTTGCCACATAAATCAACAGTTCCACATCCTGTCAATATCAAATCAAATCAAATCAATTTTATTTATATAGCGCCAAATCATAACAAACAGTTGCCCCAAGGCGCTTTATATTGTAAAGCAAACGCCATACAATAATTACAGAAAAACCTCAACGGTCAAACGAGCCCCTATGAGCAAGCACTTGGCGACAGTGGGAAGGAAAAACTCCCTTTTAACAGGAAGAAACCTCCAGCAGAACCAGGCTCAGGGAGGGGCAGTCTTCTGCTGGGACTGGTTGGGGCTGAGGGAGAGAACCAGGAAAAAGACATGCTGTGGAGGGGAGCAGAGATCAATCACTAATGATTAAATGCAGAGTGGTGAATACAGAGCAAAAAGAGAAAGAAACACTCAGTGCATCATGGGAACCCCCCAGCAGTCTAAGTCTATAGCAGCATAACTAAGGGATGGTTCAGGGTCACCTGATCCAGCCCTAACTATAAGCTTTTTCAAAAAGGAAAGTTTTAAACTTAATCTTAAAAGTAGAGAGGGTGTCTGTCTCCCTGATCTGAATTGGGAACTGGTTCCACAGGAGAGGAGCCTGAAAGCTGAAGGCTCTGCCTCCCATTCTGCTCTTACAAACCCTAGGAACTACAAGTAAGCCTGCAGTCTGAGAGCGAAGCGCTCTATTGGGGTGATATGGTACTAAGAGGTCCCTAAGATAAGATGGGACCTGATTATTCAAAACCTTATAAGTAAGAAGAATTTTGAAGAATATTGTGTTGTAAATACAGTGTGCACTTGCAAACTTTAACTTTTTAAAATTGAAAACACACTTATTGCTGTTGTAGTTTCACTCCTCGGTTGGGGAGCTCAATGCGGTAAAGAGAGGCACATCAATCCGCCAGGGGGAGGTGTGAAAGTCTGGGCAGAGAGAACTGCGCATGCACACGGAGGGCTGGCCTCTCGATAGGAATGACATCTCATCGGAACGCCAGCACTTTGTCCCAGCACCAGCAAGAAGAAAAAAATGCTCAATTACACTGTAAAATTACACTGTTAACAACATGTTACAGAGGCTGGGCGATGACATCATCCTTTCAGTTTTCCACAGTAAGACACTTGTGGCATTTTCAGATTCATGTGATTAGATAAATATTTCACTCATAAAAGAAAATAAACATTCATCAACAAAACATACTGTTTTTCACAAAATGAGTGTAAAGTGACGTTCAATGACATCACGTTAACAATGCCATGATAATAATAATAATTAATAATAATAATGATAATAAATTTCATTTATAATGCAATTTCACTAATAAAAGTCTCAAAGTGCCCCAGAAAAAAATAAAGCCAAGGACAAACAAGAGAATAAAAACAGAAAATCTTAAGACAAAAACAGCAGAATAGAATAAAACCAAAATAAAATAGAATAAAAAGACTAAGATGCAACAGATTCAAATTTCAAACTGTTAACTGTGGGACCTTATGTAGACAGGTGTGTGTCTTTCCAAATCATGTCCAATCAACTGAATTTACCCCAGGTGGACTCCAATTAAGCTGTAGAAACATCTCAAGGATGATCAGTGGAAACAGGAGGCACCTGGGCTCAATTTTGAGCTTCATGGCAAAGAATGTGAATATTAACAGTATGTACATGTGATTTCTTAGGGGGTTTATTATTATTATTTATTTTTTAATAAATTTGCAAAAATCTCCAAAAACTTATTTGATATTGTCATTATGGGATATTGTGTGTAGAATTTTGAGGGAAAAAAAAGGATTTCATCCATTTTGGAATAAGGCTGTAACATAACAAAATGTTGAATATGTGGAATGCTGTCGATACTTTACAGGTGCAGTGTAAATATATGAAGAGTTCAGATGCAAAACCCAGTAAGTCCTTTTTTTGCAAATGGAGAAAAATGCAGTTGAAAATGGAGATTTAAAGGAAACCCTATGCAGAAATGCACAGACTTTCATTGATAACATGAAAACAGTTTGTTCAAATTCTTTCATATTTTGCACACAGATGGTCCCCTTGACAGCCAACTACATGTTGGCGTCAACTAAAAATTTCTGGTTTTGGACATACTGGATTTTGCATCTGAACTTTAAAAAGAAATGTCACCTCTCATCATTTTGTGTTTCTCTGCAGCTGTGGTGTGCGGCCAGGCCCCTTTGAATTCACAAATTTTGGCAGCAAACTCTGCTGCCACTGCGGGTGAGTGGCCGTGGATGGCGAGCTTACAGATGAATGGAAGTCACATGTGTGGAGGGACTCTGGTAGCTGAGGACGCCGTGCTGAGTGCTGCCGGCTGTTTGTCAAGGTGAGACACTGGGAGTGACATCCAGGATGTCAAACACATTTAAAAGTACTCTGTGCCATAACCTGGTCCATGAGGCAGTTTAATAAAACACCTACGTTTTTACAATTTCTTTGCCAATCTGGCAAAAAAAAACAAAAAAAAAAAAAACACAAAACACAAAAAACAACAACAACAATCAAAACAAAACTCTCCACAGGTCCTCACTGAATTCATATTTCCACAGAGACAAGACAGTCAAATATTTTTATCTCTGCCAAAAGAATAAAACAAGGACAATCACAATTCTGAATGTTTTTCCCCTCAGATGTCCAATTTTTTAATCAACTATCCACAATATTTTATGGAAATGGGTCCACTTCTTTTGAGATATCTTGCAGACCAAAAAAACAAAACAAAGCAAAAAAGGGATGAGTAGCTGATCACCCAGTGACCTCCTACAAATCAGAATTATGACAATCCTCACTGCTGAATGCAACATTGATTAGCCATGATTAACCGGGCAGAGGTGTCATCTCTCAAAGTGTCTGTCTCACTGCATGTTTAAAATTGTCATAATTTGTTGCATTGAAGAATTACTGTAAGTGCCTGTCTTATCTAGAAGAGGGAATTATGAAGGTCTCTAATGATACAGTCACTGGCTTCCAAGGTAACTTCAGTTCAAGATCTTTGTTGTACATTTTGTCTGTTTCTGTTTTGTTTGAAAAATGGTCTGTTTGGTTTGCATCACCAGAGATTTTTGAATTTAAGATCAACTTTGGATTGGATCCCTTTGTGGTTCTTGGTCTGCCTCATTTAAACCTTGGAAAGTAAACGGAACATGTTCTACCTTCATTGTGATGCAGCTGGCACCTTTTGTAATCCTGTAGGTTGCTGTATCCTTATTTAGGATTTGCATGTGATGTCACCACCCCCTGCACTTCTGTGACACACCAATTTGATGAACACACTTGAATTTCAGATGTATGAATTATTTGGAGTTGTTATTTTGAACATTACAAAATGTTGAGCTGTCATGGTTAAACTGTGAAATAAGGATTCATTGCAATGCAAAAATTGATCTTTTGGGATGAGATTTGATTTGCCAATCTCAACTGAAATTCATGAAATACTCTTAATAGAAATAACACAATGCTAAAATACCCTCAGTCATATGAGCATAAATAAAGGAAATAGAATGTGACCTTTTAACCTCTTAAAATAGCTCGAGGTTAGCCATAAGCAACAAGGTACAACAAGGTAAGTATTAAAACAGTTAGTCGTTTTTATTGGGTCAGTGAAGGGAAGAGGAACTCAACCCTTTTATTTCTTGTTGATGTGAATTTTAGTTCAAATGCTTAGCCTATCTTCTAGTCCATTGTTTTTGTAGTCCTAATTTCAGTGCTAGATTTGTTGCTATGTGTACATATCTATAAGTATACAAGGTCTGTTAGAAAAGTATCCGACCTTTTTATTTTTTTCAAAAACCTGATTGATTTGAATCACGTGTGCTTGCATGAGCAAACCTTGAACGTTCGTGCGCATGCATGATTTTTTTCACGCCTGTCGTCTTTAAACCGGTTGTACCGCTCCTTAATCTGTGTGATGCCCATAGCATCGTCACTGAAAGCTGTCTGAATAATCTGAATGGTCTCCACCTGGCTGTCGCCCAGTTTCTGGCAAAATTAGATGCAGTCGCGCTGCTCCAGTCGTTTCGCCATTTCCTTGCAAAGAAAAACAAAGAGAGACTACACCCATCCTCACACAAAGGCTGCTTACAAGCAAATGACGCAACCGACAGGCGTAAAAAAAATCACGCATGTGCATGAAGGTTCAAGGTTTGCTCATGCAAGCACATTTGATTCAAATCCATCAGGTTTTTGAAAAAAATAAAAAGGTCGGATACTTTTCTAACAGACCTCGTACAGTTGCTAATTACATGAATTATTAAGATTTTATTGTCTTCTTTATAATTTGCACTTGTTTAATTGGTATCCCAGTGCAAATTATAATTGTGTGTATATATATATATATATATATATATATACACAAATAATGGATGGTAAGGAGTCCAACACAGAGAAATATTGAAGAAAAGTTACATTGGACGAGGCGTAGCTGAGTGCCATCCAACAATTGTTATGTTCTCCACCCCCCTCCCAAATTAAGCAAACAACAAAGAGTCAAGTAAATTAGATCAATTTATTTTGTTTTGTACAGCATATGATTGATTCAGATGAATGCTTCTAAACCATCAGTAGTGTTTTTGGCATCCTTGGAGTTCAATATTTCCACCAGTTCCTCGTCTGTGAACTCAGCAAACCTCGCTGGCAGACGATTTTCTGCTGTTGTTGACGTTTGTTGCCATTTTTTCAACCAGCGTCTGTCAGCTAGTTCCTGACCTTCATATGCTGCGCTCTGATTGGCTAGCTGTTGGCAGTAAGCTCTAACGCTATTGGTCAGTGGGAACCGATCGAATATAACTTTGGTTCCTAGCCTTTTTGGATCCTTTTGGATCCAACATAACTTTCTGGCACCAAGCATGCCAAAATACAGGTAAATGATGGACAGAAAGGCTAATCTGTGATTGGCTATTGCAATCTGAGTGGAGAACATATATATATATATATATATATATATATATATATATATATATATATATATATATATATATATATATATATATATATATATATATAATGTTATTTACATTAGTTATAAAGATTCTATTGTCTTATGTACAATTTGTACATGTTCAGTCAAGCCCCTCTCTTCTTTCATGTGATAATTTCACAAGGACCACAATGGAAATAAGCGTTTATGTTTTATTGTCTTACCCATGTATCATTGATATATTCACCTCTGTATGTTTATATTGATGTTGCAGAACAAACTCAATTAATTAAATCAATTAATCATACACAATATTTTATTTATCTTTTAACGGCATCTGCAGGAGGGCTTGCATTAGCACATACATGAGCTTTTGTAAAGACTGTAAGTTACCTTTGTGTGATGCGTGTGCACGCTAACGTCCGCAAGATGTCTTGTAAATCACGCCAGAGGTATTATCAGGTTACACAAACAGCATTTCCAGTTTTAGAAGTGTTTACTTTTCATTAGCTTTTACATAATATAAGAGAAACATGTTCCATTTACACAGAAATGCAGCAGTTTCGTAGCAGATTCCGCCATGTTGGATTAGCAGACAGAGAGAGCAGCCAGTGATGTCACGGTGCCTCTCTACTCTGATTGGCTGTCAGCGTGTCCTGCCCCCCCCCCAAAAAAGGTGTACTTCCATGATTCATGCTGTCGGCCGTATGAGCATAACAACAGAATACAGAATGTGACTTTTTGACCTCTTAAAATAGGGCAAGGTTAGCCATCTTTGAACTTGTCCAAGGTCTGTGTCCCAAGAATGTTCCCTGTGAATTTGAAGACCCTGGCAGTAAGAGTACTGGACTTATGCTGAGTACAGACAGACAGACGGATGGACAGACGAACGCAAGGCCTTCACAATACCCTGAGGCCATAGTTTGGCTTCATGAAGTTGGACATTGTGAAAAATGTAAATAAAAACAGAATACAATGATTTTCAAATCCTCTTCAACCTATATTCAACTGAATACACCACAAAGACAAAATATTTAATGTTCAAACTGATAAACTTTGTTGTTTTTAAGCAAATATTTGCTAATTTTGAAATGGATGCCTGCAACACGTTTCAAAAAAAGCTGGGACAGTGGCATTACCACTGTGTTACATCACCTTTCCTTCTAACAACACTCAATAAGTGTTTGGGAACTGAGGACACTAATTGTGAGTATCATGATTGGGTATAAAAGAAGCATCCCCAATAGTCTCAGCCTTCACAAGCAAAGATGGGGCAAGGATCACCACTTTGTGAACAACTGCGTGAAAAAAATAGTCCAACAGTTTAAGAACAATGCTTCTCAATGTTCAAATGCAAGGAATTTAGGGATTCCATCATCTACAGTCCATAATATAATCAGAAGATTCAGAGAATCTGGATAACTTTTTACACATAAGTGGCAAGGCTGAAAACCAACACTGAATGGTCGTGACCTTCGATCCCTCAGGCGGCACTGCATTAAAAACTGACATCATTGTGTAAAGGATCTTACCGCATGGGCTCAGGAACACTTCAGAAAACCATTGTCAGTTAACACAGTTTGTCGCTACATCTACAAGTACAAGCGCAAGTTAAAACTCTGCCATGCAAAGCGAAAGCCATACATCAACAACATCCAGAAACGCCGCCGCCTTCTCTGGGCCCGAGCTCATTTGAAATGGACAGGCGCAAAGTGGAAAAATGTCCTGTGGTCTGATGAGTCCACATTTCAAATGGTTTTTGGAAATCATGGCTGTCGTGTCCTCCGGACAAAAGAGGCAAAAGACCATCTAGACTGTTACCAGCGCAAAGTTCAAAATCCAGCATCTGTGATGGTACGGGGGTGTGTTAGTGCCCATGGCATGGACAACGTACACATCTGTGATGGTACGGGGGTGTGTTAGTGCCCATGGCATGGACAACTTACACATCTGTGATGGTACGGGGGTGTGTTAGTGCCCATGGCATGGACAACTTACACATCTGTGATGGTACGGGGGTGTGTTAGTGCCCATGGCATGGACAACTTACAAATCTGTGATGGTACCTTCAATGCTGAAAGGTACATCCAGGTTTTGGAGTAACACATGGTGCTGTCAGGCCGGGCGGGAGCTGGGGGGCTTAAGCACCCAAAGATTGAGCCATGCCCCCCCCTCAGCCCCTCTTCCAATAATTCTGCCAATATTGTGAATAACGACTGACATATTTGTGGATCTCAACAGCAGTTTTGCACTGAGAATGTCTCAATATTGTGTAACTGATCAAAGTGATGAATGTGTGTGTTCAGTGATCCACCAATGCTGAATCACCCTTCACAAACAGAATTTTCAGTTTTGCAAATAAACATTTATTTGTAAAAACCCACACACAAGTTCCAAATCAGAAATTTGTGTTTGTGGATCACAAAGCACGTGATTCTAAGTCAAAGGTCTCAAACCGGTTTCAGAAAGGGCCGAGAGTGTGCAGGTTTTCTGTGCAACCACCAACTCCAGCAGGTGATTTCACTGATTAACATCACCAGGTGATTTCACTGATTGACTGATTTCACCTGCTGAAAGTGACCAGGTGATTTCACTGATTGACTGATTTCACCTGCTGAAAGTGATGTTAATCAGTGAAATCACCTGCTGGAGTTGGTGGTTGCACAGAAAACCTGCACCCTCTCGGCCCTTTCTGGAACCGCTTTGAGACCTCTGTTCTAAGTGATGTGTGTGTGCATTGATACCACATTTTAGAGGAGCACGGGTAACTAAAACATATACCTTGGTATTTATAAAGCAATTTAATATATATTGTTCATTTCAACGACATTTTGTGGAGCCCCTCCAACTTTTACCCCAGCCCCCCCAAACAAACATTTCCTGGTGCCACCACTGGTTGATAACTAAATGATAAATAATGAAAACACAGACTGACTGAGCAAAACAAGAATGGAACTAAACCATGTCAGAAGTATGAAAAGTAACAAACAAACAAACACATGATGAAAAGAAACAACTAATAAAGTGAAGCAGATGGTGGGTAGAAGAAAGGAGGAAAAAACAAAACCATCACCACGCTCAGGGCCAAAACCTGACAGCTGCCATCCAAGCAATGTCTTTTTCAGGGACGTCCCTGCTTATTTCAGCAAGACAATGCCATGCAACATTCTGCACGTGTTACAACAGCGTGGCTTCGTAATAAAAGAGTGCAGGTACTAGACTGGCCTGCCTGCAGTCCAGACCTGTCACCCATTGAAAATGTGTGGCGCATTATGAAGCGCAAAATACAACGGAGACCCCGGACTGTTTAACAACTGAAGTCGTACATCAAGCAAGAATAGGAAAGAATTCCACCTACAAAGCTTCAACAATTAGTGTCCTCAGTTCTCAAACGCTTATTGAGTGTTGTTAGAAGGAAAGGTGATGTAACACAGCGGTAAACATACCACTGTCCCAGCTTTTTTGAAACATGTTGCAGGCATCCATTTCAAAATGAGCAAATATTTGCACAAAAACAATAAAGTTTAGCAGTTTAAACATTAAATATCTTGTTTGTGGTGTATTGAAATGAATATAGGTTGAAGAGGATTTTCAAATCATTGTATTCTGTTTTTCTTTACATTTTACATAACGTCCCAACTTCATTGGAATTGGGGTTGTAAAAAGAAAAAGAAAAAGATATGCCGGACCTCAGCAATCTCAATGTTTCCCACAATCTGAAGTACATGTCCAGTAACGTTTCATGCAATTGCTAATGGTGTGAAATTTTAACAAGAATATTGTTGATGTCACTGCTAAGGGTGTGTGTGCTGAGATTAGAAAACAAGAAGTCTGACATGAACTAACTTCTGACTAACTCATCAACTACAGCAAATATTTCAGAGAGCATAAATGATCACATATGAAGATGTTACCTCCACTCAGTTAAATCCACACAGATCACAGACCCACAGCAACACAACATCTGCAATGGTTCTCAACTAGACAGACTGATACTGGAGCCTGGTCTAGGTCAGGTCTTGCCTTTTGTCTCTGGTCAAACAAATCAAACGTTGAGCACTGCATGAGAACATTGGGCTACACCATGACTTATCAGCAGCAGAGGATGTTAGTGCGTGACATTTGACCTATGACATCAGTGCAAATCTTCTATACACAGGGGCGAGCAATAGTATGCCATGAAGAGCCAAGATAGTGAAGGTTTCCCTTCCTGCTGATCATCTCAGCAGGCAATTTTATTGATGATCAGGTGTTTAAGTTCAGGGGAGGAGCTCATCAAAAACCCATCTGCTGAGGGAAAACCAGCACAGTCTTGGCCTTGTTGCCCACCTCTTCTCTGTAGGATGACAGCTTAGCACCACATCACAGAAGACCAGGATTCTCCATGGGATGTACAACTGGAAGCTTGAGGAGGGGACTGACATCATGGAATCTTACCACTGGCTAGCAATGGTTGGGCTTAAGGACGGCACACTGGCTCCGACCATAGCAGCAAAAGAACAGACCAGGTCTCTAGAGGCAGAGGTTTACCACAGCAGACAAGGGGCTCTCAGGATGCTGTTGAGCACCATACATAGCAGCACACTGAGATTGGTGTGTTAGTGTATGTGAATGGGTGAATATGAGGCACCAGTGTGAAGGGCATTGAGCATCTCCATTAGATGGGAACAAGTGCTGTAGAAATGCAGTACATTTACAATTAATAATCACATTCACAGCAGTTTTTCTATAATCAAGTCAGGGAATGGATACATGCACAAACAGTATGTTTCTGTCTGGAGCAGGTTATTTGAAAAAACTAGAAGTCACCAAGAAAACCATGACAACTGTAATGAACAAGGACAAAGGATGGACAGACAAGCCTCAAACATCTGAAGTTTGGAGGTTTTAACAGTTCTAACTGTATCTGTTTTATTGTCCACAGTTCAACCAGTCCATCTGAATGGACTGTCATCTTGGGTCGTTTGAAACAGAATGGATCCAACCCCTTTGAGATAACACTGAATGTGACAAATATCACTTTGAGCAACCTGACTGGGTCTAACGTGGCGGTGCTGCACCTGGCAACCCGACCAACCCTGTCTGACTACATCCAGCCCATCTGCATGGACAGTGGACAGAACTTTCCTGTCAACTCTCTATGCTGGATAGCTGGATGGAGCTCCCAGCAAGGAGGAGGTGAGTCCTTAATGACAGCATGTAGGCCTGTTCAAAGTGAAAGGAAAATGGGGTGGGGGATATCTTCTTCAAGTGCTTTTGTTGTGTCCATAATTGCAGTCTTATATCTTGGCATATTATCCCCTCCAAATGTATTGGAACAAGGCCAGTTGTTTTTGCTGTAAAAGTGAAGAAATTTGGGTTTGAAATTGAAAGATGAATGTGAGAAGACAGTTTAGAATTTCATGTTTTATTTCCTGGTACTTATGTCTAGAGTTGGTAAGAAAGATACTATGATATAGCACATTTTGTATCAAACTACCCAGCGGTGAGGTGAGTAAAATATTCACTGTGCTGGTAACAGCACAGGACTTAGACAGCAGACATGGAGATGAGTGAGTGACTAAGTGAGTTAGTCCATCCGTGCTAGCTTGTGTTTCGGTCTGGGAGAGAGGTATCATCCCGACAAACTGGAAGAAAGACCGTGACCTGGTGACCTGGATCAAGATGAAGACTCAGGCTTTCAATGCTGCAATCAACATAGAGGCATGATCATTTTCCAGATACACACCCTCAAAACCAATGGCCACTCCGTTGTAATGTGAACTGAAGAACCGATAAGGGAATCGTTAAGCAGAAAGGCTATTGATGTTGGTGGATCGAATCAGTTTTTAGCGATTCTTAACAGGAACCGGTTTTCAATACCCATCACTAGTGGACACATGAATTTCTCATTATCTCCATGGTTTTGTGCACGCACATGAACACAGTGCGACCACGTGAGGGGTGTGATATTGCACTCACACAGCAGCGTAAGCAATTAAATGTTGTACAAATGTACATAAATCAATGAAAATATGTAAGGACAAAATAATGAGAGAGCACAGAACATTATAAGAACAATGAATGTACTGTTTAAATACAAGACAGTCATGTTACTGGTCATGATGTGTAATTGGTGCCTGACTTGACGATCTGTGTTGGAAATGATGAAACAAATGGATTTCATTTTGTTATTCCTGTTATAAAGAGCAGACAGTACAATAATTATCATCCTTCTGTTCCTTTATGTTTATGAACCATGGCCGTGGACGTAAAAAAGGAATGAATGAAGTGACATGAATGAAATGATGCGCTCATATCATGAACACATCAGCCTGCTCTGTCTATCCAGCTGCCCAATGCGCGGCGTGCCGAAGACACCGTGTCATGTGGACTATAACTCACATGTTGGATGTAACAACTGGAGAACACATATCGTCCCATGAAGAACATCTCCTCTCAACATGCATACTCTCATGACACAGGGAAAATTAAAAACAAACAAGATCACCTTTGGATTGCCCATAGCCATGTCTCAGCACATACAGCGCTGACCATGCAGCCACGTGGCCATCTGAAATTATCTGTGACAGCCAGCCAGGCTAATGTCACGTTCACCACATAAGTTATGGTCCACATGACAGAAAGAAAGAGTGGAAAAATAAATACATATGTACAGCACAATGCAATAAGGGGAAAGGTATGAACTGATTCATGTGTGATCACTTTGCTCTTCAAGGAGATCAGCTGACTGCCAGCCAGCGACTCAGTCTCAGCTGGCACTGACAGAGTGAACACAACGTGTCAAATTAAAACAAACGATTTGTCTGACCTGCATTCAACATGACGTGTGAATGTTCTGAACACGATCACATTGAAATGGGTTCCCGGCGCGAGGGACATGTAAATGTAGAGTGCATGTGCTGTGGCCAAATAGTTGTGATGACTGTTGTACAAGGCGTTTGAGGCGGCTCCGATTTTTCACAAGTGGCATTCCAATCCTCCTTCATGCGCCATTCGGCTTCAATTGTGTTATGTGTGAACAGGCAATTAATAAAGATCAGAAAACCCTGAAAGGTTTGATTCAGATATTTGTGGCCATTGTTATGATTTTCTTTGTTTCTGCCTTTTTTGAACTTCAGAAGAACAAGTTCTGCAGGAGTTCCAGACCTCAGTGTTGGACTGTGGGAATGCATCAGTGGCAAGTGACAGCATTTGTACAGCACGTGTTACTCTGCACGAGGTGATTAAAACCAGGAGCAGATCATTTTAGTTGTTCTCCCGTCTTTCATTTCATTTCACATGCCAGGCTTTTTCAGCCTGTTTCCTATTGTCACTGACACACAACATCAGAATCAGAATCAGAATCAGAAGAAGTTTATTGCCATTGCCAGTGAACAGGATTCACAGACTAGGAATTTGCTTCGGTACAATGGTGCAACATTAAGAAGAGATAAAATGCTAAGCTAAAATATAACATATGTGTCAAAATACAATAAAATATAAGATAAAAAAAAATGAAATATGAAAGGCTGTGTGCAACAGAAAAACAGAGAAACAGAAACGGAAAAAACAGTGCAGTGGGAGGAGTGCAATTAAAAACCAAAGTAGACTGTCTAAAGTGACCCGTGATAAAATGATAAAGTGACAGAGTTAAGCTTAAGGTGACTGAGTTATGAGGAGTTCATGAGTCTAACGGCAGAGGGGAAGAAACTGTTCTTATGGCGGGAGGTTCTGGTCTGGATGGCAAGTAGCCTCCTGCCCGAGGGGAGTGGTTTGAACAGACCGTGTGCAGGGTGAGAAGGGTCGGCTGTGATCCAACCTGCTCGGCCCAGAGTCCTGGAGACGTGCAGGTCGTGGAGAGATGGAAGGCTACAGCCGATCACCTTCTCAGCAGAGGCCACAATGCGCTGCAGTCTGTGTCTGTCCCTGGCTGTGGCCCCGGCGTACCACACCGTGATGGAGGAGCAGAGGATGGACTCGATGATGGCCGTGTAGAACTGCACCATCAGCTAGACAGGCAGCTTGGCCTTCTTCAGCTACCGCAGGAAGTACATCCTCTGCTGGGCCTTCTTGATGAGGGAGCTGATGGTTGACTCCCACTTGAGGTCCTGTGTGATGGTGGTGCCGAGGAAGCGGTGACAGTCCACAGTGGTGATGGGGCTGTTGGTGAGGGCGAGGGAGGGCGGGGGGGCTGTGGCTTTCCTGAAGTCCACGATCATCTCCACTGTTTTCTGGGCGTTGAGCTCCAAGTTGTTGCTGCTGCACCAGGTCACCAGCTGGTCCACCTCCCTCCTGTAGGCAGACTCATCCCCATCCGAAATCAGTCCGATGAGGGTGGTGTCGTCCGCAAACTTGATGAGCTTTACAGAGTCGTGGCTGGAGGTGCAGCAGTTAGTGTACAGGGAGAAGAACAGAGGGGAAAGGACACAGCCTTGTGGAGATCCTGTGCTGAGAACCCGAGTGTTCGAGACATTTTTTCCCAGCTTCACACGCTGACTCCGGTCCGTCAGGAAGTCTGTGATCCACCTGCAGGTGGAGTCGGGCACGTGGAGCAGAGAAAGCTTGTCCTGGAGCAAAGCTGGAAGGATGGTGTTGAATGCAGAGCTGAAGTCCACAAACACGATCCTAGCGTAGGTTCCTGGGGAGTCCAGGTGCTGCAGGATGGAGTGCAGGGCCAGGTTTATGGCATCATCTACAGACCTGTTGGCTCTGTAGGCAAACTGCAGGGGGTCCAGGAGGGGGTCGGTGATGGACTTCAGGTGGGATAAAACCAGGCGTTCGAAGGTCTTCATGACTACAGATGTGAGAGCCACAGGCCTGTAGTCATTAAGTCCAGTGATGCGTGGTTTCTTAGGGACTGGAACTATGATTGAGGACTTGAAACAGACTGGGACATGGCATGACTCCAGGGAGGTATTGAAGATCCCCGTGAAGACTGGGGCCAGCTCATCAGCGCAGTGTCTCAGGGTGGTAGGAGAGACACAGTCTGGGCCCGGGGCCTTACGTGGATTCAGCCTTTTGAAATGTCTCCTCACATCCTCCTCCTGGACCGAGAGGGCAACAGGTGGAGTGGGGAGGGCAGCGGTGAGAGGGGAGAGGTCCAGAGTGTTTGAATATCCAGTTGTGTGGGGGGTGGGGAGGTGTGAGTCCATGTATTCAAAACGTGAATAGAAGACGTTCAGGTCGTTGGCCAGCTTCAGGTCGTCAACAGAACGAGGTGCTTTGGGCTTGTAGTTGGTGATCTCTTTCAACCCCCTTCACACAGAGGCCGAGTTGTTGGCAGAGAACCTTTGCTGCAGACGTGAACTGTACTTGGATTTAGCCTTTGCCACCTCCTTGCTAAATCTGTACTTTGCACCTCTATAGCTGTCTCTGTCTCCTTCTCTGAAAGCCACCTCTTTCTGCTGACGGAGCTGCTGGAGTTTAGGTGTGAACCAGGGCTTGTCATTGTTATATCTCACCCTGGTACGCTGTGGGATGATGCTGTCTTCACAGAAATGAATATATGACGTCACAGTGTCCGTGTAGTCATCTAGACTATCTGTTGAAGCCTCAAACATATCCCAATCCGTGGTGGCCAAGCACGCGCGTAGCTCCTCTACAGCTTCATTGCTCCACACTTTAGATGTCCTCACAACAGGTTTAGAGAGTTTAAGTCTCTGTCTGTACGTGGGGATCAAGTGGACCATCACGTGATCTGAGAATCCCAAAACTGCAAGGGCCACCGCGCGGTAGGCGCCGCTCACTGTCGTGTAACAATGATCTAACATGCTCCCTTCTCTGGTCGGGCATTTGACAAACTGTTTGTATTTTGGTAATTCCTGACTGAGATTCCCTTTGTTAAAATCACCAAGAATTATAACAAGAGAGTCCGGAAAGTCTCTCTCCACGCTCATAATCTGATCCGCGAGAGCGCTCGGCCTCGTGCACGTCCTCGCTCGGTGGAATATACACAGAGCAAAGTATGAAAGAGTTAAACTCACATGGAGAGTAGAATGGTCTGCAGTTTATGAGGAGATATTCCAGAGAGGGACAGCAGTGTTGGGAGATCACAGTCACAGCGGAGCACCAGGCGTTGTTGATATAGAAGCAGAGTCCTCCCCCTCTAGTTTTTCCACCAGAGAGTGCTCGGTCTCTGTCTGCGCGGAGGAGTTGGAATCCCTCTAGTTGGAGCGCGCAGTCTGGTGTCTGTGCATTTAACCACGTCTCCGTGAAGCACAGTACACAAGATGAGGAGAAATCTCTATTCTTCTTCATCAGCAGTGCCAGCTCATCCATCTTGTTGTGGAGTGAGCAGACGTTGGAGATAAATATCCCAGGTAGGGGCGTGCGCGTGCCCCTTCGTCTGAGGCGCACGAGAGCTCCAGCGCGTTTCCCTCTCTGCCGTCGTCTCACTTTTTTGGCCAAAAAGTGAACCAGTTCAGCTGCAGGCACTAAAAAAACTGGCATAATGTCCGTGGGTGTTGATGATTTGATGTTTAGAAGCTCCTCGCGGGTGTAGGGACACGATGACACACGATTCATGCACAAAAACAGACAAAACAGGGAGCACCAGAATACCAGGGCGCCTTCACGTGGCGCCATCTTGGAAGGGTCATGTTCATGTACATGTACATACACAACATGTTCATGTACGTCTTAATATTGCATTAACTCAGTGCTGATGGATTTGTGCTGTGACTGGTTAAAACAAGGTCATGTGACTCAAAGGTTTGGAGGATTTAAGAAAATTGGCCAGATTTCTAGAAATGAGAGCTGCTCCATCCAAAGTGGGATGGATGCCGTCTCTCCTAACAAGACCAGGTTTTCCCCAGAAGCTTTGCCAATTATCTATGAAGCCCACCTCATTTTTTGTGTCAAGAAAAATGATCTTGTGACCAGTTCTCCTCTGACTGCAGGGGATAGAGCGTTTTTTCTTGAAACCAGCTCTCCTTTGTTTGCAGAGACTAGAACTGTATATCTTCTACAAAACAGTTAACTGGTAAGCATTAAAATCTTTATCAGACTTAAATGTTTTTAAATGTTAAAGTTTTATTCACTACACCTGCAAATTATGTTAGCGATCTATAAACTGTCGGACCGAAATTTATCGGTCCGCTGATGGTTTTCAAAGTAATCTGAAAAGCTAATGCTTTGATAGCGGATTAGCGGAACTGTGCCCACCACTGCATTTGTAGCATAATTTAAAATAATTATTAGTTTTGCTGTTGTTAAACTTTGGTTACACAGGGTGGCAACATAAGATGTAGCAACTTTAAGTATTGAATAATTATTAAGATCAGAATTGGATTAAATTGGATTGGACCTCACCAGTGGGTCACCAAAATAATTAACAATTTTAAGATTTAGTTATTATTTGGATCAATTGGGTGGACCGCAGATGTAATGAATTTGAATACTGAGGTTTATTAATCTTTAATTTTGAAATTTCCTCCTTGTGGGGACACAGGGTAAGTCATGCCTCATTAGTAAAACAATATTTAATTGTAATATTTAATTACCTCAAAGTTAATGGGGGCACCACCTATGTTTTAAAGCCAAATGAACTTTAATTTAAACATTAATTAGTAATCATTATTCAATGATCATTAATCAGTCTCAAGTCATTAATCAGTCTCAGGTTTAAGTCCTAACTTCTACTGTTATGTGTCGGACGCAGCCCAGAGAACCGACCAGCGTTTGAAGGACCCAGTATGAAATAAGCAGAGCACGGTACAAAGGATAACAAAATTTAATTACATAACAGTGATGTGAAAAATACAACAAATAAGTGCGCGGTCTGGCGTGGTGGAATTGCGGTGTGCTCCCAGCAGCACTAACGGTCCAGAGCCAGAAACTGTTCGGACCCAAGGACCCCGCCGACACCCCCCAGGTGGCCGCGACAAACCGAGTCTGTGAAAGAAGAAATCATCATGTGAGTCCACACTCCACACACAGAGAGACCACTCAAAGGTGTAATAAACAGCAAACACTTCCTGGCTTAATCACTAATCAGCTTCCCTCCCTGCAGGCATGGATCATCCAGTTCACATAACTCAACTGCAGTGGAAGCTGATTAAACGACTAACATAACAGCTCAATATAATAAGGTGTGAGGGACACCACATTTACTGACTGTACAAATGTTAGTCACAAAACCTAACGTACCTCAGGAAGTGTGCTGACGAGCGTGAGACCTCACCCCCTCCTCTTTCACAGACCATGCATCAAACCTGAACGTTCTCTGCATCCACTGATGATGAGATGGCTCTCGAGACGACGATCTCACCCGTCTGGTCACAAGGTCGAGTCTCTGGCAAATACACACTGTGTACTCCAGACTTAAATGCCACCATGCTCCAATCCGTGTAGATGCACCACAGCTGTGAGTCCTGACGAGCTGCACTTGATCAGCCTCAGGTGATCAGGGTGAGGTCCTGATAAATCAGCCACACAGCCACTCAGTCCTAAACGCGCGCCACCTGGAAGGAAAAACAAAAGACAGAAACAGAAGACAGAAACAAAGGCAGCCAGGCACCCCCAGCCACAACATTCTACGATACAATTGAGCAATAACTTTGATGCGATTGACCAACACTGTTTCCACCTGAACACAATAAAATCACAGCCGGGATATTTACATTTTCTTTACAAATATACACAAATTGAGCAGGTTACTAGTATTTTGAGGATATGAACAATGATTAAATAGTTAGATTATGGACACATTTGGTTACTCTTGAGACGCTGAAAGGAAGCAGTGAAATAAAGTTTAAGGAATTAAGTGAATAACTCTGATTTCCATTTAGCAATGAATTTTGGATCACCAATTATTATTGTTAAGAAAATTATCAAACAAATATATGAAGTCACCTTGTACCACTTTACAAAGCTCTGTGGAATGATGGGTCACTTAACTGGTCCTTTGAAGAAGATGATAATGATCCGATCGGCGTGGGTTGTTGATGGCCTAAGTTTGCCTGATTCTGGGGTTGAACTGCTGGTTCTCACCGATGACACCAGACGTGGTTTCAGCTTGGTTTGCCAGCAGGGCAGACTGATGCGCTCTGCAGGTCCGTCTGTTGGTTCAGGTTGATCCACAAATGAAGGTTTCAGGTGTTTGTTAAAAATGGTACTCTGGTGTCTTCAAAAACTTGTGGCACTGGATTAAAAGTCTTTGTAAATTTAGAAAAGTTAAAGGCTTTAAATCGACGTTGTAAAGTTACAGGAAAAGGGAAAAGATGCTTATATGTAAATAGTGTTTTTGCTTAATTATGCAAATAACATACCTTTCATATGTGGATAAAATAATGTTCATTGTAACACAAAGTGATGGTGTTTTCCCCACCGCTAAGACCTGTGGTCCTGTCAAGGTTCTGAGGTCATGGTCCTGTTATCTTTAAGGAGGTATTCTGGCTGGTCTGGGAAGCTTCTCTGCATTGATATGAGGCAATTAAAATGTCCGATAACTTACACTGACCGGAATTTTGCCGATAAGTATAGTTTCAGGGACACCTTTTAAGTAATTATAGACAATGGATAATATTGCTGGATTGTGCAGCTGAAGGAGTGTTAGAAGACATCTCCAAGCTCCAGGAATTCAACTTGAAAGTGAAACAACAGTCTTTTGAGGCATCAGCCCTTTTTGAAAAGAGAATGAATGCACTTTATTGGATTAATTCTAAATGAGGGTATCTTCGCTACAAATACCCCCATGGGATGCAGTAATGAAGGACTTCCAATTCTACACATTTTAATATTGTTACAGCTTATTTTTTCTGTGTAATAGCATAAATTCTTCACCATTTTCCTGATATTAATTCCAGTAACTCTCACCTCAGTAGTGCTTCTCTCACTGCCCTTCTTTCCTCTTTGTTAAAGTTAAAACATAATTTGGTTTGTCCTTGTCATTGTGGAAAAAAGTTGAAATGGCAGCTGCCGTCGTGCTACACAGATCCTGTGTTCACAGCCAATGATGGAGAAATTTTGTCATCGTCTCAGTTAAAACAATGTGTAGAACATGTGGTTTACTGTCTGCTGATTATAGCCAACATGTTAATGCAGTATAAAAAACATACAGGTATTTTCCCCAAAAAGATGAACCCTTCTTTTGTGTGCTCAGACTGATGCTGGAGGACCTCTGATGTGTAGGTTGGATGGCTCCTGGTATCAGGCGGCGGTGTTACCAGTTGACAGCACCATCAATGGGACAAGGCGAGCTCGGAGGAGTCCCTCCCAAATGGTCTTCTCTAAACTCAGCCGCTTCCAGTCCTTCCTGACGGACGCTGTGGGGCAGTTCTTATCACCAGCCGTGAACAGCACAGCACTGGCAGCAATCTCAAACACCACCATGACCTCAATCACAACTACGGCCACGCCCACAAACACCACCATGACCTCAAACACAACTACGGCCACACCCACAACCAGAAACACCACCATGACCTCAAACACAACTACGGCCACGCCCACAACCAGAAACACCACCATGATCTCAAACACAACTACGGTCACGCCCACAATCACAAACACCACCATGATCTCAAACACAACTACGGCCACGCCCACAACCAGAAACACCACCATGATCTCAAACACAACTACGGTCACGCCCACAATCACAAACACCACCATGATCTCAAACACAACTACGGCCACGCCCACAACCAGAAACACCACCATGATCTCAAACACAACTACGGCCACACCCACAATCACAAACACCACCATGATCTCAAACACAACTACGGCCACGCCCACAACCACAAACACCACCATGACGTCAAACACAACTACGGCCACACCCACAAACACGATAATCACGAGCACAAATGCAAATCCAACCACAACCACAGCTCCATCTCTTACCACGTTGTCCACAGACAGCGCCACCACTGGAGGCTCTCCAGCTCGCTCTCCCTTCGTCTCCTTTTTCCGTCTTCTCCTCTTCTCTGTCTGTCTCCACCTCTACTTATAGAAAGAACCTTGATGTTCATGTTTAATCTGTAAATACCTTCACAATAGGACAAATAACTATGAATGTGAACACCATGTCTACAAACTCTAAGGCCTCAGTCACACCAGAACGCAGTGTGACCCAATTTAACACAACGCGTGCAGTCACCTTGGTATCAAGTTCCAACCAGGAATCCCACATCTGTGACTACCTCCAGTCAGTTGCACAGTCAGATTATGATGAAATCTCCATAAGACGGAGTTCGACAGCAAGTCAGGTGCTTTGGGAGTACGAGTAAAGAAGTACCAGTTCAGCAATTACATGCAAACTGTAGGCAATGATACAGAGAATGACAGTGACAAAGAGGCGAACAGCACATAGTGCAGCAGATAACTGAAACAATCGTGCAAATGGTGATACAAGCACTAAGGTTGGCACAAATACTCTTTAGACATTACATTGCTCTTTTGAACAAACTGACTGGCCACTTGAATTTTCAGTAGGCGGCCAGGTAGTGGTCAATTGAAGAATTACACAGGTGTCAAAATTAAAAATGCTGAAATCATTTTGAAAACTACACCACGTTATTTGTGTGATCGTAAAGATTCCAAAAAGGTATAGATTGGTCTATCTATGACTGAATGATTAGGAGTTATGGGGTAAAAACAGGAAAAATGGTGACAAAGGTCAGTTTCAGTTTGTACAGGGGTCAAAGTTAAAGTTGCTCCAATTTTGGTAAAAAAATGATGCAAATTATTAGTTGAGGTAACAGGGTTTTAAAAAGGAATAGTTTGCACCATGTATCATGCTTAGTTATTACGTTACAGGGTAACATATGTCACATGTCATAGAATCCAATGGACGTTGACCTTGTTTGACCTTTACTTTGGAGACCAAACATTCAACACAATCAAAATTATTCCATTTATTAATCCTATTAGCTTAACCAATAATTTGTATCACTTTTTACCAAAATTAGAGCAACTTTAACTTTTGACCCCTGTACAAACTGACACTGACCTTTGTCACCATTTTTGCTGTTTTTAGCCCATAACTTCTGATCATTCAGGCATAGATAGTCAAAACTATTCCTTTTTGGAATCTTTACGATCAGACAAATAATGTGGTGTAGTTTTCAAAATGATTTCAGCATTTTTAATTTCGACCCCTGTGTAATTCTTCAATTGACCCCTACCTGGCCCCCTATTGAAAATTCAAGTGGCCAGTTGGTTTGTTCAAAAGAGTAATGTCTAAGGAGTATTTGTGCCAACTTTGGTGCTTGTATCACCATTTGCACAATTTTGCTCTAAATATTCTCTTAGCCGCTGCACTAACAAATCTGTTGCCATCTGTACACCCACCAGCTCGAGGGCAGTTATTCAGACCAATTCTGATCAGATCTTGATGTCAGTCCCCTTGCAGCTGTGGAGGTGAAAGAACCATATCACACCACATCATGGCTCTTCAGAAGGAAAAGAATGTGTGCTGGGCCAGGTAGTAATTTTAACAATGAAAAATTCTGATTAATGGGGTGGGGCGAGTGTGGATGAAATAAAACATGGAAAAGTAAAACATTTCATTATTATCACTTATTATCATCATCACTATTTTCTTACCATGCGTGCAACACATTAAATTCATAATTATAATCATATTACACCACATCAGTTCCCACATGCTCACTCTGCCCGTCCCAATACTGCACCATGTACTTCAAAAGTTTTCATGTGTCCACAGGTAGGTTCAACATTAAACCACAATCAGAAAAGCAGCTCTGCAGCCAAAAGTGGCCATTTATTTAAACACATACACACTCAAACATGCTCTGTCTGTGTGTGCGCACGTACATGCACGCATGTGGGCTGCTCTCAGAGGCGGAGCATATTCCGGTCACACAGCAGCCCGCAGAGAGCTGCAGCTGTGTCACTGTCTGATGGCTCTTATAACTGACCACTGAGGATTAGAGTGATTGTATTGATGATCGGGCTGGTGGCAGGTGGATGATTTATTATGTGTAGCAGCATGATCAGATGACGTCAGTGCTAATCCATTCATCACTCATATATGTGTGGTTTGCAACAAATTGTAGGCTGACTCCAATTGACTGCAATGTGTGACAGCGCTTATTTGCATCTTTCGCCAGTCTGTCTTTGCCAACTGTGATCGAGTTCCTCATTGCAAGGAGGTTGCCACCCTATTTCTTAACTCTCGTGTGACTGAGGCATAATCTACCCTCTGCTCTCAAGTATTTTTTTTGGGGGGGGGGGGTCCACATAGTCTGGATCAGGGTTCTAGCCACAGTGCAGGGGCCGCCCAGCACTGGAAATTAACACCCAGCTCTCGGATTCAAATTGGCTGTGCAACCGAGCACAGAATTTCTGAAAAATGAACTGAAATGTTGCTGAAAATGTATTTCAATCATAGTTCAAGATTATAGAGCCATAGTTTTGCAATTTTAAACCAGTAATTGAAGTAATAAGAAATATTTCTAATTTTCTTCGTATCAAATCGCAAACAGCAGAGATCAGAGAGTCAATGAGTTTTGTGGCCACAGAGCTGTGAAGAAGACCTGAAAACAGCACCTCTGCTCTGAACTGAAGAAAAAAAGCTGCCATGAAAGTCCTTCTGTGTCTGTATCTGAAGATACATTCAGAAATTTGGTTTATTTTACAGTTGAAAGGCTTCATGTTTCCAAAAAGCTCTGAGTTTGAAAAATATCTGACACCTGAGCGATCAGAGAAGACACTCCAGTGAGTGAGTGAGTGAGAGAGAGAGAGAGAGAGAAAGGAGGAGGGATGGAGAGGAGGGGGGCACAGCTTCAGTGAAAGAGGAACGTGAAACTCATTCACAAAGTTTTTAATTTAAAACAGCAGAAAAAGAAAAAGTAATGCCATCTCACTCAAATTGTTGAAAAAAACAAACCAAAACTGTCAGGATGACAGAAAAACTGCCTGCTTCACTGTATTAAAAGCTACTGTGTGTCATTTTTGAAGAAGAGAGTAAATGCTATGTCCATTAAATATTAATGTCTTAACATTTTCAATGTTATTTAATTTATTAACTTAGACATTGACAGAAACATGCAAAAATAACTTTGATCTTACAAATATTACAACATAAATTCAATGCATCAAAAACCACCAAAAATTTGTTAAAATAAGGTGGAAAATAAGGAATGTTTTAGTGGTATAAAACCATATAGCCCCCAAAGCTATGAGCCACAATCAAATAATTTATCCGGCAGTAAAATGGTCCTAGCTAGAACCCTGGTCTGGATCTTACCTCATTTTGCTCAAAACTGAAGTGTGTAATAGGGGTGTAAAATGAAGAAGTTCTAAGATGCTTTGAAATAATTTTCTTCTTGTCAAATAGAGATTTGACAAGAAGAAAATTATTTATAATAATTATTAAAATGATTTATTTATAAAATTAAACAAACTACTAACTGTACTTTGAAATCATCCCAAACACACCAATCATAAAGAAAGAAAAGCTTCAGTAAATGTGAAACATGAACCTTAAAATGGAAGCAGAAAAAAAATCAAAGAATTTTTCTGACACACTGACTGACACGTTTGTGTCCTCCAGAATTTATTACTTTATATTTTCTGCTTCTCCAAATAAGAGTGTAAGATGTTTTCAGATGATTCAGAGTATGTCTGTAAGGGTTTTAATTCAAACCCAGGCTGTGGAGTTACATCAGGGAGGGCATCTAAATCTTCAACTTGTGATTCCACATTGCAGTCACCCGAGGCCAAGCAATCAAAGAAAGTACACATGCACGCACACACGCACGCACCGCCCCTCACTGGCTTCCTGTGAGTGCAGAACCTGATTGTAACTTTCTGATGTTGACCGACAAAGTGTTGAATGGCTGTGCACCCTCTCGTCTTGTGTAAATTGTCAAGTGGCACGTTCCATGTCATATCTCATGGTCTCAGGATACAGGCTGGGTTTGTATTCCTAGAGTTAAAAAGAAGACTGCAGGCTCTACAACTTTCTGACCAACCTGAAAATCTATTTTCTACAGTTTAAAACATGTATATGGTTTTAAATGAATATCTGATGGACTTGTTGTTTTGTTTGTAAATGTTTTAATGTGTCTTTATGTTGTCATTTTTTTACTTTACTGTTTTTGTCGTAATAAGGACAGCACTTTAAATGTCTGAACTTGAGCACACGTCATAAATAAAATGATTATGATGATTATGATTCTTTTTATTATTGCACAATGTAAATGAGAAACACATTTATATCAAACATGCAGTCAAAAATTTAAATACCCATTGCAAATTTAACAATATATTCCTCTCTTTCAAACATCATGCACATTCAATCTTTACTCTCATTTAAGACCCCGTCAAACTAGAGAACAAACGCTGTACGAATCAGGAATTGGAAAAAACCAACAGAATTCAAGCTGGATTCGTACGGGATAGACATGCGTACAGCCGTGTACAAATACCCAGTATGTGGTATGGAGCCAGCACAAATGATTTTTGTAATTAGGAGTGCAGCAGCACCTGAATCCAGGTGGACTACCCAGAGTGCAAGTTGAATGCGGACATAAACTGCCCCCATGAAAAAATAAAAACAGAATAAAATATAAACGACAAGGAATAAAAACAACACAGCACAAAACCCCACAATGACCCACCCGAAGGCTGGGTGGAGAGCAAGCCGGGGGGTTCTGTGGCAAGCTGAGTGCTGTGAATAGCCAGTTCTTGGGTTGGATTCCTCCCCACTTCATGCACGCGTTCCTCTTTTCCCTCTCTCTCTCCTTCTCTCTCCCCTCTGTGGAAATTAGGGGTGGGGCGTAGCAGACTGAGGTCTGCAGCACCACCAGAGCCGAGACGGCAAGACGGCTGCCACCAGAACCACGACCCCTCACCTGTCCGTCATGATTAATGAGTTGGGCAAGGTGATACATTCTCAGACTGCGTTAACCCTTGAACTCAGACGCAAGTTGGATAACATCTCAGAGCAAATGCACGCCTTGCAAAGGAAGATGTTGGAGACTAGGAAATACTCATAAATTGGATCTGGTTGTTCATGAGAACTGCAACTGTGTTTTCATTGCTCAACCATAAACATGGCAGGCGTATCAACCTCTGAAGAACAAAACACCCCATTGTTTTCCTCCAGAAGAATTTCTACGGCCTTAGTGAACCATTCAGCTGCCTTCTTTTCTTATCTTCTGCAACTCCAGCACACACGAACAGAAACTGACATAAACTTAACTCATTTGCCACTGTCACATGGACAGAGACTGATATGCATGCTCCCACCCCCCCCCCCCCACCCCTTGTGCTCCTGACCCCCCATCCTCCCACCTCATTCCAGCCCACGCTCACACCACTCCCTTCCCCCTTCGGGGTGCAGCGCAGCCCTAGCTGCTGCAGCCCCCCGTTCTCCCCAAGCTGGCTGCGTGACCACATGTTGCTGACCACATGTTGCTGAGACATAAAACTTGATTATGGGATGTAGGGAGACCTGTTAACAGCAATAATAAAACATTTATGCCAGGCGAGTGAACTGTCCAAAAAATGCCCTCAGACCCCAGAGGGTTAATTGATCTGTTTTTATATACAGGTGGCAGGTCGTTTAAAGAAACGCCAGCAATCTTGTTGCACTCATTTACAATACGATGCAGACGGTTTTTGTTTTTCAAGGTTAAAAACCCATACCAGCAGATAAAAGAAAAGGTAAGAACAGATTCAATAAAACAGCAATAAAACATCTTCATAAAAGTGTCCACATTAAAATGCCTATGTTTATGGTAGAAATGCATGCGTTGTGAGCTTTTTTACATACCTGGTCAATCTGATACTCAAAGTTTAATCCACTGTCAATAAAGGTTCCACGGTATTTATAGTTCTGTACAACTTCCACAGCCAGACTATTAATAACTACAGGAGAAATGTCATCCTGCTTTTTCTTAAAATCAATTATCATCTCTTTAGTTATGTTCACGTTATCTAAAAAGGACAATTTACACCAGATGATAAAATCTGGATGTTGACTTTGACACATGTAGTATATAGAACAAATAAAAGAGGTGAAAGGACACAGCCCTGTGGTGAAACCAGTGGAAGAAATAAGAGCATCAGATAAAACGTCATTGACTCTAACCCGTTGAGATCTGTTAGTTAAAAAATCCATAAACCAGCATAAAATTCCTGGGTCAATGTTATGCTCATTTTTAACCTCTCTGCTAGAATGTGTGGCTGTATGCAGTTAAAAGCAGAAGAAAAATCAATGAATAAAAGACGTACAAAGGTTTTAGCCCCCTCTAAATGTGCAGTTACTGTATTCAGTAAAGTGCATAGTGCATCATCAGTTCCACTTCCTGACCTGTATGCAAACTGAACAGAATCCAAATCATCTTTGACAAAGTCTAAAAGAGCATTTTTCACAATTTTTTCAAATGTCTTCATCACTAAGGAGGTAAGTGCAACAGGTCTATAATTGTTAAGCTGCTTAGGTACACTGATTTTTGCCACAGGAACAATTAAGAAGCGTTTCCATAAACTGGGGGCCTTGTGGAGATAAAGAGAACATTCAAAGATGAAAGAGAAGATCTCTGCCAGCTGATCAGCACAGTTCCTAAGAATACGGCCACCAATGCCATCGGGGCCTGGACGTTTCCTCTCTTGTCCTGAAAAGCCTCTGAACCACATCCTTACTGACATGGATGGAGTTCTGTCTAGGAGCTGCAACCTGGACAGAACTTGAGATGCGTCACGGAGATGCACTGATGCACAGTGCATGTGATCGCGGTAGAATGTCCGGATTGTGCATGTAATCACACATAGATTGACAGTCCACCTCATGTCTCAGAGGATTCATCTGAATTATCATGTCATCATGACTGTTAGACCCCATCCACATGGCCACAGTGAACATCAACACGTCATGGAGACGTACAGTAGAATGTACAGATTGATTGGGGACACAATCCGGACATGCCAATGCGATCAGACTGCTCCAAATGCTAGTGGGTTGCCATTTCAGATGCCAGTTGTATGCCAGTTCAAATGCCATTTGGGCTAGCAGTCACACAGCAGTCTGACTGCCGTATGAGTGTTCCCCAATTTGAGTGCAGCTCAGCAGTAGTGTGTCTGTTCTCTACATTCGTGCTGGCCTGTCAATTTGGCTTATTTCACTAAGTATCACATGAATGCTGTATGAGGTACTGTATTTGCAGCTCGAATGCAGCATGACTTACACTAATGAAGTTCGAATGCCACTTCGTACGGCATTCATGCAATTTGTGCTGTAGGTCGAATGCACTACGACTGACTCCACTGCAATCTGTATGTTTCCCAGCACGAACGACACACAAAGTGCCGACTGTACGAGATGTTCGAGTGCAGTTTGAATGCAGCACGAATTGCACGAATGTCGTTCGAATGTGAATTTATACGTCATTCATTTAATTCGTGGTCTAGTGTGATGGGGTATTACACTTTAGTGTTTCCAAATGTCATCAGAGGAAGAAACAATTTGCCTCTTTAAACAAGTCCAAAACCTCATATAGTTATTATATTTAAATATTATACGAGGTCTGTGAGAAAAGAATCCGACCTTTTTATTTTATGCAAAAATATATGGGTTTGATTCATATGTTTTTACATCAGCCAAGCTTGAACCTTCGTGCGCATGCGTGAGTTTTTCCACGCCTGTCGGTTGCGTCATTCGCCTATGGGCAGGCTTTGAGTGAGCACTGGTCCACCCCTCTCGTCGTTGTTTCATTGCGAGGAAATGACGGAATGATTTGGGCTTTTTTCCATCAGAATTTTTTCAGAAACTGTTAGAGACAGGCAGCTGGAAACCATTCGAAAAATTTATCTGGCTTTCTGTGAAAATTTTACGGGCTTCACAGAGAATAAGGAGTGTTACTACAGCTTTAAGGACTGCCCACAATGGCACACGGCGCGCCGCGCTCCGAGCCGCCATCAAGAGGCAGAAACCACCACATCATTTCTAAACGGATCGCTGTGTGGAGCCGGGACCGTCGTGTGCAATTTCTCTGGTTATCACAAGAGCTGGACATCAGCCATTTTCCAGCAGATTTCACTTTTAACAAGAGATTTTGTCATGGAAAGCCGCGCGGAGGCTTCGCGCGTCACGACCGATTCGCTGATGAAGCGAGACAAAGGAACACCTCCGTTTCGGAGTGTTAAAGGACAAGTTGGGACATGTCCAGCTCTCCACAATTTCTCTTATACTCACTCGACTGGTAAGCACTGAAAGCCGAGATAGGCATGTCCCATGCGCACGGTTCAAGCTTGGCTGACGTAAAAACATATGAATCAAATCCCTATATTTTTTGCATAAAATAAAAAGGTCAGATACTTTTCTCACAGACCTCGTACTTTTCAGTGTGACTGTAGCATTTTTAAATATTGACCCCTGTGTCCTGTGCATCCGGAAAGTATTCACTTTTTCCACATTTTGTTACAGCCTTATTCCAAAAATGGAATAAATTTGTTTTTTCTTCTCAAAATTGTACTCACAATGACACCCATAATGACAACATGATTTTTTTTTTTAATTTTTGCAAATTTATGAAAAATAAAAAAATTAAGAAATCACATGTACATAACTCTTTGCTCACACCCTTTGCTCAGTACTTTGCTGATGTACCTTTGGCAGCAATTACAGCCTCAAGTCTTCTTAAATATGATGCCACAAGCTTGGTGCACCTATCTTTGGTCAGTTTGGTCCATTCCTCTATGTAGCTCCTCTCAAGCTCCATCAGGTTGGATGGGGGAGCGTCAGTGCACAGCCATTTTCAGATCTCTCCATTGATGTTCAATCAGATTCAGGTCTGGGCTCTGGCTGGGCCACTCAAGGACATTCACAGAGTTGTCCTGAAGACACTCCTTTGATATCTTGGCTGTGTGTTTAGGGTCATTGTCCTTCTGAAAGATGAATCGCCATCCCAGTCTGAGGTCAAGAGCGCTCTGGAGCAGGTTTTCATCCAGGATGTCTCTGTATGTTGCTGACTTAACTGGGAGAATCGTCCTTATTAGGGTTAGCACCATTTTGTTCTGGCAGCGTCAGTGTGGTGGATGCAGGCATTGCCTGGGGGCAAACAATAATGGTGACTCCAAACTTCACTTCGTTCACTGTGGAACAGCTTAAACAATTCTTCAGAGAATGCATTGTCCCCATCCAGAACTGCACCAAAAGTGTTTCAGCTGAACATATCAAGGGGAATTATGAACTGGGTGTGCCCTGCCAAGAGTCCTTTCAGGAGTACATTAAGGAACGCCAAACAGCCATCCACATAAAGCTGCACTTGGACTAGCTAACATACACGTTAGCTTCCCATCCTAGCTCCATCGTGATGTTTACCTTCGCCTGCAGAGACTGTGTTCACAACTGCACGTCAGGTCACAAAGATTAATCTATCATGGCGATATGACAACAGAAATAACTGAAGTTTTTACATCTGTCTTTAAAAACATTACAAAAAAAATACCTGCATATTTGCATTGTCAGTTGTGTCTGTAACATGGCCCAAGCAGAGGTTCACCCCTTTGAGTCTGGTCTGCTTGAGGTTTCTTCCTCAAATCATCAGAGGGAGTTTTTCCTCACCGTTGTTGCCTCTGTGCTTGCTCTAGCAGTTGGTAAAGTCAGACCTTACTTGTGTGAAACGCCTCAAGGCAGCTTTGTTGTGATTTGGCGCTATATAAATGAAATAAATTAAATTACCACTGATCACACCATCACCTGATGAAAAAACCACATATGCTGATCAAGCGCCTCGGCAGCTTTGATGACAGAGTCCACGCTTCCTTTGTTAGCACCTAGCTTTTGTAGTTTCAGCAGCAGCACCTGCTGAATCACACCTGTCACCTGCTTCATCAGGCATCCATTCTGACAGTGAAGAAAACACTTTCTTATGTCCATTTTGTAAAAAAGACTCTAAATTCTCCTCGTATCACCTGCCCTTTTGTTGATTGCCAAACCTCCCTCAGTGCCCACTGAATGACCTTTGAGTGGTCAGTTACTTTGTTCAGTGGTCAGTACAAAAATAATTCCACAGAACAATTACCAGGAACACTTTACTTGAAGGTATCGTCATAATAGCGACATGCCACTGTCATAACTGTTACATGACACAGTCATAAACATTATGTCAATGTCATAAACATTCATGACTGCTATTTTTATGTTTTTTATTTTATTTTTTTAAGTGTCATTCAGTTTTTGTAATGACAAGTTGACAAGATGGCATACAACTGAAGACTAAAAAGACTTCTGGTCATGTCTCTTTGATTAAAGTCAGGAGGGGTTGATGTCATCAGGGGGTACCCATCCTTCATTGGGTGTTTTGACCCTCATCCACAACACCCTGCCGATGGTGGGTTGGCAGTGGTGGCCAAGCCACTGCCCATCTTGCCCTCCTGGCTTCCAGCTTGACTCCTTTCTCCTGCTCCATAACCACCAAGAGATTTTCTGCTGCCTCCCCCATCCTGTGAGCTGCTGTCTTTCTTTCCTTCCCTGTCATTCCAGTGGCTGTGAGTATTTTCCACACTGACTGAGCAGGGAATCCTCTACAGCCAACCTCGACTGGGAACAGCCAAGCCTGCCATCCTTTCTCTCTGCAGTCATGGAGATGGTCTTGGTACGTGGCACTCTTCTTTCCAAAGGCCTGTTCACACCCCTCTTTCCATGGGGATGGTATGAGGATGATCTTTTTTTTTTTTTGCCTTTTTAGACCATAGTATCACATCCAGCCTCAAGGTTGTCTGGCAAATCTGGGGGAAATGCAGCCTTCCTCCCAATTCAATCTTCATTTCCCCTTATTGGGCCTTTTGCAGGAGAGTGGTTCTTGTTGTTGCTGTGGTTGGTGGCTTTCCCCCCCTCCCTTACAAACTGGGTGGATTGTCACGGTTCAGTGGTGGAGCCAGGAACAGAGTCAGATAACCCCACAATGCAGAGCAGCAAGGACAACGGGATGGAGAAAAGAACAGTTTATTTGACAACAGTGGTAATAAGACAGATCACAGAGCAGATAAACTTCAAGGCTCCTGTTCTTGGTCAGGAGTGCAGAGGAACTTAAGGGCTTCTTTTACTAAAGGTGCAGTCCAAACTCAGGTGTGAAAAAGCAGATCACAAACTCAGATATCTTCAGAATTGGTGTGGTAACAGTGCAGACAAAAACTCTGGTTTCTTCCTTCGTATCTGTGCAAACAAAACCTCAGATATCGTCTTGGGTATCGGTGGAGACTTAAACTGCAAACAGAAACTCCGATATAGTCTTTGGTATCAGTGCAGACTTATCAGTGCAGAATAACTCAGGTACTTCTTTCACGTGCAGACAAAAAAACTCAAATCTCACATCCCAATCTTGTGATGCATGACCCTTGTGACCCTGTACCACTTATTTCCTCTGCGTTCAAATAGCTAGAAGGATCCACGGTTTTTACGAAGCTAGATTTACGGAACGCGCATCACCAGGTTCATATACACCCAAGGGACAAATGGAAGACCGCCTTTAATACACCTGCAGGCCACTACGAATGTCTGTAATGTATGTAATGCTGTTTGGTCTTACTAACGCTCCTGCTGTGTTCCAAAATCTTGTTAATGACATACTGCGCGAGTACCTTAACACGTGTCTTTGTTTATCTCGATGACATTCTCATTTACTCACAAGATTTGGAAACACAAACACAGCAAGTCTGGACCTTTCTTCAAACTCTGCTGCAGTTTGGAGTTTGGAGTCAGTTTGTTTCGCAATTTTGGAGGGAATTCTGCTGTCTTCTGCTGTCTTCTCGGGGTCAGGTCCAGCCTTACGTCCAGTTATCATCCCAAAGCTAATGGACAAACAAAACGTCTCAACCAAGAACTTGAAAAGGGTCTTCGGATCATGGCCTCTCAATATCCTGCCTCTTGGTCCTCTCAGTTACCATGGATTGAACTAGCCCACAACAGTCTTCCTACATCTGCCACTGGTTTTACACCATTTCATGCAGTTTTTGGTCATTAACCATCATTGTTTACTTCCACAGATCTATGTTCACCGGTACCTTCAGCTCTGGGACTCAACTTGCATTGCCGACGAACCTGGGAGCGGGCCCAGTGAGCCCTGTTGTGGACTTCACAGGCATACAAGACAGCGGTGGATCACAAATGGTTGAAAGTGCCCTCCTACACCCCGGGACAATGGGTTTGGCTTTCCACACGCCACCTGCCACTATGAAGAATGCCACGACCACGCCTAAACCTGATGACTTTGTTACTGTTGCTTCTTTTGGACTGCCTATCTGTGTACTGACCCCTGCTAATGAACCAAGTAAACTCTTTAACTCTAATGAGTTGTGTACCTGCATCCTGTATTTGTGTCCAGCCTGCTTTACCAGCCAACCCTGATAGTTCAGGATTTTTTGAAACACACTAAGCAACCAAAGTTTAACTCCCTTATGCATTAATGAGTTCTTTGTGACGTAGCCAGACTCAGCACTGGCGCTGCTGTCAACATTGTGACTCCCACACTCTAAAACATTGCAGACTCATTTAGTTATGTCCACTTGCTGTCTCTCTTTAACATAAAGTGCTCTTACAAGTTGAGTGCAGATGTGGGCTTCAGATTGGCTGTTCTGGGTTTCTGTAGAAAATCTATGGTTGACGTCAGACAGGCGTTGTCCGGTGCAGTCTTGTATAAAGTACCTCAAAGTAATACTTGAATGAAAGAACAAGTATCTTACCATAAAATTACTTTGGTAGAAGTTAAAGTCTCCTTTAAAAATATTATATTACTTCAGGAAATTTATTGTACTTAAGTATTAAAAGTAAATTTCTCATATAAAATGTACTTTAAGTAAAAGTGTTGAGTAAAAGTAAAATCCAAAACGAGTGGAGAGTGAAATTGTGACATGAAAAGAAAGCCATTGTGTCATGATTCAGCCTTGTTGGGCCTGGCTGTTATTATTTTGAAGTCTTTTTTCCACGTTTGTGCTCTCTTTCATGCCAGGTATCATAGTCATGCTTCAGCTGGTCTTGTTTCTTGTTCTTGTCAGGTTTTCATGTTATCATTGGTTTTGTTTCTGTCAATCATCCTCGTATTTGTTCACTCTTGGTTACTTATGTAGCTGTAGTTTAGTTCTGTTCATTACATTGTGTGTATTATGCTTTGGTCACAGTTTTTGGTTGTTATTTACCTGCAAGTATTTCCTGTCTGGTTATTTTCCTTTAGCTATTTATTGCACTCTGTTTGCCATTTATTTTGTGTTACTTTATTATACTTTAGTCACAGGGTTTTGTTATTTATCTGCAGTGCTGCTTATTTGATTGTTCCATTTGTTATTTATTACATTTTCTGTTTATCTGTTATCTTGTTTTATTAATTGCATTATTCTCTAGTCACCTTGGTTTGTTTATTCTCTGTTTTCAGTTGTTTATTTTGTCTCTTCTCATTTGTGATTTCAGTTATGCTTTTATGTCTGGTTTTGTTTTCAGTTCTCATGTCCTGGTTATAGTTGTATTTTAATCTGTCCTTGGTTTCTGTTTTTGCTTCATCTTCTTTGTTTGCCCCTGCACCAGCTCTTGTGTCCTCGCCTGTCACTATGACTCTTTTTGCTATGTGTTTTCTTCCACTTCCACTCTTGCACCTGCTCACGTGTCTTTGTCTCTTTCATCACTCCACTCTGTGTTTTCCTGCCTTCACTTTCTTGCACTGTGCACAGTCTTTGTCTTCCCCGGTCACGCCCCTTCCAGAACTTTCACTGACACCTGCATCTTGTTTCACTGATTACACCACCAGTTATTTAAGCCCTCACAGTCTCACAGCTCATCGCCAGATCGTTGTCTTAGTACACTCTCCAGCGCCCACCATAGTCCTGTGTTTTGTCCTGCCGTGTTCTGAACTTTGCTCTGTACCTCGACCATGCCTTTTGCTTCATCCCGGATGTCTGAGTTTGCTTGTGCCTCTGAACCCTGCTCGTTTGTGACTGTGTCTCAGCCTGATCCTGTTTGTACCTCTGCCACGCTGACTGATTACATGTGTACCGAAACCAAGCCTGGAATAAAGACCATGATTTCTCCTACACCAAAGCCTAGTCTGGGGGTTTGCATTGTGGGTCCAGCCGCTCCTGGTGACGGGCTCCTGCCCGCCCTGACAGTACGATCTGGCCAGAATATGGACTCCGCAGACTCCACTCCAGCCAAGGATACTGCTGCGGTACTCCCAGATATGGAGGTGACAAAGAGGATTTTTTCTGACCTCTCATTTGTTTTGTTTTTTTTGTCTGTTTTTGTGACTGTTACACCCCTGGAGAGAAATTTGATTTTCTTGACCAGGCTTGGGATTTGGTGAATGCAAATCTGTGGCTGTTTGATTATTTCCCAGAGCTTCTGAGCCTGGATGATGTTTTTTGTCTTCAGAAGTGTCCAGATTGGATGAAACGACCTGAGGCCTACTTGCCGTCTGAGGATGATTACGAGTCTGACTGGACAGATGTGGATGAGGACGAGGACTCTGAGTCAGAGCAATTAGCTTTGCAGAACATGGCTACATCTTTGTTCAAGATTCAGGACTTGTTTTTTGACTATCAGGACTGCTACAGTAAACAGGGAAAACAGCGCATTTTTTCGGCACTCGACCAGATCTTTGTAGCCGTACCAGAGCTGCTAACCACATTTCCGGAGCTGAGAGACATAAAAACGATGTTTGTGCAGGGTGAGGCCCCTTCCTGCATTGAGGACCCCATGGACCTTTTATTCGAGTCCGAACTCACCACCACCTCTTGTGAGGAGCCGCGCGTCATTACGCTTTCTGATGCCGCTCTCGCTCCACCCTGGTACGACATAACACCGAAGCCGACCACTTACCTCATGTCTCCTGCTCCAGAGATGTCACCTCCTAAGCCTGCTCCACGGTGAAACCCAGCGATGTCCAGAATTTCGTAGCTAGAACCCACGAAGCCACTCATCCCGGTCGCTACCTCCACAGCGCGTCCGGCACTCATCACTCCGGTACCGGCGCCACGAAGATTGCACACACCACAGCATGAGCCTCAGGTTCCAGCTTCAGAGACCCCTGCACCGATGATCACCTCTGGTCTTGTGTTGCCCAACTCCTCTATTGCGATCACTCTTCCAAGACCAGCTGATCTCATACCTCCAAGATCGCGGATAGACCCATCGGGAAAAGCCCCATCATCCTGGAACTCAGCCTCAGCTGCGGTGCACGGTCCGCCGCCTGAAGTTGATGATGTCTCGGCGCACACCACGTCACCTTCGTCCACCAAGTCATCTGCAGCCTGCCCGGCCTCTTTGCTGCCTGAAGCCACGTCTGCTTCCGCAAGCCTCATGGCAGCCTTGTCGGTGACGTCACTCAGATCAACTGCTTCAATGACGCCGGCTGTGTTGATCCCGGCACGCTCCACGTCAGCTGTCACAGCTCTCTCAGCGGTACCAGCTGATCCCATCTCGGCGCACCCTACGTTCACGTCGTCTTCTTCAGCTACTGAATCACCCACAGCCTGTTCTGCCTCTCTGTCACCTGCAGCTGAATCTGCTTCCATGTGTGACGCGGCCGAACCACTGGTGACGTCACGCGAAGCTGCTGCTACTGTCACACCGGCCGTGTGTTTACCGGCCCACTCCGCCTCTCCGTTGCCTGCTGTCGACTCAGCTTTCATGTGCTTCACTGCAGATTCACCCTCGGTGGCCGCTGAAGAGGTTTCCACGCACCCGGCGACATGGCCGGCAGCGGCACCTGAGAGTGCGTTTCACACGCACACACCGCCGATCAGGGCAGCCGGTCCAGAGGACCTCCTTGGCGCTCCAGCATTCATCTCAAAGACGACCTCTGAGTATCAATCAATCAATCAATCAACTTTTTTTTTTATATAGCGCTAAATCACAACAAACAGTTGCCCCAAGGCGCTTTATATTGTAAGGCAAGGCCATACAATAATTATGAAAAACCCCAACGGTCAAAACGACCCCCTGTGAGCAAGCACTTGGCTACAGTGGGAAGGAAAAACTCCCTTTTAACAGGAAGAAACCTCCAGCAGAACCAGGCTCAGAGAGGGGCAGTCTTCTGCTGAGACTGGTTGGGGCTGAGGAAAAGAACCAGGAAAAAGACATGCTGTGGAGGGGGGCAGAGATCGATATCATGTCTGAGACGGAGATGGGTTTCTTGCAAAATTGTTAAAAATATGTTAAACCTGCCACATTGAGTTCTGAAATGTGTCTCATACAAGCCACTGCTGAAATTCATGATTTTCATATGTTTAATGCTGGGCTACATACTTATGTCAGAGTCTGATTCCTCCCCGGGGAATGTCTGTAATTTTGGAGAATTTAACTTCACTCACGCAGGTGCTGAGTCCTTTCGTTCGTCCTCGGATCACATTCCCAATCACGTTTTGACTTTATCTGGAGGAGCCAGCTGTTTTTTGGTGATTTGAAGAAATGGTTTTTCGGTGGTAGCTCACTGTCAGAAGAGGTTTCTTTGCATTACCTGTGTTCCATGTCATGCAAATCGGTGCGATACACCTCCCATATACTTCCTGTGGTTTCTCACCTTGGTACTTTAGTAAAATCATGTAAATCTCTGCTGAGTCCATACTCTTTTGATTGGCTTCAATGCAGACATTAGAAGTGGGACCATTTGTACGGTTCTTATTGTCATGATTCAGCCGGGTTGGGCCTGGCTGTTATTGTTTTGAAGCCTTTTTTCCACGTTTGTGTTCCCCTTCATCGTAGTCATGCTTCTGCTGGTCTTGTTTCTTGTCTGGTTATTTTCCTTTAGTTATTTGTTGCACTCTGTGCCATTTATTTTGTGTTACTTTATTGTGCTTTGGTCACAGTTTTGTTAGTATTTATTTTCAGTGCTTCTTTTCTGTATGTTCAATTTGTTAGTTATTGCACCTTCTGTTTATCAGTTATCTTGCTCCTGGTTATGTTCCTTTAGTTATTTGGTGCACTCTGTTTGCCATTTAGTTTGTGTTACTTTATTATACTTTAGTCACAGGGTTTTTTGTTATTTACCTGCAGTGCTGCTTATTTGATTATGTTCCCTTCGTTAGTTGTGGCATTTTCTGTTTATCTGTTATCTTGTTTGTTATTTGCATTATTCTGTTTTTCAGTAGTTTATTTTGGCTGCTCTCAATTGTGATGTCTGTTACACTTTTATGTCTGGTTTTGTTCTCATGTTCATGCTCTATTTTTGTCCTCTGTTTGATTTCTGTTCTGTTTGCCCTCACGCCCATCTGTTTTGGTTCATTTCACTTCACTGTACCTGCCTCACGTCTTTCACTCACACTCTTGCCACTAGCTCATGTGTCTTTGTCTTTTACATCACTCCACTCTGTTTCCCTTCCTTCGCTATCTTGCACAGTGTTTACTCTTTAGCCAGAAGCCACACCCCTTCTAGATTGTTCCTCACGTGCACCTTGTTTACACCACCTGTCCCTCACTTCTCACTAATTAGCCCACAAGTATTTAAGCCTCCACAGTCTCATGGCTCTCTGCCAGATTGTAGTCTTAGAACTCTTTCCAGCGCCATTCACAGTCTTGTTTTTGTCTTGCCTTGTTCTGAACATTGCTCTGTACCTCGACCACGCCTTTTGCTTCATCCCGGATGTCTGAGTTTGCTTGTGCCTCTGAACCCTGCTCGTTTGTGACTACGCCTCAGCCTAATCCTGTTTGTACCTCTGCCACGCTGACTGATAACCTGTGTATCGAAACCAAGCCTGGAATAAAGACCATGATTTCTCCCACACCAAAGCCTTGTCCGGGGGTTTGCATTGTGGGTCCAGCCGTCCCTGGTGACGGGCTCCTGCCCACCCTGACACTTATGGGGGTTATGGATTAGCCTGGGCTTTGCTTTTTCCCCTGTTTCACTGTTTTACCCATTTAAGGAGTATCCCCTTTAGGCGGTTGGTTCCCCTTATACGGGTTCCTAAATGTTTTGACCGTCGTTCTGTCTTCATCGATGCAGCTGACTCCACCCCTAAGCCCAATGCCCCCCATTGTCGGGTCCCTGATTCCATCATGTGCTGTGATAAACCACATGGTCGCCC
Organism: Thalassophryne amazonica; assembly: GCF_902500255.1. NCBI lineage: Eukaryota > Metazoa > Chordata > Actinopteri > Batrachoidiformes > Batrachoididae > Thalassophryne > Thalassophryne amazonica. The sequence goes on from NC_047118.1 coordinate 84,120,403, forward strand.
CCCGGACCCTGTCTTAGGTCAGTCCCGTGACATTTTCATGCACCGGGTCCCATCGTATGGCCGACCTCCTGCTGCGGTTTTTCGCCCTGTTTTCCGCCCACTGGTTCCCTGGCCTGTTTTTGGTCGTGTTCTTAGTCTTCCTTGGGGTCTCCAGCCTTTTGGGCCTGGTGGAGTGCCCCCTGTCTCTGGGTTCCCCCCGTCATGGGTCCCCAGGCCTCCCGCCCATTGTCGGGTTGGGTCTGTGGTTCTCTGGGGACAGCCAGTGTCGGTCCGTTGGGGGGAGGTACTGTCATAATTCAGCTTTGTTGGGCCTGGCTGTTATTATTTTGAAGTCTTTTTTCCACGTTTGTGCTCTCTTTCATGCCAGGTATCATAGTCATGCTTCAGCTGGTCTTGTTTCTTGTTCTTGTCAGGTTTTCATGTTATCATTGGTTTTGTTTCTGTCAATCACCCTCGTATTTGTTCACTCTTGGTTCCTTATGTAGCTGTAGTTTAGTTCTGTTCATTACATTGTGTGTATTATGCTTTGGTCACAGTTTTTGGTTGTTATTTACCTGCAAGTATTTCCTGTCTGGTTATTTTCCTTTAGTTATTTATTGCACTCTGTTTGCCATTTATTTTGTGTTACTTTATTATACTTTAGTCACAGGGTTTTGTTATTTATCTGCAGTGCTGCTTGATTGTTCCATTTGTTGTTTATTGCATTTTCTGTTTATCTGTTATCTTGTTTTATTAATTGCATTATTCTCTAGTCACCTTGGTTTGTTTATTCTCTGTTTTTCAGTAGTTTATTTTGGCTCTTCTCATTTGTGATTTCAGTTATGCTTTTATGTCCGGTTTTGTTTTCAGTTCTCATGTTCATGCTCTGTCCTGGTTATAGTTGTATTTTAATCTGTCCTTGGTTTCTGTTTTTGCTTCATCTTCTTTGTTTGCCCCTGCACCAGCTCTTGTGTCCTCGCCTGTCACTATGACTCTTTTTGCTATGTGTTTTCTTCCACTTCCACTCTTGCACCTGCTCACGTGTCTTTGTCTCTTTCATCACTCCATTCTGTGTTTTCCTGCCTTCACTTTCTTACACTGTGCACAGTCTTTGTCTTCCCCGGTCATGCCCCTTCCAGAACTTTCACTGACACCTGCATCTTGTTTCACTGATTACACCACCAGTTATTTAAGCCCTCACAGTCTCACAGCTCATCGCCAGATCGCTGTCTTAGTACACTTTCCAGCACCCACCATAGTCGTTTTTTGTCCTGCCGTGTTCTGAACTTTGCTCTGTACCTCGACCATGCCTTTTGCTTCATCCCGGATGTCTGAGTTTGCTTGTGCCTCTGAACCCTGCTCGTTTGTGACTGTGTCTCAGCCTGATCCTGTTTGTACCTCTGCCACGCTGACTGATTACATGTGTACCGAAACCAAGCCTGGAATAAAGACCATGATTTCTCCTACACCAAAGCCTAGTCTGGGGGTTTGCATTGTGGGTCCAGCCGCTCCTGGTGACGGGCTCCTGCCCGCCCTGACACATTGTGATGTCTGGAGAAACCAGGAGGGGGCCTCAGCCCCTATGAAAGGCTGGATCCACCTCTGGCGGAGCCGTTGGTGTTGGTGACGTGATGAGTGAAGCAACAGGTGGCTGTTTATAGCTGCAAATAAATTTGCCGTTATTTTTGCTGGAAGACCCACACATACTTTTCTGTTAGACACAACAGCCAGACTCTTGTCAAACAGAACAGTCATTTATAGTTACACAGCTGTGCCAAATTTAAGGAAAAAAAAAAGAAAGCGTCATCACCACCAATCACTGCAATGCAACCAAATGCGGCACTGTTTGCGCACTCAAATCCAAAACGTGTCGCCATTTTAACACACCGCATCTCCACGGAAATTTCAAACAAAATAAATGAAACAGCCACCCTGGCCAGTTTTATTGGTACTGAAGTGTGTGTTAAGTGTGTGTGTTAACTCCAGTGGGAGCTGATCCGTGTATGTGTGCGTGCGCAGGAGTGTGCGCGTTTGGAGTCCAAAGCGCAGATGGCCCCCTTTTCACCCTCTAGTCTCCTCTTCCTCAGCAGGGGTGCAGATTCAACTTATTTATTTATTTTTGGTCTTTTAAACTTGTTTTATGTCAAACACAACACTTGCTCCAGGGGTGAAAGGCGGACCCCTCTGCTGCGGCTGTAGAGGCACCGCTGCTTTCACCTCTGCAAACAGGCATTGCCCAATCAAATTTCTTCTGCTTTTATACTGTAGTAATGAGTAACGAAGATGGTTCAGGGAAATGTATTGGAGTAAAAGTATATATTTTATTAAGGAAATGTAATGAAGCAAATGTGAAAGTCGCCAGAAATGTAAATAACAAAGTAAAGGATAGATATGTTAGAATTCTACTTAAGTACAGTAACAAAGTATTTCTACTTCGTTACATTACATGGCCTTTAGTTTCAGACAAAGCAGCAGGTGCTGGTCCCTCATCTTGTCCAAGCAACAATGAGGAAGTTAGTGAAGGTGAGCTTATGGAGCCACTTTACAAGCAAATGATTTCACTGAAATGTAATTGAATTTTAGTAACCTTTATGACTTTTTTCCTGTTTTGTGTATTTGTTTTTTGTTGAGCTAATATTAGGATTACTTAATAAATGGTCTGTCTTTGTAGTTACAGGAACTGAGGGACAGATAGAAGATGACTATACATCCATCCATCCATCCATTTTCTTCCGCTTTATCCGGAGTCGGGTTGCGGGGGCAGCAGCTCAAGCAAAGCCGCCCAGACCTCCCAATCCACACACACCTCCCCAGCTCCTCTGGGGGAACCCCAAGGCATTCCCAAGCCAGCCGAGAGATGTAGACTCTCCAGCGTGTCCTGGGTCTTCCCCGGGGCCTCCTCCCAATGGGATGTGCCCGGAACACCTCTCCAGCGAGGTGTCCAGGGGGCATCCGGAAAAGATGCCCGAGCCACCTCAACTGACTCCTTTCGACGTGGAGGAGCAGCGGCTCGACTCCGAGCTCCTCCCAAGTGACCGAGCTCCTCACCCTATCTCTAAGGGAGAGCCCAGCCACCCTGCGGAGGAAACTCATCTCGGCCGCTTGTACTCGCGATCTCGTTCTTTTGGTCATGAGCCAAATCTCATGACCATAGGTGAGGATCGGAACGTAGATCGATCGGTAAATCGAGAGCTTTGCCCCCCTACTCAGCTCTCTCTTCACCACGACGGTCTGATACAGCGACCGCATCACTGCAGATGCTGCACAGATCCGTCTATCGATCTCATGCTCCATCCATCCCTCACTCGTGAACAAGACCCCGAGATACTTAAACTCCTCCACTTGAGGCAAGGACACTCCATCGACCTGAAGAGGGCAAAGCAACTTTTTCCGGTCGAGAACCATGGCCTCGGATTTGGAGGTGCTGATTTTCATCTCGGATGCTTCACACTCGGCTGCAAACTGCCCCAGTGCACGCTGAAGGTCCTGATTTGACGAAGCCAACAGAACCACATTGTCCGCAAACAGCAGAGACAAGATTCTGTGGTTCTGTGGTTCCTCCCCCTCTAGCTGCCACCTTATTGTGGTGGGGGAGTTTGCGTACCCGGATGATCCTAGGACCTATGTTGTCGGGAGCTTTGTGCTCCCTGTAGGGTCTCCCAAGGCAAACAGGTCCTAGGTGACGGGTCAGACTAAGGGCAGTTCAGAACCTCCATGACCAGTAAAAAATCAAGGACCGAGAAGTCGCCCTGTATGGCGGAGCCGGGGCCCCACCCTGGAGCCAGGCCTGGGGTTGGGGCTTGCGCGCGAGTGCCTGGTGGTCGGGCTTTAGCCCATGGGGCCCGGCCGGGCTCAGCCCGAAAGAGCGATGTGGGCCCGCCCTCCTGTGGGATCACCACGTGCAGAGGGGGCCATGGGGGTCGGGTGCAGAGAGGATTGGGTGGCGGTCGAGGGCGGGTGGCCCGGCGGCCGGTCCATGCTCACAGCCCCTCGCTGTTGGGACGTGGATGACTATACAAACTATACAATATTACAGAGAATTACAAAGTATACAGAATGGTATGCACTGTAAAAAAAATTGTTGAGAATACTTCAAATTTGCAGGCAGCAGTTTGCACTAAGACTTTTATGTTGTGCCGATGATGAACTATATACTATAACATATATTTCATCATCGGCACAACATAAAAGTCTTAGTGCAGACTTGCCTGCAAATTTGAAGTATTCTCAACTATTTTTTTACAGTGTGTAGGTAGAGAGTATATAATATGAATGAACCCTTTTCCTTATTTTTTAACAAACAAAAATATATTGCATTGATTTATTCAGTCTAATATTGTTAAGAAATAACAGGAATGACCTTCTTTTTTCAAATACAGAGTTATCAAATATGTCATTTTTATTATGACATTATTTTATATTACCTCATAAGACAGTACAGTAATTCCTTAACCTACAAGTTGTAGGTTAAGGAATTAATTTTCTGAAAGTCTGTTTGTTATTAATATGGACTGACTTTACTGAATGACATTATCTATAAGATGGGCTGTTCTTTAATGTTTTGATTGTAGAATATTGTATTTTTTTTTTTTCCTTCACAAAGGGAATTACACACTGTTAAGCCGTGAATTGCACTTACTTGTATTTAATTACTTATTTTGGAAAATTGTGTTAAATTAGATATTTTGCTGTGACTGCAGATCTTATATCCCAAACCCTAATTTGTAGTCAGGTTAACATTGGGGCATTTGTTAAAATGCATGGGGATGCACCAAATTGCACCATTTTCTAGAAAAATGGTGCAATTTGTCCCCCAGACCCCCCCCCACTCAATATTGCTCTCCCAACTTTAAAAAGGGTTCTGACTCCCAGGTGTGATCTAAGGAATACATGATTTAGACCTGGTTTGACTATCAATCAATCAATCAATTTTATTTATATAGTGCCAAATCACAACAAACAGTTGCCCCAAGGCACTTTATATTGTAAGGCAAGGCCATACAATAATTATGTAAAACCCCAACGGTCAAAACGACCCAGTGTGCAAGCAATTGGGAAGGAAAAACTCCCTTTGAACAGGAAGAAACCTCCAGCAGAACCAGGCTCAGGGAGGGGCAGTCTTCTGCTGGGACTGGTTGGGGCTGAGGGAGAGAACCAGGAAAAAGACATGCTGTGGAGGGGAGCAGAGATCGATCACTAATGATTAAATGCAGAGTGGTGCATACAGAGCAAAAAGAGAAAGAAACACTCAGTGCATCATGGGAACCCCCCAGCAGTCTAAGTCTATAGCAGCATAACTAAGGGATGGTTCAGGGTCACCTGATCCAGCCATAACTATAAGCTTTAGCAAAAAGGAAAGTTTTAAGCCTAATCTTAAAAGTAGAGAGGGTGTCTGTCTCCCTGATCCGAATTGGGAGCTGGTTCCACAGGAGAGGAGCCTGAAAGCTGAAGGCTCTGCCTCCCATTCTACTCTTACAAACCCTAGGAACTACAAGTAAGCCTGCAGTCTGAGAGCGAAGCGCTCTATTGGGGTGATATGGTACTACGAGGTCCCTAAGACTACACATTAGAAATTTGGTGTTTCTGTTAATAAAAAAGAACATAACAATGGGGGGTGGGGGGTGGGGGGGCTTCAATATGGCTAGTATCTAGGACCCAGAATTTGGTACTACGCCCCTGCACACACTGCTCCAGTAGTGGCATTTTGTTTAGAGCATGGAGATCAACATTTGCTCTGGTTTTGTTTTGTTCCTCTTTTGTTCCTTTTGCGCTCTTGATTCGCAGGCTATTCGGTGATGGGAAAAGTCAAAACTGTCCACCTTTTCTCAACAATTTGTGACTTTTTTCCTTTTATTCAAAAATCATTGTATGCCGTGTGACCGAGGCCATAAGTACTGTTGTTGTCGGGGTCGCCACAGCGGATAAAGCCCGATCCGCACTTGTATTTGGCGCAATTTTTACACCGGATGCCCTTCCTAATGCAACTGCAGTGTAACCTGGAGAAACACACACAGCCACTGGTGTTCCAAAGAGGTCTCCCATCCAAGTTCTAACCAGATCCTCTACTCCTTAGCTTCTGAGATCTGATGGGATTAGGCTGACACAGAGCAGACCAGCCACAACCACCCCATAAGTACCCCAGTCTAATTAGATATGGATGAATAACTTGACCAAAGTATTTTTTTTTTTTTTTTTTTTTTTTGTGCCAGTGACACATACTTGTGTATCCTGACTGTGAAACAGCCCTTTTAATAAATGTCAGACAAACTTCTGTTTTGTTCTTGATGATGGTATTGTAAATGGTGCTAGTACAAAGAAAACAATGAACAATGTAAATTACTTAAAACTGGCTGAAACAACCTGTCAAAGCAATGAAAGAAGACATTTACCAGTCAGTTCATCTTTCAGCAGGACAATGACCCTAAGCACACAGCCAAGATATCAAAGGAGTGGCTTCAGGACAACTCTGTGAATGTCCTTGAGTGGCCCAGCCAGAGCCCAGACCTGAATCTGATTGAACATCTCTGGAGAGATCTGAAAATATCTGTGCACCAACGCTCCCCATCCATCATGATGGAGCTTGAGAGGTGCTGCAAAGAGGAATGGACAAAACTGCCCAAAGATAGGTGCACCGAGCTTGTGGCATCATATTCAAGAAGACTTGAGGCTGTAATTTCTGTCAAAGGTGCATCAAACAAAATTTGTGTACACATTACTTGTTAGTTTTTTTTATTTTTAATAAATTTGCAAAAAAAAAAAAAAGTTTTTCTTCATGTTGTTATTATGGGATGTTGTGAGTAGAATTTTGAGGGAACAAATAAATTTACTCCATTTTGGAATAAGGCTGTTCCGTAACAAAATGTGGAAATGTGAAGCGCTGTGAATACTTTCCGAATGCTCGGTATTCCTGGAAGATGACCAGTCAACTGACAGTGCAAGTAGTGAAATCATTTGAGTCTTTGTTTAAGTATACTGACAGGTATAGTAAATCATCTAAATGAAGAACAGAGTGGAATTGATTGATCAGAATGTCTGAAGAGATGTTTGATGTCTGAGCAGGTGGTATAGGCGTGTTCTCCAGGCCATCACATTGTTTTTAAGATAATGAGGAGGTGTGGTTGCATTTTACGGAGGAGAGAGGAAGGCTATTTATCTTAGAATGGATCTGACACACTGAAGGAACACCAATGGCTTTCTTCAACCCTCTCTGTGTGGCAGCTCTGCTGACCCTGCTGATCCAAGGTAAGACATCACCTTCCTGCAGCCAGTGTCACCTTCATCCTGTGTTTGAGTGACCTAAGAAACAAAATACCTTACAGTGAACTCCATCACACTTTAAAAATAAAATAGCTTTAACATATGTAGTAAAAAACAAAACAACAAAAACTAGCAGGTCCTCAGCTTTGGAAATTAAAGAAACTGACAAAAACAAGCTCACTTCAAATTACATATAACTTCAAACCTCTGGAATGACACGTTGACAGACAGATTTTATCTTCTGGCTGCCCCCAGTTGTTGAAGCTCATCACAGCGGGTCTAGTAGAGAACTACAAGGTTCACACAATGTTTACGGCCCTTCTTGACATAAGGGGTCAATAAAGAATTACACAGGGGTCAAAACTTAAAAGTACTCCAATCATGTTGAAAACTATACCGCATTATTTGTCTGATCATAAAGATTCCAAAAATGTATAGATTCCATAAATGTATAGATATGGACTACAGTGGGGCCAAAAAGTATTTATTCAGCTCCCAATTGTGCAAGTTCTCCTACTTAGAAAGATGAGAGACGGCTGTAATTTTCAACATAGGTACACTTCAACTATGAGACAAAGTGAGAAAATAAATCCAGGAAATCACATTGTAGGATTTTTAAAGAATTTATTTGTAAATTATGGTGGAAAATAAGTGATTAGTCAATAACAAAAGTTCAACTCAGTACTTTGTAACATAATCTTTGTTGGCAATGACAGAGGTCAGATGTTTCCTGTAAATCTTCACCAGGTTTGCACACACTGGAGCTGGTATTTTGGCCCATTCCTCCATGCAGATCTCTGGAGCAGTGATGTTTTGGGGCTATCGCTGGGCAACACAGATTTTCAACTCCCTCAACAAATTTTCTATGGGGTTGAGGTCTGGAGACTGGCTTGACCACTCCAGGACCTTGAAATGCTTTTTACGGAGCCACTTCTTCATTGCCTGAGTAGTGTGTTTGGAATCATTGCCATGCTGGAAGACCCAGCCACGTTGCATCTTCAATGCTCTCACTGATGGAAGGAGGTTTTGTCTTAAAATCGCATGATACATGGCCCTGTTCATTCTCCCTTAACACGGATCAGTCGTCCTGTCCCCTTTGCAGAAAAACAGCCCCAAAGCATGATGTTTCCACCCCCATGCTTCACAGTAGATATGGTGTTCTTGGAATGCAACTCAGCATTCTTCTTCCTCCAAACATGACTAGTTGAGTTTTTACAAAATGTTCTATTTTGGTTTCATCTGTCCACATGATCTTCTCCCAATCCTCTTCTGGATCATCCATATGCTCTCTGGCAAACTTCAGACGGGCCTGGACATGTACTGGTTTAAGCAGGGGGACACACTTGGCACTGCAGGATTTGAGTCCCTATCTGCGTAGTGTGTAGCCTTTGTTACTTTGGTCCCAGCTCTCTGCAGGTCATTAATCAGGTCCCTCCATGTAATTCTGGGATTTCTGTTCACCGTTCTCATGATCATTTTGACCCTACGGGATGACATCTTTCGTGGAGCCCCAGATTAAAGGAGATTATCAATGGTCTTGTATGTCTTCCAATTTCTTACAATTGCTCCCACAGTTGATTTATTCACACAAACCTGTTTGACTATTGTAGATTCACTCTTCCCAGCCTGGTGCAGGTCTACAGTTTTCTTCCTGGTGTCCTTCGACAGCTCTTTGGCCATGGTTGAGTTTGGAGTCTGACTGTTTGAGGTTGTGGACAGGAGTCTTTTATACAGATAACAAGTTCCAACAGGTGCCATTAATACAGGTAACAGGTGGAGGACAGAAGAGCTTCTTAAAGAAGAAGTTGCAGGTCTGTGAGAACCAGAAATCTTACTTGTTTGTTTTTGACCAAATACTTATTTCCCACCATAATTTACAAATAAAACCTTTAAAAATCCTACAATGTGATTTCCTGGATTTGTTTTCTCATTTTGTCTCCCATAGTTGAAGATAAGATAAGATAAGATAAGACTTTATTGATCTCACAGTGGAGAAATTCACGTTACGTCACCTCTTAAAAAAACACACAAGATGGGTGCGAGTAGAGGAAAATGTGCATCAAACAGTGTGTGCAAGGATAAGCAATAATAATAATAATAGTTGTAGCAATACAATAAAATAAGAAAACGAGGTAGAAATAGATAGATAGGTAGAATATATATATATATATATATATATATATATATATATATATATATATATATATATATATATATATATATATATATATATATATATATATATATATATACACATATGTATATATATATATATATATATATACACATATGTATGTATGTAGTGAAGTGTACCTATGTTGAAACTTACAGACCTCTCTCATCTTTCTAAGTAGGAGAACTTGCACAATCAGGGACTGACTAAATACTTTTTGGCCCCACTGTATGTATGACTGAATGTTCTGGAGTTATGGGGTAAAAACAACAAAAATGATGACAAAGGTCGGCTTCAGTTTGTACAGGGGTCAAAAGTTAAAGTTCCTTCAATTTTGGTAAAAGGTGATGCAAATTATTAGTTGAGCTAATAGGATTAATAAATGGAATAGTTTTGACTGTGTTGAATGCTTGGTATCCAAAGTAAAGGTCAAACAAGGTCAATGTCCATTGGATTCTATGACTATGACCAGTGGTGGGCACACTTCCGATAACAGATAATTATCAAAGAAAATGTTTTCATTATCAGATTATCTTTTTAGATACATTTAAAAACCATCATCGGACTAATTATCTTCCGATGAATTACCGTCCGATAACTTTTAGACCGATAACGTATTAAACTAAGCTGAACAGTGAGAAACATTTTTAAAACTGTTAAGACCTACCTGTTAAAAGTTTCCTAATAGGCATGTTGTTCTTTCTACCCTCTACAAACAGAAACCACTCTATTGTCTGTAAGCAAAGGAGAACTGGTGACCAAAAAAAAAAGTAATTTCCTTTAACACCATACTAATATAATCACAATGTCACCAAGTCAACCAGAGGCATACATGTTTAACTTATGGTTCAAATTTTAACCACTCATTTTAAACAGTTATTTAAAATTATTGTCATGTCTGAAGTTTATAAAGTGAAAATATCAGATATATGTTTTCGTTTTAAAGTAATGTGCTAATTTTTAAGGTTTTGTGAGCACATGCTGTGCCAGGCAGCAATGCATTATGGGTAGCATAAGGTAATCTCAGACGTTCACGACAGGACAAATGTATTTCAGACACTCTGTTCAGGGTCCACAGATAACAGCATTAAACTCTAGTGCCTAAAACTCTCGTGAATATATTCTCTGGGTTTATAGACATTAGTGTATTTGCGTTTGTTAAATTCCACGCATCTTAAATGTAGCAGACACGGATTATCTGGAATTTTGTTTGAGATTTTTTCAAGGCCGCTACTGCCATCTACTGGCCAGGAGTGTTCATGGCAGTATTAAACATCTGGGTACATGGCTGCTCTCAAAGTGTTGGTATTGTCCATTGTCCAGGCGCTTTTTGTGTGCATATATTTGTTAACTTTGTATTCTAAAACTAAGGTTAGAAGTAATTCCGACTCCTTATTGGTCCACACGAATGAGGTTGGCGCCATGTTTTTAGTTTTTGTGGAAGTGACGACAAGAGAATAAGGCTCCTGATTGGATAGAATTTTAATCAGTACCGCCACCCAAAGGTTTGGCAGACTAATTACAACACATTTATACGGTTCGATGTGGATGGATTTTTTTTTTTAAATGACGTAGTGTGGATGAAGTTTTTTCCCCAAACTGAAAGGGTAAGATATTCGGTTTTACAAATACCCAACAACGTGTGTACATGGCCTAATGTCTGTGAAAGGCACTATATAAATAAATTTACTTACTTACTTACTAATATTGAGTGCACGTTTTACAACATCATAAAAGTTTTAAAACATGCAATTGCAATGACACTTCCAGGGCTCTGTAAAAATGCCTGTTTTTACAAATAAAAATTGAATATTTTACAAAAGCACATTTATCTTTAAACCAACACACGACACATGTCACATTAACGTGTTGGTTTACATAATGGATTACTGAACCAATCACTGTTTAGCACTTTTACCCAGAATGCTCTGCGGTCTGTGTTTGTTACAAAACCTCAGAATTAGTGCCTTATTCAACATTAAAAGATATATGTTATATTTTAACTTTGTACAAATGACAGAATTGACATTAATGGAGTTATTCTATCAGTATTTTCAAAAAACCATAAGTTAGTATGACTTTATTTTTCAAGACCGCCGTCTGACCGGAGTGTTGAAATTGATAAGGAGTTGGTCTTATGACTGCTCTTAGTGTGTCTCTGTGGTGGGAGCACTGTTGTAAACAAGAGCTTCCAGCAGGGGTGCAATGTTGAAAGAAAAATGATTATGATTAGTTAAGAGTTGATTTTGTGGGTGCTCTCAGGATTTGTCTGTGCTGCTTCCTGCAGAGAGCAGCATGGTCAAACATTCTTGCTTATTCTTTAGGTCTTTTACCGCTTTCGATGCTTTCAAAAGTGATCATGTTAAAAATCAATTTCAGCTCTTTAATAACTGCAAATGTCCCATAGACAACACCGGAATTTATTGATTATCTGTAACTTCTGATACGTTTTTGGTTGGTTTATCTTTATCAAAGATAACTTTTCAGTTATCTTATTATCTGTTATCGAAGTTAATTTTTTGGTTATCTGCATATGACATATGTTACCCCGTAACATGATAACTAAGCATGACAGATGGTGCAAACTATTCCAAAGACCCAACCACAAAGTGGGCTTTACTCCCCCAAACCAAAATGAAATGAAATGAAAACACAGAAATGAAGTGCTGGAATACATTTAAATACATGCTGATGTTGTTCCCTGAAAAAGGGAAATAATATGTGAGAGGGATGAAGAAAAGCCCATCACACAGCTATCTGTATTCAGCGAATCTAACAACAAAGTGTGTACATACGCCACTGACTGTGTGAACAAACTCACTATCAGAACTGCATGGAACACATTAAAATCTTTCAACTCCTGGTAAATAATATTTAACCTTTTAACCTTCTTGTGCATGCTTTTTATATGCTCTGTAAATAATGAACATTCTCTTATATGAAGTATCATCTTAAACATTCGTTAATGTAAATTACCTTTGTAGGTATTCAGCAAAATATTAATTTTTTTAAACTTAAAGTAAATAATATAAACCAGTAATCATCTGTTTCTTTAAAACAGCACAAACTCAAAGTATTTTACCCCATTCAGCTTAACATGTAAACAGACCTGAACAGTTTCCCTTAAAGAAATAGAAGAAACATCTTAATACACAGTCGCACAAAAATGTACTTAATCAGCCACAGTGATATACAGGTGGACCCAGTGACACAAACCAAACGTCCCCCCCCACCCCCCCACCCAAAAAAAAATTGGTCCACCCTGCCTTCACTGCACATACATCATTTGAGAATTCAGCAGCTCATCACTCTTCACTCAAAGCACTCAAAGGGAATAATGTGATTATTAACCATCAGGTGACAAAGTAAAACCTCTTAAATCATTTCAAAGTCAGTTTTAAGCAGAAAAGTCTGTTTTAAACAGAAAATGAGGTGATAATTGGTGACGGTTTGAAATAACGGAGGCACAGTGAACGCAGCAGCTAGCAGCTTGTCTGGCTGCAGCGCTCTGATCGCTTCCTTCTTCTTTATGATGAAATAATGCTGAATTTATGTGGAAATGATTGTTGTACAAAAGCTTCAGATATCTGTCGCTGAGATAGATGATGACTGGAGTACAGTTTTATGCAGAAACAAGGTGTTAATCCGTGAACCGCGGCTAATGACAGGCAATGGCAGGGCGGACTGATTTTTAGGAGGGAACGTTCGGTTTGCAACACTGGTAAGGTGAGACCACGTGATGTCTCCGGCAGCTAGCTTAGCATTAGCTCACGTGCTATCAATAGGAGTAAACACTCTCACATGACAGAAATACACAAATTACACACACTTCTCTCAAGGTGAACTGGCCTTTTTTTTGGGAAAAAAGTAAATTGTACAGCTTACCTCTGAACTGGAGGTGATGATTGTAGAAAGAAAAGCTTGATGAGGGTCAAATTAATCCATAATAAAGCATAATCCAGAGACAGAGAACGTTCAAACAGTCACGTACGTCATTGTATGAGACAGAGTTACAGAAGCATAATTCAGGCTTTAAATGAATTAAATAAATCATCATAAATTGTAAATTCATGTAAATTTGTTAGCTTATCTATTTTTATATTTATTTTGATGTGTTGCTGTATGTAGTTAAATGATAAAAAAAAAAATGTTGAAAACATTAAAGGTTCATTCAGTAGTTCAACACAGCTGGAAGCAAAATGGTGCCATGTTGTAAGTTGGCACTGCTCTCTGAATAAAGAGACCCTAACAGACCCCCCTACTGGAGTCCCTAGGCACTACTAGTCGAGCAACCCACAGGTCACATGTGAGGTGACCTGACTAATTGATTACCATTTCATCAAGGGTTGTGTTGAAATTACTGCAGATTCCAAGACAAGAAGTAATTAACTTAAATAAAGCTATTTCAAAATTATACTCTGGTCTGTACTCAAGTACCTCGGGGTCTTGTTCTCAAGTGAGGGGACAATGGAGTGTGAGACTGGCCGGAGAATCGGCGCAGCAGTGACAGTATGGCATTCGTGCTACTGTACTGTTGTGATGAAAACGGAGCCAAGCCAAAAGGAGAAGCTCTCGAACTACTGGTCAGTCTTCGTTCCTACTCCCACCTATGGTCATGAGGGTTGGGTCATGACTGAAAGAACTACACTGCGGGTACAAGTGGTCGAAATGGGCTTCCTCAGGAGGGTGGCTGGTGTCTCCCTTAGAGAAAAGGTGAGAAACTCGGTCATCTGTGGGGAGCTCGGAGTAGAGCCACTGCTCCTTCACATTGAAAGGCACCAGCTGAGGTGGTTTGGGCGTCTAGTAAGGATGCCCCCAGGGCACCTCTCTAGGGAGGTGTTCCAGGCACGTCAGACTGGCAGGAGACCCCAGGGAAGACCCAGGACTAGGTGGAGAGATTATATCTCCACACTGGCCTGGGAACACCTCGTGATCACCCAGTCAGAGGTCATCAATATGGCCCGGGAAAGGGAAGTCTGGGATCCCCTGCTGGAGCTGTTGCCCCCGCGACCCTATAAGCAGTTGAAGATGAGTGAGTGAGTGAGTGACTCTGGTCTGGTTCATTCATATCTGTCACACTGGCACTGACAGGCACTTGCATACTCAGACTCTGAGCAAACCATACTTATTTCTAAATCCATCCATTCATTGTCCATTTTCTACACCTACTTACTCCAGTTAAGGATCGGCTGGAGCCTGTCCCAGCAGACATGAAGTGTGAGATTGGGTAGACCCTGGACAGGATGCCAGTCTATCGCACGGTCACATATCAACAGACAAACACATTCACACCAACAGTCAATTTAAAGTTTCCAGTTCACCTAACCTGCATGTCTTTGAAAGTGGGAGGAAGCCGGAGCAACATGCAAACTCCACACAGAAAGGCTCCAGGTGGGAAACGAACCCACAGCCTTCTTGCTGTGAGGCAGTGCTAACCATGAGGCCACTTGCCTTATGTTGTAGTGTATTTCCATTGCTCAATATTTTTTTGGGGGGGGTGGGGGATCATCTGAGCACCCTCTAGTGACTTGCCACCCCTGAAAGAGCACTTACTGTAATGATTTTCTGAACATTATACACACATCCACAGTGAAAAAAAATTGAAGTGATATTTACTTGAAAAAAACCTAAGAATGTTTTTTCACTCAAAAATTCCAAGTAAATTTTACAAGGAGAGGTGATGGTCAGGGGAGGTGATGGTCTAGTGGTTAAGTGTTGGGCTTGCGACCAGAGGATCCTCCGTTCAAATCCTAGCCTGACCGGAAAATCACTAAGGGCCCTTGGGCAAGGTCCTTAATCCCCAAGTTGCTCCCGGTGTGTAGTGAGCGCCTTGCATGACAGCAGCCTCACATTGGGGTGAATGTGAGGCATTGATGTGTAAAGCGCTTTGAGCGCCTGATGCAGATGGAAAAGCGCTATATAAATGCAGTCCAGTTAGTGCACTTGGCTTCAGTGCAGACGGTTCCTGGTTCAAACCCCACCCCTGCCACATTTTTCTTTGTAAGGAGGTGCATCAGGAAGGGCATCCGGTGTAGAATTTGTACCAAATCAAGATGCAGATCCAAATTGGATCTTAATCTTGAACCTTGAATGAAAATAAGGGGAACAGCTGAAAAGTTTTACTTTTTCTGAATAAAGACAGAGTAAAATTCAATGAAGATATTAAACTGATAATTGCCAGAAAATGTTACTTGAGTTATTCTTTAAGGAAAACTAATATATGCAAGTAAAATTGACTTTTAAAGAATTCCCCTTGCAAAATTTACTTGGACGATCTGAGTGAAAAAACTTTGCTAGGTTTTTTCAAGTATTTTTTCTTTTCTTTTTTTTTAGTGCATTCTTAGTTACTGGCTTGGCTCATTCTGAAGTTGCTGTACTACTTCTGGCTCCTCCTACCTCACTCTCTGGAGACCTACCATACACATGCAAACATGTGCGTGTATATACACACACACACACACACACCCCTGCCATTTTGTCTTTTGTTAGTTTGCCCTTTTAAAGTAGCTTTAGTAAATAACAGCCCTTGTTTTTAGGTAACTAGTGCGGTACCTGAAGGAATATTTTTTTAATTTATGGGGGAGAGCAAATGTCACTTGCACTGCAAAATAATAAACAACAGGATTCAGTTTAATTTCTCAATTTTATTTGCTAAGAGGGACAACATATATTAATGAACATTTTCTTTTTAAAAGAAATAAATACAAACAAGTAAATGTACACAATTGCAGCCATAGGCTGATTTCCATTTTCAGTCCCCCTGCCAGATGGTACAGGCAAATTCCAAAACATAGTAAAACAAAAAACACATAATAAAATCATATTACACACAATGGGCCTCATGTATCAATGTTGCGTACGCCGATATTTGAGCGTATATGGGGTGTACGCCAAAACGGCTGCGCTACTTGGCATTTATCAATGGGGTCGTTGGCGTACGCTGCGCTGAAAATACACACCAGGTCGAGAGGTAAATTATACACCAAAATGAACCAGCGCTGGAATCCACATAAAAATGAAAATGATCAACATGATAAACAGTGCCATTATACAAATCAATGCATATGTTACATAAATAACACTTTCCTGATTATACTACATAATAATTAATACAAATCCCGCCTTTGCGGGATTGTTACGGAGCACGATCTGTGGCCACAGCGTTACTGCAAAGAAACTGTAAGTAAGAAACTGTAGTTTCGTCATTCCCTTAATTCGCTCGTGCTGCAACCAGGTTTTGTCGTCTCCATTCGGTTGTCACAATAAAATAAATACAGAAATACATTTAAAAAAATAAAGAAATCTGACAGATTAGGCGTGTCTTATTAATTGAGCGAGCAAATATCCACATGTCAAGAATTATTGACATGTGAAAAGGAAATACAGTGGTCTCTCGCTATAACGCCGTTCACCTGTCGTGGCCTCGGAGTCTCGCGGAGTATTTAGTCCAATTTTGCAGGCCTTTTTTTTTACAATGTTCTGTGTTCTGCGTGTCTGTTTATAAGAATATTGTTGCCCAGAAGAGAAAAGAACGCCAACAACTACTCATAACTGTGTTTGTCACACGGAAACAAACACCTGCTGCAGCCAGGTGTGTGTGGGAAAAGGCGCAGCGCCAGGACGCAGAGGCACGATCTGTGAAATACTGGTCAGTCACTATTAATAATTTCTTATGTGTCCAACCTCGTTCGTTGATCGTTAAAACTAATTCATTACTTCTAAATGCCATCATAATTATTTATAGGAAAACGTTCTATTTTTATTTCTCAAACAAATGTTTGGGCCTGAAAACAGTTTGGTATTATTTTCCTACTAAGGTTTGAACTTTGAGAGTGTTTACACATGAGAGAAAAGTGAGAAAATGTTCATGCCTGATTGAGAACGTGTATAAACTGTGTAGTGAGGGGTTTTACAGCTTTGAAACGTCTATAATAATTGTAAAAAATAACGCTGACTACGTCGCGGTTTCGCGTATTACGGGCTATTTTTTAGAACGTAACTCCAGCGATTAATGAGGGACCACTGTAACACTTTATTGATTATATACTACAAAACAATTGATACGACGGCCGCTTTTGACGCTCTATTGGCACGCGTCGTAATTGGTGGAGTTCATTGCCGTCTTTCCGGCTTCCATGTCGTAAAATGAGGGTGTGTCTGAAGCAGAGTCTGAATATTTATGGGTGTGTTTATTATAATTACGATCATTTCCACCGGCCGCATTTATCAAGATCACGTCAGGCGTACGCCAGAAATGGGCAGGTGCGCACTGCTTGATACATGTCACGGCAACTTTGGTGTGGCCCAATGTACTCCACAACTCTGCTACAACACAGACTGCTGCACATACCCAGCTGTTTACACAATGTCCAAGTTTCACTTAATAGTAAACACTAATAGCTGTGAGAGCAGGTTTGGGTAGACATCAACCGTCTCTTCAGATGTTTTTTAAAAGTACTAAATGTGGGGCATTCCCTAACAGTGGATGGTCAATGTTGGGTATTTTCTCCTCCAAACATTTTTAAAACCTTTAACAAGACAAACAGAGTCAAGAAACACCAGTGAGACAGAAAGTCAAATTTTACGCGCGGAGTGCAGTCAGGCTGTACACCAAGGCTACACTAAAGTCTGGCCTGCGATCCGCTCTTTTTATTAGTGAATCCCTCATCACATAAACAAAAACTTGTCCTAAGGGTGGGGGAATGACGCAAGACAAGTTTCTTCCCGTAACATAAACACACACGTCAATAAGTGCAGCTGTAAGCAAAAACAGTTTCTTTCTTTTACTCTTATCGTCGAAGGTCAGCACATCTCGTTCGTCTGTTGCAGTTATCAGCTGTTCTGCATCTGCCTGGAACACTAAGCATCACATCACAATCAGTCAAAATTCAACCTTCAGTTCTTTTACTCCCAGTCGTTAGCGGCTACGAAAACAAGTTGTATAATAATAATAATAAGTACATCCAGCTCCTCATTCCCAGTTCAGATTGACCCCAGCATGCTAAAACAAGGTTGAATAACACGTACATTCTCGGGTTTAAGTGCAAACAGCACAACACCGTTCTCATCAGAAAGAAGACAAAAGGTACAAATGTTTAACAGTGATAACATATATATATATATATAAAATCCTTAACATTTCCCTCCTGTTTATCACCTGTTAAACATACAGTAGTAGTTATCACCTAGCTTAGCACTTCTTTTTGAGATTTTCACTAAGAGGTTCATCATGGTATGTTCTATAGGCTTACACCCCAGAGGTGATGTCATCATTGTCACCATCATCGGTGTCTGGGTCATCATACTTCCATGGGTTTGGGTACAGGTCATGGGAGTCATCGTCCTCCTCGGTGTCGTCTTGCCCCAGGAGTGGATATGATGCTGGTCCCCCTCCTGGTCCTGGACTTATTGCTGTGGTTATCATTCTATTTACAAGGCCTCGGAGACATGGAATACAACAACATCCACACAATGTTAGAATTGCAGCAAATACTGCTATAGACACTAATAGTGAAGAAATCAAAGACCTCCATCTTCCCATCCCTTCCAGCCACCAATCCCAGCCTTCGGTGTTTACTCCACTGTGCTCTTTCATCTTCCTGTTCAACGTTCTCAGCCCGTCAATGGCTTGAGTGAGACTGCCGTCTGCAGCCATGTTGTTGGGAATGAATGTGCAGCATTGTTCTCCGAACATGGCACAAACACCTCCTTTCTCCGCCAACAACATATCCAGAGCAATACGATTCTGGAAGGCCATAAGGGACGTGGCTTCTAACTGTGAATGGACAGCCTTAAATCCTTCCTCAGTCCAATTTCCTAATTTCTGTACATTGTAGTGGATGTAGTTTATTCTGTCCACGTTTTTATTAATTGAACACCACCAACAGATGGAAGATTGGAATCCAGCTGCTATTTGATCAACCAGTTTATACTCGTCAGGCACTCCTCTGGGGACTCCTATTGCGTCAATATATGTTGGATTTCCTACTCCTTTCCACTTTCTTTTTACTCTATGTCTGGCTATGCCTTTCTGCCAATCTTCAGGAATAAGAGAGGCTGCATATGTCGTAACGTCTTCAGGGGTCATGGGTATGGCTTTAACTGGTAACAATAATGATATTAATGCACAATAACCTGACACATTTCGTGGCAGTCTGTCAAAGATTCTGTTATCACCACACCACCACCATACGTCACTCCTCCCGACAGGTTTGAATGTGGGAGTACTATGGACCACATTCTTACACCAGGCAGTGTGGCTTAAGCTACCCAAAGTCTTACTTGTCCCTGTCAAGTGTACACATGTATGGTTAGCATGCCCAACTTTGCTTGAGAATAAAGGTTTGATCTTAGTCAATTTGGTCAATGGATAGATCTTGTCCCACTTAGAACAATTGTTGTTTGCTGCAATGTATGTCTGTGTCATAACAGTCAGCAGACAGTCTTTGGGTAATGCTGCCGGTATTACCTGTAATATAGGTCTGGGTCCCATACATACAACACAGTCCTTCTTTGCTGCTAGTCCTGCTTGTTCTGCCATTAAAAGCCAATTGTTATTTTGTCCACTAATTCCTGTAGTTACTAGGAACCAGTCATCTGCCTTCATGTCTTTTGTGCCTTGTACGGACATCCCCTTTGCTTGTATGGACACCCCCTTTGCTTGTATGGACACCCCCTTTGACGTACTTAATTCGGTCAATATTGGTTGCTGTACTCTATCTGTTTCACAGAGGAAAAAATGGAAATACGGATCTTTTCCTTGTTTGTATACCCAAAGGAGGAACAACCAACAGTCTCCCTCTATATCAGGTGGGAATATGGTTCCTTTTTCTGTGGTATTCACCACTATAGACAGCTTATCATCTGTTTGATACATTTTGAGAATTTGACTCTGGTACTTAGCCCACTCGGTTTGTGCCCATCTTGGTGTCCATCTACTCCATTCATCGGCTACCAACGTTTCCCATCTCTTATCTTGTTGATCATTGGTCATATACCATGAGAAACTATTTCCGTAATTAGTCCCTCTGTCACCATCCCCACCATCCCATATTCCATGGGTAAGAGCACTATATGGTACAGAGATGACCACAGAAGCTTTTCTAGGAATGCAGGCTTGTATACCAAATCGGTACGCATTGTTCCTATCACAGCTATGTACTGTGGCATTTATTATCGGACTGGGGTCTTCGTTACTTCTTTTTGGTCTCTGCAATCTGCGGAGGTGATCCTTATTATCATGTCCCGTGCTTATGGCTTTTAATAATAAGCCCAATCCGAAAAAGAAAAGTAGCATAACAAGGACTGTCCGTGGGGTCCAGAAACCCTCGTTCTTTTGTTTTTTTTTCTTTCGCCATTTCTGCACACTACAGCACACCTATGTTCAGAACAGTGGCTTCTTAATGTCTTCTGCTAGCTTTCGTGTCTAACCTGGATCTTAACACCAAGCTCACACACTATTACTAGTCTTGTCCTACTGTTCTTACTGTTTGTCTGTGTCTGCAGAAATGACTTTCTTACAGTGAGTCAAATGAATCCATGTACTTCTTTCCCCAATTTTCAAGGCTGTGGGTGTTGTGAGTAGTACTTGATAGGGCCCTTCCCATTTAGGTGAATGCCAGTGTTTTCTCTTGATGCTTCTTATCAACACCCAGTCTCCAGGTACCACTTTAGGGTCCTCCTGTGGAGAAATGGGATCATCAGTGTTTGGAACTCTCCCTCGTTGTCCTTCTAACATTTTTCTCATGTAATCCGCCAAATTGGCTTCCTCAGGTACATCCCAAATTTGTCCATAATATGGCAATCGATATTTTCTGCCAAACAATGTTTCATACGGTGTCAACCCCATGGTACTAGTTATGTTTATATACATTTTTACCAAATCTACACAATGCGTCCATGGTCTGCCTGTTTCCTCCATTGTCTTTCTAAGTCTGTTTTTTACTGTTCCATTCATCCTTTCCACTAATCCGGCGCTTTGTGGATGATAAGCACAATGATTTTTGAGATTGACCTGTAGCGCTTCTCCTACGTATTGCACTATTGTATTAACAAAATGCGCTCCATTATCTGAATAAACTGTTTCTGGTATTCCAAATCGTGGAATGATGTCTTTGCACAATGCCTTAGCCACTGTAAGTGCATCTGCATGTTTTGTAGGGAACAATTCTACCCATTTTGAGAAGGCATCAATTATGACTAAACAAAATTCCTTCCCTTCATGTTTACTCAGCTGTATATAATCCATATGAATCACTTGAAAGGGATATTGTGGTGTTGGAAATTTGCCTCTTTGGGGTCTCAAATTGCCTTGTGAGTTGTGTTTTGCACATATCATGCATGCTCTACAATGCTGTTTTGCATATGCATCGAACCCATAAAGACAAAAAATAGATTGCAATTGTGATATCATACCCCCTGATGAGACATGCGTCACGCCATGGCTCATAATAGCTGCCCATTTAAACATATTTTTTGGCAATATGGGTTTCTTTTGTGGTCATATCCGGAGGGGTGTCATATAGGAGAAAAATAGAAAGAGCTGTTGCTGCCTTTGCGGTTTTGTCAGCAACGTCATTTCCTTTTGAAACACTGTCAGAGCCTTTGGTGTGAGCCGCACATTTGCATATAGCAATTTGTTGAGGCAATTTCACAGCCTTCAGTAGTGCAGTTAGGAGAGTGGCATGAGTCACTGGCTTTCCAGATGATGTCACCATTCCACGCTCTTCCCACAGTTTTGCAAACACATGCACTGTGCTGAAAGAGTACTGGCTGTCTGTATAAATTGATACAGCCGTACCTTTAAACAGATAGCAAGCTGCAGTTAAAGCAACTAATTCAGCTGCTTGTGCTGAAAATGACGATGGCAATGAAGCAGAATCCAATACTTCTGAATTTGTGACAACAGCATATCCAGATTGTGTTTGTCCATAAGCTTTGTCAGTGGAAGAACCATCCACATACACAATTGTACTGTTTGGGATGGGTGTGTCCTGGAGGTCTGGGCGTGCTTTCGTACAGACCGTAGCTACATCAAGACAATTGTGCGGCTCACCATCCTCAGGTAAAGGTATCAATGTGGATGGATTCAATGTTGTACAGCGCTCTACCGTAAGGTGTGGCTGTGATAATAGCAAGGACATGCACGAAAGATGTCTTGCTGGGGACAAAAGGCTCATGTTTGTCTGCAACAGAAGTGCAGAAACTGCATGTGGAACTTCCAGTGTCAACTGATGGAATAGAACAACATTACTGCTACTTTGAACAGCCATAGAGGCTGCAACAACAGCCTGTACGCATGGTGGTAGAGCACTTGCCACTGCATCCAATGTAGATGAGTAGTAGGCAACTGGCCTTAATTTTGAGCCATACACTTGAACCAAAACACTAGTCATGAACTTATTCTTACAATCAACTGTTTGAATGAATGGTTTACTATAATCTGGTAGTGCCAAAACTGTGGATGACACTAATGTTTGTTTTACTTTTACAAAAGCTTCCTCAGCATCTTTGTTCCATTCCAACACGGTTGACATTGAAATATCATCCTTGTACATCAAATCAGAAAGTGGACTAGTCAACTCTGCATAGCAAGGAATCCATGCCCTGCAGTAATTAGTCAGTCCAAGAAATGACATCATCTGCTTTTTGGTTTGTGGTTTTGGAGCGTGTAAAATTGCTTCCTTCCTGTCAGACAGGATCGTGCGCCCTGTGGCTGATAATTCATGTCCTAAATATTTTACTTTATCCCTACACAACTGAACTTTGTTTTTACTCACTTTGTGGCCATTGTCAAATAAGAAACATAATAATGCTACTGTGTCAGTTATGCAGTTTTCTCGTGTGTCAGAGGCAATC
This sequence comes from Thalassophryne amazonica, assembly GCF_902500255.1. NCBI lineage: Eukaryota > Metazoa > Chordata > Actinopteri > Batrachoidiformes > Batrachoididae > Thalassophryne > Thalassophryne amazonica. The sequence goes on from NC_047118.1 coordinate 84,143,669, forward strand.
AGAATGTCATCAACATACACTAATAGTTGGCTATCTGCCGGTGGAACAAAATTGGCTAAACATGCTGACATGACTTGAGAATAAATAGTTGGACTCTCTGCGTAACCCTGCGGTAATCTGGTAAATGTATATCGTTGTCCTTTAAAGGTAAAAGCAAACCAGAATTGACTATCTGGGTGTACTGGCACAGAGAAAAATGCATTACTTATGTCAATTACTGAGAAACTATTAGAATTTGGTCTCAGCGAATTTGACAAGGTGTGTGGATCTGGGACACATGGTGCTCTTTTAATCACAGCAGCATTTACTGCCTGCAGATCTTGAATCATTCTCCACCCCACTGAGGGCGGAGCCTTTTTTACAGGAAATATGGGTGTGTTACATGGTGAATCTGGACATGGCACTATTACTCCTGCTGTTAATAAATTCTCTATTACTGGCCTGATTCCTTCAATTGCATCAGGTTTCAATGGATACTGTCTTACACATGGTCTGTATTCTGTTTTTGGTCTTATAACTACAGGTTGTGCATTTTTTATCAGTCCTACGTCTGAAGAACCTGTTGTCCACAATTCTGATGGTACATGATTGAGAGAGATGAAGAGAGAAGATCATCCTCTTCAGGACTCAACTGAAACACTCAGGATTGTGAAGTGGACACATCAATGTGTGTTCCAGCTGTCAGCACCAATGAGACATTAACTGGCACTTTATACAATTTAGTTGATGGACTGAACTCCGTTCGTGGTCCAACTCTGCTCCAATCAGAGGCTGACAAAGCTGTTATGACTGTCAGTCCCAATTCTTGCCATTCTGTCAAATATGGCTTACAAAGTGACATATGTAATGGCATACCTGTGAATTTCAATTTTAAAATGTCTTCAGTGGCACCTGTTACTGTTATGACAGCTGTTGAGTTGCCATCATGAATCAAATCGGTCATTGTCAGCTTCACAGGTGAAATGTTTTTCAATTTAGTTTCATAGTCACCATCCAGACCTGGAGGATCTTTATGCCACATTGTGACATGCAGGTCAGGTGGTGACATCTGTTGTTCAGGATTTTTTAGTAGGGCTGTCGCTTGCAAGACGACATCTTTACCCCATCCTGCAGCATCTTCTTCTGAAATGTCAAATGTATAGTAATAGTGGAATGTGGGGTCATCGCTTTCTTCTCTTACCATGTTAACGCCTCCTGTGCGTTCAACAACTAATTTCCCTTGTTCCACAATTATGGACAAGCCCAATGCAGTCAATCCGTCTCGTCCTAGGAGGTTAACTGGACATTGTGGCATGTTCAACACTGACATAGTACATGTCAGGCCAAATGGATCTGCCAACGTTATGGGTTTAGTGATAGGGACGTCTGATGTTTGTCCATTTGCAGAGCGAACCCTAAAGATTTTGTTGCTTAATTGATGGACAGGTATGTTGTCATTACATGTGGTTCTACATGCTCCTGTATCACAAAGGAATGTCACTGGTCGTCCATTTACCAACAAAGTCACTTCTGGTTTTGGTACCGGATTTCCCAGTAAGGCACACAGATCCATATCACAATCAGACTGCCTATCTGATGTGGAATCATGGATTATGGATTCTAGTCATTGTGGATACTGTGGCTGCGGAGGATTATTCCGTTGTGGAATTCCTCCTGCTGCTCCCTCAGTAGGTGGATTCGGACAATTTCTATACATATGTCCCTCTCTTCCAAAGTTCCAACAAATCAGGGGACCACGTGGTGGCCCTCCCTGTCTGTGCTGCTGTTGTGGTTGCCATGGTCCTTGACGTTGTGGCTGTCCACCTTGTCTATTTTGCCATGGCTTTTGGGGCGTTTGCACTGCTTCTGCTGTCTTAAGTTACCCTGCTGGTAACATATTTCATCATCTCCATGTGCTACATACACTCCTTTGTTGCTGTTTCTTGTCTTTTTCTGCTTTAAGACTTCTTCTGCATGACAGCAGTGTGTATGTGTTTCTTCCAATGTGCCTGTAGGCAATCCAATCCAATGTTTCTGTATCCAAGCTTTTATATCCTTATTGGAATGTTGGATCAGAGCGTTTTTCAATTGTTGTTCATACACAGATGTTTCTGGCAATATGCCACTATGGACCCTGAATACACTCTCAAATCTGCATCTAAACTCTGTCCATGGTTCTCCTTCTTTCTGTGTTGTCCTGGTAATTTCAGTGTAATTTATTTTTGGCCCTAACACACCTTTTGCTCGTGTAATCATAGCTTTCACTCTTGTTTTCAAGACTGGATCATCATGTGTCAATGGTACGCCATCCTGGTCTGCAGGATTCCAGTCTCCGCGTATCTGACTCCATTTAGGGCCACATGCTTTCATCCACACCTGTTGGACTTCAGGTCCATTAAGGTGGTAAGAATTTCTAATGTTTTCTATATCCTGCATAAATCCCTCAATATCGACATGTGGCGATGGTATCATGTCGACTGCTGCTTTGATATCATCAGCATTCCATGTTCGATATATGAGCATGGTTGATCGATGTCCTGCTGTTCCTGCACGAGGATTTGGTACTTCTATCATAGGATAGGCACCTCCCTGGTCACTGTGTTCCACCATGGGAGGGGCTGTAGGCACTTTCGCTTGACTGCGTGTTTGTGGTTTTTCTGGTTTTTCTGGTTTTTCACTTTTTACCTTAGGTTTTACTGCCAAATCATACTGTGGTGGCGGTACATCGTCATCCTCTGGTAGAGGAGATAAAGGTCTCTTTGTCACCGACGATCCAGCCAGCGGTGGTTGTTGAGGCTGTTCTGGTTCTCTGTGCTGAATTATCACATCTTCTTCTGCCTTACCTACAGCTTTCTTTTCCCTGCTTTCTCTAATCGTCGCTTCTCTGCTCCCTTCCGTCTGTTCTCTGCTTCCTCCTCCCAAAATGCCACTAAATCTGCCCCTACTTTCTGCATCTTTTTCTCATCACCTTTATGTTCCTGTTCTAACTCCTTCTTTAGCTTCTGTATACTGATCAGGTTCAGTCGTCCGTCAAAGTCATGTTTATTTATCCAGGTCTCCAATTTCTTTGTTGCTTTTGGATTTTTGCTTCCATAAATTTCCAGTCGTCAGTTGATAAATTTTCCTTCTTTTTAGACGTCTTACCCCCCATTTTTATTATCCCTTGTTATAATTTGGACTTCAGACGGGGGCACACCTAGGGTGTTCTAAATCTGAAGTTTTCACTTCTTCGGACGTGACAATTAATTTGCCGTCGTGTGGTTGATTCCTTTCACCTCCCCGTAGGAAGCGGAATCACTTGCCTCTGCATCCGCACACGGTTGTCACTAACGTTGTCCAAAGTATTACACTTTCACACAGTTATTTACACTTACACAAAACACTATTTACACATAGAAACACTTTTAATAATCGTACGCGTATTCTTATGTCAGGGGAGCTCGCCCTCCCGTGAAATTTAACTAATGTCCTGCATTAGGGGACTCCGCCGTCCCTGCCAAATTTAACTGCTTTTTTACAGTGCACGTATTTCTACCCGGGATTTCCTTTACGTATTAAAACAGAGGAGTCCGTATCCTCCTTCCGGAATTTAACTACGGGCGTCCCTCGCAACCGTAGAGGAGTCCGCCCTCCTCGCGGATTATAACTGCTTTGCATTAACAGACGATTCCACGTCATCGCTTACGGAGTTTAACTGTTTTATGTGATCACTTTTATCCCCTACCGGTACGCGTATATAAACAGAGGAGTCCGCACCCTCCTTACAGAGTTTAACTGTGTTTCATTAACAGACGATTCTGTATCATCGCTTGCGGAATTTAACTGTTTATGTGATCTGATCACCACTCACTCAGTACTATTTACAAAGAAATTTTACTCACTGACTCGACTTCCTGTCTGTCTTCTTCGGGAAAATCTCGTCAACCAGACGATGCCAACGGTGGTCGACAATTGCAGACACGATCAATCGATCGGACCTTGGCCAAGGATTTACGTCTGGACTTGGCGACCTCCGCTGGACACCTCCGGTATTGTTGAGCTCCCGGACGTAGCCCCCAGTCAATGTTGGGTATTTTCTCCTCCAAACATTTTTAAAACCTTTAACAAGACAAACAGAGTCAAGAAACACCAGTGAGACAGAAAGTCAAATTTTACGCGCGGAGTGCAGTCAGGCTGTACACCAAGGCTACACTAAAGTCTGGCCTGCGCTCCGCTCTTTTTATTAGTGAATCCCTCATCACATAAACAAAAACTTGTCCTAAGGGTGGGGGAATGACGCAAGACAAGTTTCTTCCTGTAACATAAACACACACGTCAATAAGTGCAGCTGTAAGCAAAAACAGTTTCTTTCTTTTACTCTTATCGTCGAAGGTCAGCACATCTCGTTCGTCTGTTGCAGTTATCAGCTGTTCTGCATCTGCCTGGAACACTAAGCATCACATCACAATCAGTCAAAATTCAACCTTCAGTTCTTTTACTCCCAGTCGTTAGCGGCTACGAAAACAAGTTGTATAATAATAATAATAAGTACATCCAGCTCCTCATTCCCAGTTCAGATTGACCCCAGCATGCTAAAACAAGGTTGAATAACACGTACATTCTCGGGTTTAAGTGCAAACAGCACAACACCGTTCTCATCAGAAAGAAGACAAAAGGTACAAATGTTTAACAGTGATAACATATATATATATATATATATAAAATCCTTAACAGTATGGTGTTCCAGAAATGACTACCCTTAACAGATGGAACCATCTGGCCAAAGCTGGTGCATCTACATGGGATGACACAGTCACCTTGGTCAGATGCTCGAGTGGTTCTGGCCGCGGGGCCGCAAGAGGAGCAGCGTTTGATGAAGTAACCCAAGGAGGGCAGGGCTAGGTCATTAAACATTTTGAAAACTAAGGAAGCTCTTTTAAAATGTATATAGTTTTTAAAACTTAACAAACCATGTTTATCTAAGATGTTACAATAATGATATAATCACAGTTTCTTATAGAATATTTTAACGATGTCTTATCCAATCAATTAATCAATCAATTTCTTTATATAGCGCCAAATCACAACAAACAGTTGCCCCAAGGCGCTTTATATTGTAAGGCAAGGCCATACAATAATTATGTAAAACCCCAACAGTCAAAACGACCCCCTGTGAGCAAGCACTTGGCTACAGTGGGAAGGAAAAACTCCAATGATTCAAGGGGCTTGAGTGTTGAGGCGCATGTGAGGGACCAGCTGGTTAGACAGTATGTGACTGAAGATCATTGAGTGTAGGAATGTCCTGGCTGCGTTCATCGTCACACTGTGCCAGATATGCTTAAAATTATACATGTTAAATTTAATGGAGTTCACCACCTTTTTGACCTGCTCTTAAAGGCCAAAGTAGAATCAAGTATGACTCCAAGATATTTCAAATCAAGATACCAACTCTAATTCATTACTGTGTAAACGGCGGCATGATTTAGTAAGCCAAATCTGGACATCAGATAAAGCAGATGTCAAAATGCATAAGGCTTCCTGGATGTTATGAGCCAGTGTAAAAATTACTGCATTATCCACGTACATTAGCATATGAACAGTTGAGCAGGAGTAGGGTAGGGAGTTAATGTGTAAGGAAAATAAAATTGGGCCAAGAACTGACCCTTGAGGAACACCTATAGGACATTTCAAACAGGGCAATTTTGCACTATCAACTGTCACAAACTGAGTCGTCAGATGAATATGACTGAAACCAGGTGATTGCTTGCAAGGAAAAGTTACAGTAACCTAGATAATAGGACTAGGTGATCTACAGTGTTGAATGCTCTCTTTAGGTCAATAAAAACTGCCCCAGCACAAGCATTCTTATCTAACATACCTTTAATGTTCTCCATAAGGACACACAGGGCCGTCTCGGTGGAATGATGAGTACAAAAACCAAATTGCATAGGTTGTATGAAAGAACGTTTGCTATCAAGATGCTCCATAAATAGTTGGGCAACCCATTTCTCAGCTATTTTGGACACGAATGGCAAAATAGAAATTAACCTATAGTTAGACATGTCAGATTTGAACTCAGATTTTAAAACTGGTGTAACTGATGCAACTTTCCAGGCTTCAGGTTTAGTGTTGGTATATCAAATTAAAATGATAATGAACAAAGAAAGTTATTAGTTAATACATTTGGTTGCTGTCATTTGATGATTAAGGTCACATTGTTCAAAGTTATTATCATTAACTATCTAACTTGGTAGGAGTTGGCGATAAGAGTAAGATAACGTTCCTTAGTGTTTCGTAAAGCTAACCACAAAGTAATTCCATCCTTTCTTAAATTGAAATGAAACACAACATTAGTTATTGAATTAAGTGTTGAAGCTTTAAGAAGAATACAGCAAGGATACAGACATGATTATTGTGTGTGTGTGTGTGTGTGTGTGTGTGTGTGTGTGTGTGTGTGTGTGTTGGAGGTGGTCCCAAAAAAACTTCTTCAAAATAAAGGTTTTGAAAATAAATTCCAAAAAAATTTACAATAAAGGATTGAGTTGACAATAAACACTTTTTTATGTAATCTGAGTCTATGGTTTATGTCGTCCTTTATCGACAGACAAAGTTTAATGCGGATCTGATCCGGATTGTGGATTTTGTGGACATTTGAATTTAATATTTGAATTTAATATTGAAAACACCTTTGGTGTACAATTTACATTATATCTCAATCAAAAGTGCCTCAGTTACTCTTATTTTTCTATTATGGATTTACCTACACCACCAAAATTGGATAGAGGTTCCAATTTTATGCTTGTTTGTCCATATTTCAGTTATCGGTCAGAAACCAAGTGCCAAAAAGCAATGACAAATTGTGCACAGCAGATATAACCAATGTTCTGTGAAAATTATCTGAAAAGAATGTAGAAATTGAAAAAATTGACCCCCCCCGACAATACCACAAAAATATATGAACTGAATACATATTCATAACATTTGATCACATCAAATTTAGCTTATGAAAAGCCACTTCTACCAGGACTTTGACCTTGAAATTGTTTTTCCAAGGCAAATTTTTGTGGAATTGGAAATTAGTGTTGGCAGAGGTTTGCACTCTACGATCGCAGCACTCTCGTTTGGTTGAATGAGCCCGAACACCACCTGAATGAAAAGTCGACCGCCATTCAGGAAAAGTCGGGGCACATTCGAAGGCCTCCGACAGCTATCTGAGTGCAACCCAAACACTCAGGCACATTCGTGCGACCAGCCTGAATGTAGAGCACATGCACTCAACTGTCAAGGTGCTTCACTTCAGACTGTACTTCGACCGCCATTTGAGGTGGAAAAAGCTCGAACACTGGTCAAACTGCAGTCTGATCACGTTCTAAATGTTCAAAACAGCATTCGAAACAGTCTGATCGCGATGCAACTGTTTCGCCAGGCCTTTACAACATAAATAAAAATTAAATCTCAGCTTTGGAATGCTTCAGATGTGTCCCAGACCGCAGGGCGAACACCAGCCAGGAGCTGCAGCCTGTGATTAACTCCCTCTCAGTCTGGCTGTGCCGTGAATTGGCAACATAGGCTCACAAATACCTCCACCACAAAATATACATCCCATATGATGTGCCAGACAGCACGACGCACAGCTCCTACGTGTGCCCCAAATCATCACATTGCTGTGCCGTGTCCTGTAGCGCAGTGTAGGTGGTCCGTCATGTGAGTGACACGCGTGTTCATTCTGCCAGTACAGAGTCCGCTGTGTAAGGTCAGTGTGCATGAGTGTTTGGGTGTGTGAGTGAGTGATGCCGTGCATTTGACAGCCTTCACACATATGACATATCCTGTCCATACGCTGGTTGTATTTTGATATCCAGTCTCGCCAGGTCTTGTGCAAAGGGCAGACACAGCGCTGGCCACACCCTTGTCTCCCAGGGTTTGCCGACCAGACTTGTAGACATCGGGTGGCATTTGTCCGGCGGTCAGTGTGCTTTATTTATTATCTTAGTGCATTCTTACAGCATTCTGTGTCCTCGTAGTCTTTTCCAACCACATTTGGACTGCAATTGTGTGCATATGCACGGGTGTGCACGAATCAGCCAAGGCGGGATCCGTCCACATTCTAGTATGGCATTCGTACACAGCTGTTCGGATGTCTGTCCCTAAGTGTGACGTGGCCTTTACTTATGCAACCCACCATCTTTCAGTTTGAGTTTAAGGAACATAATTTTAGATATATATTTTTTTTTTTTAAATGGCAAAAACAAATTAAAATGTGTGAAATACCAAGTGTTCCAATACTTTTGGAGGGCACTGTATTTCTGTTGCCTCACTTCCATCATTACCATGTGTGGTAGTGTGGAGTGTGCATGCCCTCCCCTACCTGTGTTTGGACGTTTTTGGTAGTGCGCACCTGGGTTGATTATGTTTCTGCGCGCACCTGGGTTCTGATTGTGTTTGATGTGAGCCAGGGATATAAATTCAGCATTGTTTTGTGGCTTTGTTCCTCTTTTGCTTCCTGGTCTCTCCCGTGAGGCAGCATTGGAGTGGCTTTACATGCTGTGGTGACTGCGTGCGTTCATCATTTTCTTTCCTCTCTGGAGCTTTGGGTGGCTCTTTATTAGTGGCTTGGAGTGCTGCTTTACTCTGAGTACTACTGCGGCTTACAGCTGCTGCTGTTCGCGGGCGTGTTTGGGCCACCAGCGTCTGATTTGGGCGTGGCACTTTGTGCGCTCTTACGCACGTTGTCTGGAGGCTGGGTGTGCGGCTCCACTGGGGTCTTGAGCAGACCGGTGCGTCTTCTTACTGCGGGACTAGGCTGCACCTCCCGTGGTAGCTGCTGGGGATAGCTGCGTCGGCTTGATAATTTAGAGGTCGGCCACGCCTTGCGTAATTCCTCCTGCTGCTGATTTCCTGGATCCTGGGTATTTGACCAAGCTGCATCTTGTTAATAGTCTGATAACAAATTGGATTTGTATGGACATTATAGGGGTTACAAAGCCAGAGGTGGGCGAAAAAAAAGAGAAATAACATATCGCGTACTGGCTTTGTGATCCACATTTATCCCATACCTGTATTTTATTGAGTGTTTTTTTTATTATTATCGCCTACGTGTTTAATGTGGTTTTTAACTGTAATATATTGGTTTATTTGCATGTTTTTCTTTTTTTGTGTGGATGAGAGTTTTGTAATTTTATTGTTTGGGTTTATGTTTGTTTGTTTTTTTCACTTAGTGTGTTTTTTTCTATATTGGTAATTGGGGTGATTTTAACTAATCAAGGTTGGGAATAAATAAAGGCATCCTTTTCATAGTTAATTCTTTTTGGTCTCTGTTCCCCTTAATTCAAAAAGGTAAAAACGAACCTGTGTCTGCCTTGTGCAGGGTCCTAGGCCTATCGTAGGTGGCGTTGTCAGCAACTTTGTCAATCTGTTATTAGGTCTCCATTCTGAGGGCTATATCGCTCTCTCTCTCTTCCACCCTCCTGCCACACATGGATATCATCCATCTCTAATTACGTATATGTGTTATTGTGATCACAGCTGACTGAGATGGTCTGTGCTCAGACTTACATCCTTCACTGTTCAAAGTGCTCATATCTGTGATATTTAGAATTGTTTGAATTTTTTTCTACTTCAGTGTATCAAAAGAAAATCTATTTTACATAAAGGTCCAAAAAACATCAAATGTAAGCCTTTTTTTTCATAAAAATATTTCATAATCAGTTTCCAAACATCATTTTAAAAATGAACACTGTAGGTGAACTGCTAAGTGCGTGATAACAAAAAGAGAAATGCTGATGTTCATTCAATAATAACATGATACAACTTTCTTGTAAACCACATTAAAGAAAGTATGCATCTTCATCATAATGAGTGTTTAAAAGGTGAAAGGCTTGGTTTCTTTTGTGCAGTGATTGAAACTAAGTGCTTGAAGCTGTTATCAGTTTTCTTAAATGAGCCTGGAAAACCACTTTAGTGAAAACCGGCAGGCTGTTAAACAAAAGAGATAATCCTTTAAGAAACCACAGGCCCATGTGGATTTTAGAGACTCACAAGTAACAGCATGTACAGAACGCTGAAGGAGGGATTATGTGAATAATTACTGTTGTGTTTCACATACAAAGTGTTGTGGGTCTCCAGGGAAAAGACTTGTAGTTGGAACAAACAACTTTATTATAGCACTTTTATATTTACAGCACTTTCCACCTACTCTCATGTTCGATCTCACTCTGCATCAGGGGCGGATCCAAGCTTTTTTAACTGCGGGCTCAAGCCCCCCGCCCCCCCAATTCTCCAGTCACCACAGTCCTCGCCTGTAATTTACAACCCCAGTTCCAATGAAGTTGGGATGTTGTGTAAAATGTAAATAAAAACAGAATACAATGATTTGAGAATCCTCTTGAACCTATATTCAATTGAATACATCACAAAGACAAGATATTTAATGTTCAAACTGATAAACTTTGTTTTTGTGCAAATATTTGCTCATTTTGAAATGGATGCCTGCAACACATTTCAGAAAATTTGGGACGGGGCAACAAAGGACTGGGAAAGTTGATGAATGCTCAAAGAACACCTAATTTGAAACGGGTGAGTGTCATGAGTGGGTATAAAAGGAACATCCCCAAAAGTCTCAGCCATTCACAAGCAAAGATGGGGCAAGGATCACCACTTTGTGAACAACTGCATTAAAAAAATAGTCCAACAGTTTAAGAACAATGTTTCTCACCATTCAATTGCAAGGAATTTAGGAATTCCATCATCTACAGCAGAGGTGGGCAACTTGTTCCAGAAAGGGCCAAGAGGGTGCAGGTTTTCTTTGCAGCCACTGACTCCACCAGGTGATTTCACTGATTAACTGATTCCATCTGCTCAAACTGATATTAATCAGTGAAATCACCTGGTGGAGTCAGTGGCTGCAAAGAAAACCTGCACCCTCTGCATACAGAGCAAAAAGAGAAAGAAACACTCAGTGCATCATGGGAACCCCCCAGCAGCAGTTATTTTCTTCAATTAGTGATGAGTAGTAAGATGTCCTAGCTTTACGGACGGCTTTTTTATAGAGCAACAGACTCTTTTTTCAGGCTAAGTGAAGATCTTCTAAATTAGTGAGACGCCATTTCCTCTCCAACTTACGGGTTATCTGCTTTAAGCTGCGAGTTTGTGAGTTATACCATGGAGTCAGGCACTTCTGATTTAAAGCTCTCTTTTTCAGAGGAGATACAGCATCCAAAGTTGTCTTCAATGAGGATGTAAAACTATTGACGAGATACTCTATCTCACTTACAGAGTGTAGGTAGCTACTCTGCACTGTGTTGGTATATGGCATTAGAGAACATAAAGAAGGAATCATATCCTTAAACCTAGTTACAGCGCTTTCTGAAAGACTTCTAGTGTAATGAAACTTATTCCCCACTGCTGGGTAGTCCATCAGAGTAAATGTAAATGTTATTAAGAAATGATCAGACAGAAGGGAGTTTTCAGGGAATACTGTTAAGTCTTCAATTTCCATACCATAAGTCAGAACAAGATCTAAGATATGATTAAAGTGGTGGGTGGACTCATTTACATTTTGAGCAAAGCCAATTGAGTCTAATAATAGATTAAATGCAGTGTTGAGGCTGTCATTCTCAGCATCTGTGTGGATGTTAAAATCGCCCACTATAATTATCTTATCTGAGCTAAGCACTAAGTCAGACAAAAGGTCTGAAAATTCACAGAGAAACTCACAGTAATGACCAGGTGGACAATAGATAATAACAAATAAAACTGGTTTTTGGGACTTCCAATTTGGATGGACAAGACTAAGAGTCAAGCTTTCAAATGAATTAAAGCTCTGTCGGGGTTTTTGATTAATTAATAAGCTGGAATGGAAGATTGCTGCTAATCCTCCGCCCCGGCCCGTGCTACGAGCATTCTGACAGTTAGTGTGACTCGGGGGTGTTGACTCATTTAAACTAACATATTCATCCTGCTGTAACCAGGTTTCTGTAAGGCAGAATAAATCAATATGTTGATCTATTATTATATCATTTACTAACAGGGACTTAGAAGAGAGAGATCTAATGTTTAATAGACCACATTTAACTGTTTTAGTCTGTGGTGCAGTTGAAGGTGCTATATTATTTTTTCTTTTTGAATTTTTATGCTTAAATAGATTTTTAAATAGATTTTTGCTGGTCTGGGAGCAGGCACCCAGTGTTTCTTTTTATTCACCTCTTTTTGCTCTGTGTGCACCACTCTGCTTTTAATCATTGGTGATTGAGCTCTGCTCTCTTCTGTCGTGGTTCGTCTTTAGTCTTCTCGGGATGTCGTCTTTTAGATAACACAAACTAATTGCAAGTGATATGCTAGAAAAGGACACAACACTTTAGAATAATTCAGCCTTAAGCAAGATAAAATGCACAGAGTTTTTAAGTTTATTTAAGCCTTTGACACAGAGCTTAGACAAACTGAGTCCTCTAGAGAGACTGACTATATGACAACCGCGCTCATCTATTTATTGGAGACCCACGGGCATCGCTCCTCCTTCGACTTTTTTATTTATTTCATTCCCAAGACATGGTTTTCTATTGGAAGCGTCCTCTAGTGAACCCTAAGCAGGTGTTAGGCCATTATTTCAATGTGACAAACGCTCCCATTAAAACGTGAAGGATTTACAACTGATTTTTTTAAAAGACCTTCAGCCACAGGTGCAGCTGGCCTGAGGCCCCCCGCACGTGGCCTCAGCCACAGGTGCAGCTGGCCCGAGGCCCCTCGCACGTGGCCTGCGGGAAAGCACCTAAAAGGCCTTGGAAAGCCCCTGACAGACTGAATGACTAATAGAGCCCTTTTTTGGGGGGTTGAACACCTGCTAGTTCAACCAGAGGACATACAGTTCGGATCAGGACACTTGATAGTTCATCATAGTTCAAATAAGGACCTAAAAATTCTTCTACAGTCCCTCCTCTGGGACTCGAAAGAGTCCCATTACATCAACTATACTCTTGGGTTGTTTACCGACAAGACATCCTCATTTGTGCATTGCAATAAAAAAGAAAAACACATCACTCGAATTACTGATAACTCTGGTGCGGATATGAATATAAGTGATACTTCACACGATAAATATATTGAAGTGCAGGTGAACCTACATACTAAGGCACAAGGTGATCAATTAGCTGGATTATATCAACGCAAGGTGACATTCAAACATTGAGTTTTGGTGTAATTCAAGGCACTTAAAATGGCCACATAAAACAAGTTACAGCAACCTCTTAATCATGGCAAAGTAAAGGCTTTACATTGACATCAGTGCAACCAATCATCTTCTGGCATCTATTGTCTCACTCAACCAGAGGCTCCAACCCATTATACTTGGTTCTACATATTATTTTGTTAAAGCGTCACACATTTATTATTTAAATGCATCAAATAACCCCTACGTTACCACTATTTAGTCAACCAATCAAGAAACTATTCTAAGGTTAGCGCAGCTATGTCTAGTTAAATGATAAACACCATAAATGGTTTCCCTTCATGTCCGTCCTTAAGTCATTTGCCTTAGTCAATCATATAATGGTTTTCATTATAGGCCATTTCTCAACATTCTCCACTTTGTTTTTCTTCTTTTTCAGCTTGTTTTCTAATGCCCTTTTTGGCCAGACGCCAAATTTAGGCGATGCATGTCTCTTGAGGCATGCTATAATTTAAGAAAAAGGGGTCCCTATGGTGCATCTTTACTACTAAATCTACAAACACGCCGTGTAAGGGTCCCCTTTTTATAACTTTGCAATGTGATATCTATGTGTATGCATTTAGCTTTATCTGTGTTACGCAGATGATGGTAAGGACAGACATTTACCCGACCTTCGTTACTAACATATATCCTTCTTTGTTTTTATTTACACTCGGATTTCTGGAACCAGTCCGCAATTCAAACTCAAGAACCAAGATCATAGTCCGTGTTCAGTGCCATTACGTCAGTCCGCGCTCCTCAGCATTTACTCAGCGTCTGAAGTTTTGGGAGAAGTTGGGGAATATGGGGAGGTTGGCCTTTCAGGGGTAGTGGGGGAAGGATCAGGAATTCTGGCTTTCAGACAGTCGTGCAGTTCTCTGATGGATCTTTCCAGCTCCTTGTGCTGCTTGGCCAGGTTGTACAGGGCCCCCAGAGAATTCTTGCCCACATTCAGGGTGGTGGTGGCCAGCCCTAGCTGTTCCCTTTCCATATGCTCCATCATGCTGGCTAGCATGTCCATACTAGACTGAAGACCACACAGTTGAGTATGGAGGCCCTCTTGAGCACAAGAGATGTTGGCATTGTCACGGTGTATCCTTAACAGGTATGCAGCTGTCTGACTCAGTTGTGGCATGATTTCCTCAAATAGCCCATGGGGAATGTGATTTGTGAGGGGCAGGAGCTGCTCCAAGGTTTTTGGAACAGACTCTTGTGGAAGACGAAGCTCTCGAACCAAGATTGCCATGTCCAGTGGGGTGACCATGACCAGATTAAGGTTGTGCAGTCCAGGGGACAGGAAGTACAAGGGGGAAGGCATTTCGTGTGTGGGGGGAGTATTGTTGATGTCGCACAGGCAAGTGGTTGGGACACTCTGGGCATTTAGCAGCCTGTACAAAGCTCCCCTCTGTCCTGGTGGGTGAGTTTGACTAAGGTCCACCCCTGCTGATCCTCCTCCAGAGGTACTGGGCTGATCGGAATATCTCTCCTGCCTTGGGGGTGGAAAGCTGGGGACAGGTCCTAGCAGTGAATTGGGTCTAGGATGCACTCGGGCAGTTGCTGCATATGGCCGACCTTGACTGCCTCCCCTGGAGGGTATCGTTGCCACTGGCACATGTGACTGTCTCCATGGCATCTGCGGAAGGGGTGTGTTCCTGAGTCCAAAGGGTCCTTCAGGTGATGGTGGAGTCCTCGGGCCGACTCTTGCTGCAGGCAGATTCTGTGAAGCCGTCATCGCCAGGTGCTGGAACGATGAAGATCCTTCTGTTGCCAACTGGTTTAGCTGCTGGATGGATGGCGGCTGTGGCAACCAATCATGGCTCGACCATCCCTCCTGTATATCCTCTTCTCCAAACAGTTCTGAGAGTCCAATCAGACTTGATAGAGGCAGATCAGGCACAGATACCTGATCAGGGGAGTCTGGTCTCTCAGCCATACTCCTGTGTCCTAGTAATATACATATACGTTCATTATTACAGCTCCATGTCATTCTTTCAGATATTGTCTATCCTATCCCTCATTTTTGTGGGTGCATGTGTGTGAATGTAAATGTGCGTGCATGTCTTCTTCCTCGTCTACAATATCACCAAGCACGGTCCATCCCAGTCCTCCCTATCTGGGGTGTACACCACAATATTAGGTAGCTGGGGGCTGTCGGGGAGGATAATTGGTATTTCATCCATTTCCATATATTCTGGTTCTCTGTCTGTTTCGTTTGTGCTTTCTTCTAGGACTCGGATGGCTAACAGTGGGAGCTGTCCTACTGTAGATGCAATCAGTTTATTGACCAGAAATTTTATCAAGGGAATACCACAACATATTACCAGCAAGACCGCCACCCCTGTTAGTGCCAAGACTACACCTATCTGGTATAACCAGTCTTTCCATGATATCCACCCTCTCCTTAGAGTCCCAAACAGTGAAAATAGTGGGCCAGTATTCATTCCATTCCCTACAATGTATCCAGAATCGGCAGTTTCATTTCTCCCTCCTATGGAGTTACTTAACAGTTCCTGTTGCATCTCTTCAAGTGTGATTAAGAGCTCTGTCAAATTTCTGTCTTCCCCTGTACGCATGGGAATAGCTGTGCAACATTCGGTGGCTTTGATCATAATACAAACTCCTTGTTCATCAGCCATCATCATCTCGATAGCTAATCTATTTTGCATTGTCATTAGCGAGGTGGCGTGCAGTTGTTCGGTTAAGGCTCCTACTGCTGCCAATGTCCAGTTCAGGTATCTTTGCTGATTATACCACAAGTAATTAATCCACTGCACCTCCTGGAACCTAGAACGGATTTTTGGAGTAACCCCGAACAGAGCCAATGCCCATCCCCATTTATCCACGTCTTCATCTGCTTTAACTCTGCTACTGTCTATGGCTTCTAATTGTCGGGGTATCCCTTCTGGTATCCCGTTTCTTACTGTGATGTTGTAGTCTGTTTTAAACGTCATTATTCCTCTTTTCTTACAAAGTTTCTGTGGCATGGGTTGTATTGAATTTGGCATTTCAATTACTGTTATAGCTCCTGTGAGCATCACAGGAGCACAAAGGCCTTTCCAATTCGATGACAGGAGTTTCCTTTTTTGTCCGCATATCCAAAAGATGTCAGCTAAGGGTACCGTTCCCTTAGCTAAATTTGGAGTAGATACCCATGAAGCATGGGTGAGATTCAGTCCAATTACAGACCCCCCTGTGGCCGGTACTATTTGTTCACACTGTATGCCTGCTGCTGGCAGGGTGTGACAGACGGTAATGTTCCATGCTGTTTTGGCCGGTTTGTATTCTTGCTGCTTTTGCATACACTGTATGTGGTGTTTTGGCTGGGTCGTCCCTACCTGCCAATCGCTTATGTATTGTGCTACTAAGCCTTTAGCTATACAGAATGGGTGTATCATCCCTTTCTCTATTTTAATCATAGGTGGAACGGTTCCTTCTGTACTTAGGGGCACTGGACAAAGTTTACTGTCAGCAGTATATTTTTCATCACCTACTGCCATTTTCATAACACGTGTATAGCACTCTGCTTGGTCTGAGTTATGTTGGGGGCTCCTATAACAGTTGTTGATATCAGGTAGGGGTTTAGCCTGAGGTATCACACCTTTCCGGTGACAGGCTATGCAAGGCTTTTCACTGATCTGCCTAGCCGAAAATTTCAACCATTGGTAAAATAAATTGGTCTTCAACCCTTGTGTGCGGGCTAGGTCTGTACTGGGATCCCATCTCCCTAAGTGACTGCTTGTTTCTAGGCTTCTAATTGTCCTCTTTTTCCTTGGTTTGATTTTTACCCATTTTGTGGCTTCATGTACTGTAACAGTTATGTCTTGCTTGGTTTCCCTGCATCCTCCTTTATCACAAATTACCTCTATGTTGAGTGTTCCCTCCTCTTCACATTTGATGCTAATGGCTTCGCCTAATATGTAATCCCCCAGCTTTCCCTGTATTCCTATGTTCTTGTAGGCTTTTGATTTAATGTATACCAAATTATATGTTTTTCCTGTGTTTAGAATGCCTTGTTTAGCTGCTATTGCGGCCATGGCCACGGCACAGTCCGTTGTATGTTTTGGATGTCTATTTTCTCCCATACTGACCACCAGTAGTATTGTCAATCCCTTGAATAATTCCTTAATCATTGTTCTGGTGACTGTTGAGATGTGCTACTAGATGTGCTACTGAGTGAGCCGTCACTAGATGAGCTGTCACTAGGGATGTGTGGTGTATCTGTGCTTTGTCTGGGTTGTACTTCCTGTGGTTCTTCTGTCGGTAAATCTACTAAGTTGCTGTCCGAGTCTGATGTCTCCTGTGGCCTGTCTATCTGTCGGTCTGTATTTCTGTCTGTCTGTTGGCCTGCGTCTCCAGTTGTTTCTGAGTCTGCATCTGAGTCTGTCACTGCTCTATCTGGCAGGGATCCACTACTCTCTGAAGCTGTGCGTCGTCTTTGTTCAATCAGTCTCTGTGAGCGCCTTGGCCGGTGTTCGCCTGGCTGCAGGGAGGCGTGGCCTTCCCTCGGTGCTGCTGTAGGGTCTCTGGCTTCTCTTGCTTCCCCCCTTGGCCCGGCGGCTCTGCCAAGACGAGCTTGCCGAGGCCGCAGGGGCGCTGGGCCACCAACCCTACAGCAGTGATTTAAATGAAACCAAGTGTCCTTACCGTCTACTTTGACTGCTGTACGTGAGGCAAGAATAACTTTAAAAGGACCTTCTCGGCGGGGCCTGTCCCACTTCTTTTTGAACACTTTGACGTAAACCAGATCACCAGGCTGGATGCTCTGATTTTCGAGTGGAATCTCTGCTTCTCTGTCTTCTGTAGCGCCTTTGACCTGCAAAAACATAGTTTTGTGTATTTGGGTTAACTGTCTCAGATAATTATGCCATTCGTCTTGTAGCTGCTCCAGCGATGGTCCTTCGTAGGGTCCTCTCAGGTATGGAATAGGCATCGGCCGACCTGTAAGAGCTTCAAATGGTGTCAAATGGGTTAGTCGGTTAGTTTGTGAACGCATTGACAATAAAGCAAGCGGCAACGCATCCAGCCAGGTTAGTTTGCCATTGCTGTCTGCTATGATTTTTGCTAGTTTGTTCTTTAAAATGCCATTAGCCCGTTCCACCGCCCCATTTGATTGAGGGTGATAAACACACCCAAACTTCTGTTTGATACCCAATTGTTTGAATGTTTCTTGTGTAACCTTGGCTACAAAAGCCCTACCGTTGTCAGATGAGATAGTATCTGGAATGCCAAATCTTGGAAAGACATCTCGGCACAAGAATTTGGCTACCGTTTTATGGTCTTGATTTGCAGAGGCTACTGCCTCAATCCATCGGCTGAATCTGCATATCACTACCAAAACATATCTCATTCGTTTAACTCGATTTTCAGCTCCCATGTCTATGAAATCCATCATAAGATGTCTGAATGGCCCATCAGGGACCGGAATGTGGGCTAAAGGGGCTGTGAATGATTTCCGGACATTGTACTGTGCACATACCTCACACTCATTCAACAAACGGTCCACTGTAGCTGCCATATATGGTGACCACCAGACAGCTTTTAGTTTGTTCATAATTTGGACTCGCGAACAATGATCGGGTCCGTGGGCCCAAATGATTGCATGTCGTAAAAAATTGGTGGGTAACACAAAATGTCCATGACTACTGCGCCACAGCTTGTCCGCTGGCCCCTGACTGCGTGTCTCAATAGCGCCTCGTTTAACCCACATTCATTTTTCTTCTCCACTGGCCCTACTTTGAGCCACTATCAGTGCGTCAAGTGAAACCAGTGGGGCACAATCTTGGATGGTTAGCAGGGGAAACATATTTTCCCCTTGTGCTCCTTTGCGAGCTGCGTCATCTGCTAGGTTGTTACCTTGAGCTATGATGTTATTATTCTTTTGATGACCTGCACATTTAATGATGGCTATCTCAGACGGTAATTGGAGAGCTTGAACAGTTGGGAAATCGCTTCTCCATGAGTGACAGGGGTGCCATCTGCTCTCAGGAATCCCCTTTGTTTCCAAATGTTTGCATGTACATGACATACGCCATAAGCGTAGGCTGAGTCTGTGTAGATATTAACGCGTTGATCTTTACCTATCTGGCAAGCCATAGTTAAGGCTTTGATTTCTGCCAGTTGGGCTGAACAAGGCTGATCAATTCCTTGGGACTCCAGTAATTCAAAGGTCTCGCCATCCGTGTTTAGTTTAACAATCCCCATACCCGCATGCAATCCCGCGGCATCCCGAAAGCATGAGCCGTCCATGAACAGGGTTAGATCTGCATCTATGGCGTGATTATACAAATGTTCTCTGGCTCTCAAAAATGTCTCTGTCTCTGCCACACAGTTATGTGGAGTACCATCTAACGGTGTGGTCAATTTGGTGGCGGGATTCACCGTGTGACAACGTTGTATTGTTATTTCTGGAGCGGACAACACAACTTCATATCCAGTGCGTCTAGCTTGTGTTAAGACGAAACGTTGACTGGTTAGCAGGGCATATAACTGATGCGACGTGTACAACGTTACTGCATGTCCCATGATTATGGATGATGCTTTTTGAAATGCAAAGGCAGCTGCTGCTAGACCCTGATAGCATGGTGGCAATCCTGTTTCAATGTTGTCAAGCTTTGTACTATAATAGGCCAATGGTTGTTTTCCTTCATTTATTTCCTGCATTAGTACAGCACAAGCATAACCAGCTTTTTCAGTAACATACAAATGGAAAGGTTTCCCATAATCTGGGTTACCTAACGCGGGAGCAGATTGCATGTCTGTTTTCAGGGCCTCAAAAGCTCCCGTTGCCTCATCTGTCCAGACGAGGAGAGCTGCATTGCTTGTTTGCCCCACTGCTCTAATCATGGCACGTAAAGGTGCAGTTTTTATAGCATAATCACAAATCCACGGCCGACTGTACCCTGCCATCCCAAGGAATGAAAGCATCTGTCCCACTGTTTGGGGTTTGGGAGCCTTGATTATAGCCTCCACTTGTCTTGGGGCTATACATCGCGTGGTCCCACACAACTGTCTTCCCAAGTATTCTACTTGTTGTTTGCAGAACTGCAATTTGTCCTTACTTACTTTATGACCTCCCTCTGCCAGTGCATGCAATACAATTAATGAATCTTTTTCACACTGTTCTTGAGTCTCTGATGCAATAAGGAGATCATCCATATATTGCACCAATGTACTGGGTATGTCAAGGTGTTGTAAATCTTCAGCCAGGACTTTGTTAAAGATGGCTGGGGACAGGTTCAGTCCCTGAGGTAGCCGTGTATACGTTAGCTGTTGTCCCAGAAATGTGAATGCAAACAAATGTTGTGAGTCTGGGTGCACAGGCACACTGAAATAGGCTGAACACAGATCGATTACTGTGTACCATTTTGCTCCAGCAGGGATGCTTGATAGTATAGTATGCGGATCAGGTACTATAGGTGCATCCATTTCTATTATTGCATTGATAGGACGCAGATCATGTACCAGCCGATACTCTTTGGTATTGTTTTTAGGGATAGGGTAGATAGGAGTATTGCATGGGCTTGCAGTTTTGATTAAAACTCCAGTTGCCATTAGTCCCTTAATTACTGGTTTTATGCCTTCAATAGCCTGAGGTTTTAATGGATACTGCCTTTGGTGAGGCAGTTTTGCTCCTGGTTTTACTTTTATTTTTACTGGTAAGGCTGTTTTACTAGTCCTACATCTGTTTTGCTTTTGGACCACACCACTGGTGGTATTTGCTCTAACAATTTCTCTTGTTGGGCCGATAACAACATCTGTCCCTCTGGTCTAGGATTGAGCTCCACTTTTTGAGCTATAGCCTCATCATTTACTTTTAAATTAATTCGTATAAACTGCTGGTCTTTTGACAGATGTACTTGTGGACTTTCCATGTTTTGCCATTCTTCAACTTCTGAGGCTGTCTTTACCATTGGACCTAGGTCATGGGATTCGTACTTTTCTGAGACTAAAAGGGTCACATGAGGCGTGGCATTCGGCACTTGATACCATTGTTGTTCAGCTGAAGTTAGCTTGACAGAAGCTGCGGCCCCTTGGGGGCCTAAATAAATTTCTGTGGTGGTTATGTGAAACAGCCGTTGATTCATCAATACATCCCAGCAGCATGCATAGTCAGTTTGTTCTTGTTTGGCATCGAACATCAGGGTGACATGTAAAGGTAAACTAGGTGTATATACTGCCAATAGGCAGAGGGTCCAACCCAAGGTCGGGCCGGACAATTTCTCATTCGATGTCCAGGTTGTCCACAGCCCCAACACTCATTAGAGGGTTGATCCCCTATTGGGGGTGTTGGTCCCATAGGCGGTCCCGCTTGACTGTTCCTGGGAGCTGACTTCTGGAATCTGCTTCCAAATGAAGGTTGGCGAGATCCTCTTCGCCACCCTCCTCTTTGACCTTGAAAGTTCCGTGACTCTCCTCTCCACCCATGACTGTAGGTGGGTCCATTTCCGGGTGTGCCAGTGCTATGGTAGTGATAGTGATGCTCCACTGGTGCTGAGACTTCTCCTGCAGCAGTGCTCCCTGCTGCTCCCTGGGGGCTCTGTGTGGCTGTTACCACAGGTGCCTGTATGGTGGCAGCAGTGTTTGCCGCAGGGCCCGTGCTTGCCGGCTCAGAAGGAACAGGGGTCATCATTGGTGCCTGGGTCTTTGTTTTTTCTTTCTTGACTTTGGTTAGCTCTCCCAACTGCATCTGCACCAATTTTTTCATCAGGGATTTTGCTGCATCTTCTTCTTTTTGTTTTTCTTTCTTGTAGATTTCAAGATGGTGACAAATATGCTCAGAGTATAAAGCCCAATTCATTTTCGATAGTCCCACGACTCCATCTAGGGCTTTCTGAACCTCATCTGGTAGAGCCTTTTTTACAGTTATTTTAAACAGGATTTCAGTTGCTGGAGAATGGTTCCATGCATTTCCTGTTTCCTCCGCCCATCTCTTCTGGAATCGGTGCAGGAACTTCTTTGGGCACTCTTCAGGTGTCCACTCCTCATCATCCAATTTAGAGGGATCCAAGACCTCAGGGTACTTTCTTCTCAGTCCTTCCCACATGGAGTTTCTATAGCGATTAAAGGGGACTTCATCATGTTGATTAGTGCCCATCATCTGTGTTAGTCCAACCTTTCCTGCTAATTCTTCAGTGTCATGTTTTCCCGTTACATGCATTAGCAAGGCTTTTATGTCACCTAAAGACAAGGTTACCCCTGCAGTGCCTTCTTCTAAGGCAGTTATCCATCTCCCAGCTCCTTGGGTGATGTCTGGCAGCCTGTTGGCCAGCCCCACCATGTCTGTCCAGCTCCATGGGGTATACACATGATAACCATTTCTAACCACCAATGGGCATATGAGGTCTTCGTCCTCCTCTTCTTCTGTGGGGGCTCCATACTGTCTTCCAGATCGAGTGCGACTGACTGGTTCCAGGCAGTCCATCCAGTCGGTTATATTCTGTTCTAAAGCCGCTATGTCTTTGGCTACACATTGTTGTCTTTGCCTGAGTCGGGCCTCTTTTGCACTCTCAATGACGATCTCACCAGAAATTTTTCAGGTGGGTGGCTGTATAATGTGATTCCCTTGATTGGGCGTCGATTGTTGTAATATTCTTCTTTCCTCTGCGTCCCTATGTCTTTGTATTCTTTCCTTCGCTAGCCGAAGCTGCTCAGCTAGTTCTTCATTATCTCTTCTGGCCAGATCCAGTGTGTCACAGAAGCTCTTGTGCCACTCTTCGGAGCCTCTATAGCCTGTGAAGGTCCAGTCGGCTGACTTATGGTGGGAGGGGACGGTTTTCAGTGGACCTCGATGTGCAGGCGGAGCCTTCAGGTCTCTCTCTTTATCCTCGTCTGCCTCCGTGTCACTGTTATTTGTGGCCCCCCCTGCTGGTCGTGGTGAGCGACCACCTACTTTCGGACTTGGAGACCTTGTACGATCCATTTGACAGACTGAGGACCTGTCTCCTTGTGGCTCTCGAGCTTTTAGTGTCAGTGTGAATTTGCCCTCCACATCCATGCCTTGGTCCTCTTCACGAGTTCCTAATACAAATTGTCCAGCTGTCTTTCCCATATCATGACGTTTATATGGGGGTGGCTCTGCTTCCCAGCTCGGTGCACTGGCTTTAGTGTCTTTGGATCTTTCCTCTGTCATTTTTTCTCTTTTCTGCTGTAGCCTCTGTGCTTCCTGCTTGAACAAGGCCAAAACTTCTTTTTCTTCAGTGCGTTTTTTGTTGTTATTTACGTTCTTCTGCTGATCTTTAATTTCTTTTTTCTGTATTTCTACCGCAACTGCTTCACACATCACCGGATCAAATGATCCCTCCAAAGGCCATTGCCTGCCCCCATGTGACCTTTTGTGCCACTTTCTCATACATTGGTTGGCCTTAGTGCGTTTTCCTGGATATTTTCTTAGTACTAAGTCTAGCGGGGTACTTTCCCGACCTTGACCTTGAGAGTTACCCATGTAACCCTGACAAACGCTATGTGAGGTGTTTCTATGGTGTTCTGGTAGTCCCTCAGGGGCTGTCCTGATCCAGACCAATAACTTGCCGGCTGTAACACCTGTTTTGTATTTTAAACCCTTAAAAGGATTAAATTTCCAACTGTTATGCCCGTCTTCTTTTTCTTTAACTAAATATGAAAATTTACCTGTTTCCCACCGAACCTTCCTTGGGACCACAGTCAGAGTCAACCTAGGAAACAGTTCTTCACCTGGATCGGTTGGTAGTGTTATTAAATGATTTAATGGTATGCTAATTTCTTTATTAGGATCAGCACAAAGCAGCTCCAGCCACGGGGTTAAACCCTGATGCCACAGACGTGTTATCAGCAGCTCCCAATTAATTAGAGGGAATTGTTCTTTCTTTTGCTTCAGATTGATTACCTTAGTAATCTGCCATAATTTCTGATTGATCTCTTGTTCGTCCTGCCAATGTTCTGCTCCTACACTGTCAAAATAGGTCCTTTCCAGCCAAAAATGTGTCCTGATTCCCTGGGTTTCGATGTCTCCGTCAGTCAAGTAATGTTCTGGGAGTATTGTTTCATCATCACTTAAGTCTCCCATCAAAGACTGTCCCAAGCATTGATCAGTCTGTCAGCTTTTTCACTATAATCTAAGCTTTAACTCTTTTGATTTATAACCAATTTTATTTCTTTACTCCTCTTACAACCCTAACACTTCCTAATGTCTTTGCTCCCGACTTTCTATTTTCCTTCTAATTTTTTAACTTTCTGCTTCTCGTCTTTTTCTGCTATGTTTGTTTCTTAGTTTTCTTTCTTTGAAATAATATCTACCTTCTCTGTATTTACATAGCAGTCTCTTCTCCTGTCTTTTTTCCCCACTGTCTCTGTTTCTCACTTTTTCTCTTTGCCTGTCATGCACCTCCCAAGTCCTCCTGTTGGGTCTAAACGCCTCCTCCTTCTCGTACTCTTTACATTAATCTTGTATGTCAGCCAGCCTGCAAGCCCTCACAGCAACTCCCTGCTTACTTTTACTCTCCCACACACCAATTTTCAAAAGCTTTATACACAAAAATTATTAAAAACAACTTTCTATATATCTCTATCTAAACTTCTGCCACCCTTTACTCCGCGGATTTAAACAACCTTTTTATTCACTTAACACCAATGTGTTCTGTTTAAGTATGTATCTCTTCTTCACGTTAGACAGCTTCTCCGGCGCTGCCAGCAACTCATATATATTTTTTTTTTCTTAACAAGCTACTCTTTGAGCGTACAATATTTCATTTACTTCTACGCCTTACCGCGCCTCGCGTGCGTATCCTGTGCTTAATATATTATTTTTCACCAGCTCCTCTCTGAGCATACAATATTTCATTTATTTCTACGCCTTACCGCGCCTCGCGTGCATATCCTGTGCCTTTCTGCACTTTCTTCTACTTTTTTTTTCACTTAGTGAGCTCCTCGTGAGCTTAATGTGCCTTTGCACTGAAAATATTCTCTTTTTCTTTTCTTGTAAAAAACTCATATTACTGTGTACTTAATTACTTATTCTTCTCCCACGCCCCACAAGCGTGTATTTGGTGCCTTACTGCACTATTTTCTGCTTCATTAATTCTCATGTATTCTGCACTAACTCTCTATTTATTTATTTTTTTTTTTATAGTTTTTCTCTTTTCTTAAAAAATGACGTCCTTTATTGAGCTCTTTTACTTACTGTCAGCTGTGCTACTTTGCACTTTTCTCTTTAAATCTCTTTATCACGTACGGTATTTCTACTGCGCCCCCTCAGGCGCTTATCTTGTGCTTTCTCTGCACGTATTCTCTTGTTAAACTCTTTTTTCTCACTTATTTCACTTCAGTCTCTGTTAAACTCTTTAAATAACCTTGTATTACCTTGTATCTATTTGTCAGTATACTCCCCTAAATTAACCCCTACCGCGCATGCTATCAGCCGGCACGTTAGTAACGAATTTCAACACCAATTATTCCCCAAGCATCCAGGTTAGTTCTCTATGCACTCTTTTCCGCACCAGAGTTCATGAACATTCCTGACCTTTCACTCACACAGACATTCTTTTTCCCGGGAACACACACACCTTCTGAGCATTTTATCTACAAGGCCTGATAATTTTCAATCTTATTTTTTTTTAGTTTCTTATCAATTTTCTTAGTCCAGGTTCTTTTGGGTAAGAGGCAATTAAAAATATCACCTGTCAACTTGGGTGGAAATCCCGACTCACTCCTCCAGATCGTGCAGAAGTTATAAAAGGTTTCTGCTTACCTTTTAGTCGTGATCACTGTTATTTACGGTCTGGAGGGATGAGCTGGACTGCCCCAGGCTGCCGGAATGCCCCTGGACCCTCCTGAAGCTGGCTCGCCAAGTTCTGTCGTGGTTTGTCTTTAGTCTTCTCGGGATGTCGTCTTTTAGATAACACAAACTAATTGCAAGTGATATGCTAGAAAAGGACACAACACTTTAGAATAATTCAGCCTTAAGCAAGATAAAATGCACAGAGTTTTTAAGTTTATTTAAGCCTTTGACACAGAGCTTAGACAAACTGAGTCCTCTAGAGAGACTGACTATATGACAACCGTGCTCATCTATTTATTGGAGACCCGCGGGCATCGCTCCTCCTTCGACTTTTTTATTTATTTCATTCCCAAGACATGGTTTTCTATTGGAAGCGTCCTCTAGTGAACCCTAAGCAGGTGTTAGGCCATTATTTCAATGTGACAAACGCTCCCATTAAAACGTGAAGGATTTACAACTGATTTTTTTAAAAGACCTTCAGCCACAGGTGCAGCTGGCCTGAGGCCCCCCGCACATGGCCTCAGCCACAGGTGCAGCTGGCCCGAGGCCCCTCGCACGTGGCCTGCGGGAAAGCACCTAAAAGGCCTTGGAAAGCCCCTGACAGACTGAATGACTAATAGAGCCCTTTTTTGGGGGTTGAACACCTGCTAGTTCAACCAGAGGACATACAGTTCGGATCAGGACACTTGATAGTTCATCATAGTTCAAATAAGGACCTAAAAATTCTTCTACACTTCCATAGCATGTCTTTTTCCTGATTCTCTCCCCTCAGCCCCAACCAGTCCCAGCAGAAGACTGCCCCTCCCTGAGCCTGGTTCTGCTGGAGGTTTCTTCCTGTTAAAAGGGAGTTTTCCTTCCCACTGTCGCCAAGTGCTTGCTCATAGGGGGTCGTTTTGACCGTTGGGGTTTTTCTGTAATTATTGTATGGCTTTTGCCTTACAATATAAAGCGTCTTGGGGCGACTGTTTGTTGTGATTTGGCGCTATATAAATAAAATTGATTTGATTTGATTTGACTTTCAAACCAGCCATTCACCATCTTTGTACTCCTCATAGAAGCTGTGTGATGACATGTGCAATGTGAGTGTCTAATTGGAATTGATTCACCGTCACATTGTTTTCCAAAATCCAATCATAGGGCAGATTAACTCACGTGATACACCAAAGATTGTTTTTAGGAGTGATGTGTTGCTAGGTGGTCCATTTGAATAGCCCCCTGGCTGCTGGCTCCAGTGCACCCTGCGCTATTATGCACAGTGATCATGAAAGTGAACAGATGGAGCAGACGCAGAGCCTCTCATACAATCTCACGTGCTCAAATAAAGAGTGTGTGAGTATCAGGATTGCTCCACTAGTTTGCCTGTGAAAGTTGTTGGATAAGCCTGTGGTACGCTCTCTCGCTCTGGTGTAAAGCACTGTTTACCATATCAATGGAGCGAGGGGTAGGGGCCACTCCTCAGAGTGTAAATGGGCCTCGAAGTGGGAAAGCTGCTTTCAGAGCAGGAGAGAACAAATACACAGTCAACTTCATAGAAGTATATAAGTTTGTGATGTGACCTTTGTGTAATAGCAGACAGAGAGCTTTGAGATGAAGACAAACAAAACACATATACCATTTTGTACATATTGTTCAAAATGTGCATTTGTGTTTATTTTTTTAACCTTTTTGTTGTACAGTCTTTCACACAAGACCTCAAATTACTTTTATAAAGTGTCAAAACAGTTTATTGTTTATTATAGTTTGCTGTGTGTTTTTAATAAATGTGTGTGAAAATTATTTCTGTTTTATTTTTTTTCCCCTTTCTTATTTCTGATTGTAAACCTTAATTACACTTATAAAACATCACTATAGCAAATATATTCTGAAAGTACAGGTTGTCCTGAAAAAAAAAAAGAGACATAAAACTTGATTGTGGGATGCAGAGAGAGCTGTTAACAGCAATAATCAAACATTTATGCCAGGCAAGTGAACTGTCCAAAAAATGCCCTTGGACCCCAAACTGTGTGAACTGACAATGGTTTTCTGAAGTGTTCCTGAGCCCATGCGGTAAAATCCTTTACACAATGATGCTGGTTATTAATGCAGTACCGCTTGAGGGATCAAAGGTCACGGGCATTCAATGTTGGTTTTTGGCATTGCCACTTACTTGTAGAAAGTTCTCCAGATTCGCTGAATCTTCTGATTATATTATGGAGTGTAGATCAGGGGTGGGCAACTTGTTCCAGAAAGGGCCAAGAGGGTGCAGGTTTTCTTTTGACTGTTGGGGTTTTTACGTAATTATTGTATGGCCTTGCCTTACAATATAAAGCGCCTTGGGGCAACTGTTTGTTGTGATTTGGCGCTATATAAATAAAATTGATTTGATTTGATCATGGGAACCCCCCAGCAGTCTAAGTCTATAGCAGCATAACTAAGGGATGGTTCAGGGTCACCTGATCCAGCCCTAACTATAAGCTTTTTCAAAAAGGAAAGTTTTAAGCTTAATCTTAAAAGTAGAGAGGGTGTCTGTCTCCCTGATCCAAATTGGGAGCTGGTTCCACAGGAGAGGAGCCTGAAAGCTGAAGGCTCTGCCTCCCATTCTACTCTTACAAACCCTAGGAACTACAAGTAAGCCTGTAATCTGAGAGCGAAGCGCTCTATTGGGGTGATATGGTACTATGAGGTCCCTAAGATAAGATGGGACCTGATTATTCAAAACCTTATAAGTAAGAAGAAGAATTTTAAATTCTATTGTGGAATTAACAGGGAGCCAATGAAGAGAGGCCAATATGGGTAAAATATGCTCTCTCCTAGTCCCTGTCAGTACTCTACCTGCAGCATTTTGAATTAACTGAAGGCTTTTCAGGGAACTTTTAGGACAACCTCATAATAATGAATTACAATAGTCCAGCCTAGGAGAAATAAATGCGTGAATTAGCTTTTCAGCATCACTCTGAGACAAGACCTTTGTAATTTTAGAGATATTGCACAAATGCAAAAAAGCAGTCCTACATATTTGCTTAATATGCACATTGAAGGACATATCCTGATCAAAAATGACTCCAAGATTTCTCACAGTATTACTGGAGGTCAGGGTAATGCCATCCAGAGTAAGGATCTGGTTAGACACCATGTTTCTAAGATTTGTGGGGCCAAGTACAATAACTTCAGTTTTATCTGAATTTAAAAGCAGGAAATTAGAGGTCATCCATGTCTTTATGTCTGAAAGACATTCCTGCAGTTTAACTAATTGGTGTGTGTCCTCTAGCTTCATGGATAGATAAAGCTGGGTATCATCTGCGTAACAATGAAAATTTAAGTAATGCTTTCTAATAATACTGCCTAAGGGAAGCATGTATAAAATGAATAAAATCGGTCCTAGCACAGAACCTTGTGGAACTCCATAATTAACCTTAGTCTGTGAAGAAGACTCCCCATTTACATGAACAAATTGTAATCTATTAGATAAATATGATTCAAACCACTGCAGCGCAGTGCCTTTAATACCTATGGCATGCTCTAATCTCTGTAATAAAATTTTATGGTCAACTGTATCAAAAACTGCACTGAGGTCTAGCTCTGCAGACATCTAAAGTCCGCCCAGTTAACTTTTCAGCAAAAAAAAAAAAAAGAGAGTAAGTTTCTATCTCATATCATTAAAAAGTTATTTATAATTTAGTCAAACTTGGTCTCAGCCATTGTATACGACGGCGTCAGCCCCAGAGGGTTAAAACTCTATCATGCAAAGCGAAAGCCATACATTAACAACATCCAGAAATGCCACCGCCTTCTCTGGGCCCGAGCTCATTTGAAATGGACAGACGTAAAGTGGAAAAGTGTGCTGTGGTCTGATGAGTCCACATGTCAAATTGTTTTTGGAAATTATGGACGTCGTGTCCTCTGGACAAAAGAGGAAAAAGACCATCCAGATTGTTACCAGCGCAAAGTTCAAAAGCCAGCATCTGTGATGGTATGGGGGTGTGTTAGTGCCCATGGCATGGACAACTTACACATCTGTGATGGCACCATCAATGCTGAAAGGACAAATGCATTTCAGACACTCTGATCAGGCTCCACGGACAACAGCATTAAACTCTAGTGCCTAAAATTCTCCCTCAGCCCCAACCAGTCCCAGCAGAAGACTGCCCCTCCCTGAGCCTGGTTCTGCTGGAGGTTTCTTCCTGTTAAAAGGGAGTTTTTCCTTCCCACTGTAGCCAAGTGCTTGCTCACAGGGGGTCGTTTTGACCGTTGCGGTTTTACATAATTATTGTATGGCCTTGCCTTACAATATAAAGCGCCTTGGGGCAACTGTTTGTTGTGATTTGGCGCTATATAAAAAAACTGATTGATTGATTAAAACTCTCATGAATATATTCTCTGGGTTTATAGGCCTTATTGTATTTGCGTTTGTTAAATTCCACCCATCTTAAATGTAGCAGACATGGATTATCTGGAATTTTTTGTTTTGGCATGTTTTCAAGGCCTCTACTGCTATCTACTGGCCAGTAGTGTTCATGGCAGTATTTGCCCTAAGTACTAAGCGTCTGGGCACCAGTAGATGGCAGTGTTCTATTTATTTTGACCCCGGTTATATTAGATGGTTGTCAAATCAACTTTTTGGCTTTGCAAATGGATTTTTTTTTTTTTTTTTTTTTTTTTTTACAAATTAAGTTTAAAAACAAAACAACAACAACAACAACAAAAACATTACAAGACAGCTCTGCGGTGTTTGCACATGCACAGTGTGAGTGGTTGGATGCTTGTAGCTCTTCAGCAGCAGGATACACTCAGCTTGTTACTCCATGTACACTACATGATGCAGGATGCACGATTAACCTGAAACTCGGTCCAAAAAATTCTCGCATGAATGAAAAATCATCTGAAAAAGGGCCAAAACTCGCACAGTGTAAAGCCAACATTTATGTGCTAAGACAATATTGAGTGCACGTTTTACAACATCATAAAACGTGCGCACATCATAAAACATGCGCACAGCACTAATAAAACTTGCGCACATTCTCCCCACATGCAAAACATTTTGCGATGACACTTCCAGGGATCCGTAAAAATGCCTGTTTTTACAAATAAAAATGGAATATTTTACAAAAGCACATTTATCTGTAAACACCAACACACGACACACGTCACATTAACATGTTGGTTTACATAATGAATGACTGAACCAATCAGTGGTTAGCAGAGGCACTTTTACCCAGAATCCTTTGCGATCTGTCTGTGTTTGTTACAAAACCTCAGAATTAGTGCATTATTCAACATTAAAAGATATATGTTATATTTTAACTTTGTACAAATGACAGAATTGACATTAATGGAGTTATTCTATCAGTATTCACACAAAACCATAACTCAGCATGCCTTTATTTTTCAAGACCTCCGCCTGACCGGAGCATTGTGAATGGTAGAGAGCTGGCTTTGTGGCTGCTTTCAGGGTGCTTCTGTGCTGTAGCCGTGTAGCTTCCAGCAGGGGCAGCATGTTCAAACATAGAAGTACTGGCTTAGTTTGGGTTTTTTGTTGCTTTTGATGCTTCCAAAAGTGATTGTGGTGTTAAAACTCAAATTCAGCTTGTTAGTAGTTGCAAATGTACCAGAGGCAATATTGGAATTTATCGGTTATCTGTAACTTCCAATACATTTTTGGGTGGTTTATCTTTATCAAAGATAACTTTTCAGTTATCTGATTATCTGTTATCGAAGTTAATTTTTTGGTTATCTGTGCCCACCACTGCTTATTTCATACGAATAAGTGGCTAAGATCAAAGACCATCTTTGCATTCTAGCAGGTACCAAAGGTGGAATTCCTGTTTTCGGATGGCTTGTGGTCCATGATCAGCATGAATTTGCATCCAAACAGATAATTTCATCACCTAATCCTAATGCTTCTCTTCAATTTGAGAATAGTTTTTTGCGGCTTTTTTTAGCATTCGAGAAGTAAAAGCAATCAGTTTTACACTTACGTATGACATTTGATGAGAAATCACAGCACCCACTCCTACAGGTGATGGGTTGTAGTGGCCTAAGACTTGGCTTGACATTAGCTGTCTTTTAGTTTCAGCAAAAGCGCTGTCCCATGATTCTGACCACTCTCATTCGGCATCTTTTTGTAACATCTCTGTCATTGCTGCTATCACTGTTGACAAATTCAGTATGAATTTCCCATAGTAACTCTGTCACATCTGTTCCCATAACTCTGTCACATTATTTGGAGTTTTCACTTGAGAAACTGCTTCACATTTATCTTTCAAAGGATGGATGTCTTCAGCTTCGATCATGTCCCCCAAATATGACACACTGTGCTGGAAAAAGTCACATTTGTCACTGTTTCCTTTAAGATTATGTTTTCAATCTTTCTAACACTTCCTCCAAATTGTGCATGTGTTGCTCATGTTCTTTTCCTGTAATCAATATGTCATCCAGGTAACAAATGACACCTTCTAACCCTTGCAACACTTGATCCATCAACTTTTGGAATATAGCAGGTGTACTGGCAACTTCATAAGGGAGTCTGTCACTTGGTACAACCCCTTGTGAATGTTAATGGTCAGGTACTTTTTCGAATCCTGATCAAACTCAACCTGTTGGTATGCTTGTGACGGATCCAGTTTTGTAAACCTGTCACCTCCTGCCAGTTTTTTGAATAAATCCTCAGTTTTGGTATCAGATATTGATCAACATTTAACCATGGTTTATGGATACTTTGTAATCTTCACAAATTCTTACAGAATTATCACCTTCAGGATGTTCACTGTGGGTGAGGCCCAGTCGCTGTACGTTACTGGTGTTAGAATCCCTTGTGATTCCATTTTGTTCAATTGGGCTTCCACAGTATCCTTCAGAGCATAAGGCACTGGTCAAGGTTTGCAAAACTTTGGAAGGGCCTCAGGTGCATCCTGTAGTTTGGCTTTCATGCCCCTCACTTTCCCCAGATTCTTATCAAAAACCTCTAAGTACCTCCCACACAATTCCTCAACATATTCAGGTGCCACTTTTTTTTTTTTTACATAAGACCAGTCTAACTGTAGTCTCTGAATCCAATCTCTCCCCAAAAAGGGGTAGACCACAAGCACCTTTCACAACATGTAATATCAAAGGATATGTATTTCCTTTGCATTTCACGGCCACTTGGAGAAAACCTTTAACCTCCAAAGGTCCACCATTATGTGTTTTTAACTCACAGTTAGATGGTACCAGTTTAAACTTTGAAAATCTGTGGTTATACATTTTTCTGAAATAATTGAAACTGATGCACCAGTGCCCAACTCCATCTTGAGTTTCTGACCACTTACATCCAGATACACAAAATAAGGATTTACTTCACCATCACCTTCCACTTCAAATAAATTCAGGTCACTTTTTTATGTTATCTTCTCTGATTTTAACCTGTGAACCTGACTTCAATGTAACCTTGGGTTTTGGTGCTTTGGATGACTTCAGTTGACACTCTGGTGCCCTCTTATGGGGAAGTTGTGCCAGTACCATTGTTCAGTCATTGACATCATGGCGTTGTGTTGTCTTTTGCTACACCTTCCTCTGGGTGTCACCTTTTCTCGTGGTGAAGTCACTTCTCTCTTCTACAGCAGTGCTTCTCGTCACAGAAGATTAAATTGTGTGAAATACCAAGTGTTACAATACTTTTGGAGGGCACAGTACCCTAACCTTATGATGAGTGCCAAATGAGTGTGGTATTATTACTGTTTTGTTTAAGAACATTTAATTTTCACTGTTGCTGAACTTTGTGTGAAATCATAGTTATATCCTATAGCATATCGATAGAGATATAATATTTACCTTCAATATTGAGATATGATAATTTGGCCATATTGTGCACCCATACTGCCAACTAGCTGAAAAGTTTGAATATTAATTTACATATACATTTAAAAAATGCTTAAAGTGGCAGGGTGTTAAGAGGGCTGTAGTTAGGGGGGTCTGGAGAGTGATGCTCCCCAGAAGTATTTATTAAAAATAAAGTGTGAAGGACCTACATGAAACAGTGAAAATTTTTTCCAGGCATGTCAGACACAAATAAAGAAAATACTTAAAATGATGGGGGAGCTGAAGGTTTTTAACCATGCCAATGCTCCCCAGAATCATTTACTGAAAAAAGTCTCACCAAAATGACATGGTGAGATTCTGAAGAGCTTCGCTCGTTCATGTCCATGACATACACATATTATTAATATGAGCAAAGCGGCACACAAGTGGTGGGAGCTTGCTCATGGTACAGTGAGTCCTGAACAGGAAGTGCCAAATTTTGAGTCCATGGTGAAACAGGAAATGTCAAATGTTGAACACTTCCTGAATCGACACTTCCTAGGTTGGCAACAGAGGAGATCTTGTGAGATCTTGCGGGAATTCAGTGGCAACTTGCCCTGAAACAGACAAAATTAGTACAACAGTACAAACAGTACAAAATTTTGAGCCCACAGTCAACATGTCAAATGTTCAACACTTCCTGGAGCAACAGCAGAGGATATTAACCTGTTTTTCATTATGTTGTTTTTGCGCTGCTTCCGGGAATTCAGTGCACAGTCGACACTGAAACAGGAAATGCTAAATGTTGAGTTGACATTGAATCCAGGAACACTAAAGGGGGAGGGAGTACGCACCTTGACAGCACATGAGATCAGTTAGTGATTATTTAGTCTTTAAATTGCATGACGTTTTTTAGACATGCTAATGCTCCCCAGAAGCATTTACTGAAAATTACGTATGAAGGACCAAAATGAAATGGTGAGGACTTTCTAGGCATTATGTGAGATGCAAATAAAGAAAAATGCTTAAAATGGTGAGATGTTAAGAGGACCGTAGTTGGGGGGTCTGGGTGAGTGAAGCTGAAGTTTTTAGCCATGCTAATGCTCCCCAGAAGCATTTACTGAAATAAAAAATCTGAAGAACGTAAAAGCCATGGTGAGATGCTGAAGAGCTGATGAGATGCTGAAGAGATTAACTCATTCATGTCTGTCTGTGAAAGTGTCTAAGTGTGACACGAGTGTGGCGTAACGTAGCAACACACATTGGTGTGACTGTGCCGAATCCTGTGTGACTGTGCCGAATCCCCCTCGCCACACACACACAAGTGGTGTGTGGTGTGTGGAGTGTGTCGTCGTCATCTGCCCCCAACACAAATGGTTTGTGGTGTCGTCGTCCCCCACCCACCACCACAGCAGAATTACGGTGCTTTTTTTCTCTCTTTTTAAAATATGTTTATATCCTTGATTTTAGGCATTTTACACTCCTGTTATAAAACAGTGATTGTAGCACAGTGGTAAAGTTTCTGTCTGGTAATCTGAGCTTTTGTACACTGCACATTCGAAACTTGCAAGTGGCATTTATTTTTTATTTAACTGCATGGTTCTGTATTGCGTCCCCTTTGATTTTTATTGACATTCAACCCAGTGATTTTTACTAATTATACAGCAGGATTTATTTTATTTTGTGCAACATGTCCAGCAACATGTTCCAGCTGCTTGCACTGTGAAACCGTTGCCGATGTGTCGTGCACGCCTGTGTGACTGTGCGTCCCTCACGCTAGCAGGTAGATGGTTCATGGGTCCCCATTTCATGTTTTCATGTTTGGTTCACTGATTTCCGTTCGGTTTCTGCGTCTTTCGTGTTATGTGTGAACAACCCTTAACAAAGTCTAGTACAATCAATAAATACTTTTTTAACAGTAACAAATAAAATCCTGTACACTATAGGTCATGAGTCCTACTGGGCTGGTACTCATCACTGGATATCATAGTGTAGTGTGTTTAAATCAACAGAATATTTAATTAATAAATAATACATTTAATTAAATACATCAGGGGCACCACCTACCCAAAAAAGCAGGAAAATAATATCAAATTGATGAGGCTAAATCTGAAAGTCATAAGTTCTGAATACGGTTCATTAAACATCTGTCTTCTACCGAACCAACAAGTAGAATCATTTTTAACATTTAGTTACATATTTATAGGTCATAACACATTTGACTGAGCTTTTATGTTTATGGATAATGAGTCATAGTTTCATTACTGGGTTGAGATGAGACATGAGGCTGAGAAACACAAAGGGAAAGAAGGAAAGAGAATGAGGAACTAAACAATGACAATTCTGAGGGTGGGGCCAGTGTGCTTGTAACTCTGAGTCTGGACCCCCCTGTGGCTCCCCTCCAAACAAATATTGTGAACAAGCTTTTCCATCTGCATCAGATGGAAAAGCTTGTTCACAATATTTGTATATAAATGCAGTCCATTTACCATTTATTTACTATTTACTTGCCACCACCCCACCTTCACAGGCATTGTCCATACTGCATTTAAATTGTTTGCACAATACATTTCTTATATCGTCTATGATGTTTTTGTCTTTTGGAAACTATTATGATGACTGAGAATGTAACAATGATGTAATTGTCTCTCAAGAGTCAAAGTTAAATTTGTGTGTTGCTAGTTTTTACAAAATTTGTTAAAAGACTTCCAAAAGGGAGCATTTTACCATTGAACATATAAAAATGGTTATGGTGAAAACAACAACAACAACAAAAAAACAAACATATAATCTCTGAGCCCAAATTTTTCTCACTCTCAAATAATTCTCTATTCATGGCTGACACTCAGTCAGTCTACCAAGTTTGGTCCAAACTGGATAAGAACAGTGTGTAAATACTGTGTGCATTAAAGTACATTAAACATCAACTTTCATATGTCAGTGATCCTGGGTTCAAATCTACTGACTAATCCACTGGATGCTGAGATACCCCCCCACCCCACACACACACTCTTTCCCTCACCATCACACATGTAATGAATACACAGAAAAATACTGCAGTTCTGCAGTTGGAATATGCTGTATATCTTTATATCTTCAGTAGTAATTTAGTAGTAGACTAGTAATAAAGCTGGTGTGTGTGGATCGGGAGGTCAGGGCGGCTTTGCTTGAGCTGCTGCCCCTGCGACCCGACTCCGGATAAAGCGGAAGAAAATGGATGGATGGATGGATGGATAAAATGAATCAGATTTCAATGTTTGTTTGTTTGATAAACATCATCAACTTTTGCTTGTTAGTTTTTGTCTCCCACTTTGTGTTTTATGTTTTTCTGTCTGAATAAATTGAACTAACCTGATGTTTAGTCTCAGAGCATCAAAACAGTTTTAATTGTTCCAACATGAACCACATCCACTGATTTAACACTATAGTTTGTATGAAATAGCTGTAAATAAAACCTGAGAAGAAAAATGTCACATATTCTAAATCCACATTCTTCATAAAAGTCAATCTTCACTGGAGTCTTGTTGAAAGAAGTTTCTATGTTCTGCTTTTCAGGATCTTTCTCACAAATCAAAGGTAAGTCAAAGCTCCTACTTCCATATTGCCTATATTTCACCCCCCCCCCCCCACCCCCCGCAAAAAAAAAAAAGAAAGGGAGGGAGGAAGGACATAAAGGAAATGTTTTAAGAATCTGCTAGACTGTGGTTGGACAGAATTGTCAGTACAGCTTAAGACATAGTTTTACATCAACCTTGGCTAAAACCTTTAAAAAAAAAACCCTTTCTCTAACCTGCAAGTGTTAAGGCTGTTAGAATGTTCACGTTAAAGTTACTTTAGTTATATCCATTTTGGTTTGCAATTACAAAGTCCAAGGACCTTTAATGGTGTGGACCTTTACATGGAAAATTAATCCATTCCTGGGTGTTAATTTGGCATCCTGCCTCAATGATGTACAACTAAAGTCAACCAACCTGAGCAAAGCTTGGACTGACTACAAGAAAGCCAATGAGTCAATGTCCCACACATAGATACTGGAGTGTTTGGCACTATACAAGGCTAACAGTGCACGGACACCTTCATCAGACACTCAATGGGACTTTGGAAGACATAACTAGAGGCCAACTCGAAGGCAATTGCACAAGTCGCCATGAAGTGTGGAAGGTACCAAGGTGATGCACTGTACACATTGCTGTTCTGCATAGGCCTTAACCTCCTCAGCCCATTCATCACAAAAAGTGGATATGGATATAAATTCAGGAGTGAAGTAACCATCAGCTACCTCAAGTACATAGATGACATCAAGTCGTACACCAAGAGTGAGTGAAGCATTGCCCCACTTCATCATTAGCTAAAGAAAGTCCCTTTGGCTGCGCAGTTGTTTTCATTCGAGGTCACCACAACAGACTTGAAGTATATCTGCATGTTGGTTTGGCACAGGTTTTATGCCAGATGCCCTTCCTGATGCAACTTCATGTATTTCATAGAGAATGGGCAGGGGTGAGTTTTGAACCGGGAACATTCTGCACTCGAAACAAGTGCACTTCACCATTATCTACAGTGAGGATATTGGGATGTCATTCGGACTGAATAAGTGTGGCTGAATGGTATCAAAGAGATGGAAGGTGATCCGGACTGAGGGGGTGGAGTTGCCAGAAGGTATCATAGTGAACATACAGGACAGCTACAAGTACCTGACAATCCCACAAGCCAAAGGGAACCATGAAGTAGATGCAAGAAGGTCAGCCATAGCCAAATACCTGCAGAAGGTGAGACAGGTGCTGAAAAGCCAGCTCAGGGTTAGGAATAAGATCAGAGCCATCCATACAAACACCCTACCAGTCATTGGATAATAAGGTGGCCACAGGAGGAGACAGATGCCACTGATGTCAAGACAGGAAGCCTCCATACATTGAACAGAGGATTTCAAACTCCAACACCTTGAACTGTGAAGGACAAGGATTAGTAAGTGTTAAAGCCATGATCCAGGATGAAACTTGGGGCATCCACGAATACAACAGAAAGATGCTATCTATCTATCTATCTATCTATCTATCTATCTATCTATCTATCTATCTATCTATCTATCTATCTATCTATCTATCTATCTATCTATCTATCTATCTATCTATCTATCTATCTATCTATCTATCTATCTATCTATCTATCTATCTATCTATCTATCTATCTATCTATCTATCTATCTATCTATCTATCTATCTATCTATCTATCTATCTATCAGGACCTTTGCGGACGGGTGTCAGCGGAACTGCCTCCAGACCAATGTGGGGAAAACCAAAGAGCTGGTGGTGGGTTTCGACAGATGCTCTCAACCAACACCAGTGAAGATCCAGGGAACAGATATTGAGATAGTGGACTCTTACAAGTACCTGGTGTTCACCTAAACAATGAACTGAACTGGTCAAACAACACTACTGCACGTTACAAGAAAGGCCAGAGCAGACTCTACCTGCTGAGGCGACTCAGGTCTTTTGGACTGCAGGGGGCCTTCTTTGATTCTGTAGTGGCATCAGCCATTTTCTACAGAGTGGTCTGCTGGAGCAGCAGTATCACAACTGTGGAGAGGAGGAGACTTGACAAAGTGATTAGGAAGGCCAGCTCTGTCCTGGAAAGTCCTCTGGACTCAGAGCAGGAGGTGAGAGAAAGAATGATGATGGCTAAGCTGTCATTCCTGCTGGAGAACACCTCCCACCCGATGAGTGACACCCTGACTGCACTGGAAAGCTCCTTCGGTGACAGACTGCTCCACCCAAAGGTCCTTTCATCCTGCTGCTGTCAGACTCCACAACCAGCCCTGTTCCCAGTAGACCACTCAGATCATTAAAGTAACAGTTTTCTTCTTATGTGCAACATTACTTAAACATTCTTGTATAAGTGCAATAATTCTTGAATCACCCATGTACTTGATCATTTATGTGCAATATTATCAAACATAATTTTTTTAAGTGTCGAATTTCAGCAAAAATTCAGGGTAACAAAGAAAATGATCTGTGCACATTTCAGTACCTGTTTTACATACTGAGTATGATTGTCTATTCCCATACAGTGATTTTTCATTATGCATGTGGTTTCTTGTAGTTTGTGGAAGGCCCACTTTGAACAGCAGGATTGTTGGAGGCGAAGATACTGCTGCAGGCAGATGGCCCTGGCAGGCTAGTCTGCACAAGCCAGGAGGGCATACATGTGGAGGATCCCTTATAAACAACCAATGGGTGATGACTGCAGCTCACTGCACGTCAGGGTGAGCAGTTCAACTTTATATATACATCTATATATATATATATATATATATACAGTGAGGAAAATAAGTATTTGAACACCCTGCGATATTGCAAGTTCTCCCACTTATAAATCATGGAGGGGTCTGAAATTTTCATCTTAGGTGCATGTCCACTGTGAGAGACATAATCTAAAAAAAAAAAAAAAATCCGGAAATCACAATGTATGATTTTTTTAATAACTTATTTGTATGTTACTGCTGCAAATAAGTATTTCAATACCTGTGAAAATCAATGTTAATATTTGGTACAGTTTTTTTTTTTTTTTTTTTTTTGCAGTTACAGAGGACAAACGTTTCCTGTAGTTTTTCCACCAGGTTTTCACACAGTGCAGCAGGGATTGTGGTCCACGTCTCCATACAGATCTTCTCTAGATCTTTCAGGTTTGGAGTTTCCGCTCCCTTCAAGGATTTTCTATTGAGTTCAGGTCTGGAGACTGGCCAGGCCACTCTAGGACCTTGAAATGCTTCTTACGGAGCCCCTCCTTAGTTGCCCTGGCTGTGTGTTTGGGTTCATTGTCATGCTGGAAGACCCAGCCATGACCCATCTTCAATGTTCTTACTGAGGGAAGGAGGTTGTTTGCCAAAATCATGCAATGCATGACTCCATCCATCCTCCCTTCAATACGGTGCAGTCGCCCTGTCCCTTTTTCAGAAGAGCACCCTCAGAGTATGATGTTTCCACCCCCATGCTTCACGGTTGGGATGGTTTTCTTGGGGTTGTTCTCATCCTCTAAACATGGTAATGGGAGTTGATTCCAAAAAGCTGTATTCTGGTCTCATCTGACCACATGACCTTCTCCCATGCCTCCTCTGGATCACCCAGATGGTCACTGGTGAACTTCAAACAGGCCTGGACATGTGTTGGCTTGAGCAGGGGGACCTTGCTGCCCTGCAGGATTTTAAACCATGACAGCATCATGTGGTACTAATGTAATCTTTGTGACTGTGGTCCCAGCTCTCTTCAGGTCATTGACCAGGTCCTCCTGTGTAGTTCTGAGCTTTCTCAGAATCATCCTTACCCCACAAAGTGAGATCTTGCATGGAATCCCAGACCAAGGGAGACTGACAGTCATCTTGTGTTTCTTCCACTTTCTAATAAATAATCATAACAGTTGTTGTCTTCTACCAAGCTGCTTGCCTGTTG
Organism: Thalassophryne amazonica; assembly: GCF_902500255.1. NCBI lineage: Eukaryota > Metazoa > Chordata > Actinopteri > Batrachoidiformes > Batrachoididae > Thalassophryne > Thalassophryne amazonica. The sequence goes on from NC_047118.1 coordinate 84,184,774, forward strand.
TCCTGTAGTCCATCCCAGCCTTGTGCAGGTCTACAGTTTTGTCCCTGGTGTCCTTAGACAGCTCTTTGGTCTTGGCTATGGTGGACAGGTTGGAGTGTGATTGATTGAGTGTGTGAACAGGTGTCTTTTATTCAGGTAAAAAGTTCAAACAGGTGCAATTAATACAGATAAAGAGTGCAGAAGAAGGGCTTCTTAAAGAAAAATTAACAGGTCTGTGTGAGCCAGAATTCCTGCTGGTTGGTAGGGGTTCAAATACTTATTTGCAGCAGTAACATACAAATAAATTATTTAAAAAAAATCATACATTGTGATTTCCGGATTTTTTTTTTTTTTTTTTTTTTTTTAGATTATGTCTCTCACAGTGAACATGCACCTAAGATGAAAATTTCGGACCCCTCCATGATTTCTAAGTGGGAGAACTTGCAAAACCGCAGGGTGTTCAAATACTTATTAATATACTTATACTTATTATAATACTTATATATATATATATATATATATATACACACACACACAGCAGGTAAAATACACATCACTGTTTTTCTCAGTAAATATATTTCTAAAAGTGTCATTGTCATGAAATATTCACCAGAAACAATACTCACATACCAAAAGAAACCAAAACAAATAAGTAAAGAAATTAAGTTATGTGTAATAAAATGGAATGACACAGGGAAAAAGTATTGAACACACTTACTGGAATTTAGTTAGTACTTCGTGCAAAAACCTTTGTTGCTAGTGAAGCTTCAAGATGCCTCCTGTATGTAGAAACTATAGTCTCATGCATTGCTCAGGTGTGATTTTGGTTCTTTCTTCCACACAAACAGTTTTTAAATCTTAACGGTTGCGTGGACCTCTCCTGTGAACTCTGATCTTTAGTTCTTTCCATAGATTTTCTCTTGGATTCAGTTCAGATGATTGCCCGGACAGTATGGACCATTCTAACAGCTTTATTTTCATTCCCCCAAACCAATTGAAAGTTACCTTGGCTGTGTGTTTGGGATCATTGTCTTACTGAAATGCCCACTCTCATTTTATTTTCATCGTCCTTGTAGATGGCAGCAGACTTTTTTTTTTTATCAATAATGTCTCGGTACATTTTCCAATCATCTTTCAGTTATATAAAATTTGCCAGTGCCGTATGCTAAAAAACAGCCCCACACGATAATGTTCCACCTCCAAGCTTCACTGTTGGTGTGGTGTTTTTGGGGTGATGTGCAGGGCCATTTGACCTCCAAACATGTTGTGTATTATGGCATCCAAAGAGTTCAATTTTAGTGTCGTCTATATTCTCCCAGTATTTCACAGGCTTGTCTAAATGTTGTGTAGTGAACTTTAAATGAGCTACACATGCTTTTTCTTCAGTAATGGAGTCTTGGTGAGTGTGCACACAGGCCGTGGTGGTTGAGTGCATTACTTATTGTTTTCTTTCACACAGTTGTACTTGCTAATCCCAGGTCTTTCTGACGTGGTCCTTGGCTATTGATTATTCTTTTGACTCTGCTATCAGGCATCTTGCGATTAGCACCTGGTTGTGGCCAGTTTATGGTGAAATGTTCTTTGCACTTCCAGATGATGGGGTTAGGGTTGGAGCATTGAGAAGTTTAGAAATCCTTCTGTGACCAGTACCATCAGGATGTTTTTCAACACTAAGGTTGTGAAGATCTTGAGAGAGCTCTTTGCTTTTACCCATCATGAGATATTTCATGTGTGACACGTTGGTAATGAGACACATCCTTCACTCACTACCTGTTCTCATTCTCAGCACCACAGAGAGTGAGTGGACTGTGTATCTGGGTCGTCTGGTTCAACAGGGGTTCAACCCGAACGAGGTGTCTCGATCTGTAGCACAGATCATTCAGCATCCTGACTATCTTTCAAGTGGCTTCACCAATGACATTAGCCTCCTGGAGCTCTCAGACACCGTGTTTTTCACAACCTACATTTTGCCAGTCTGCCTGTCAGCGTCAGGCAGCACCTTCAACACCGGCACAGACAGCTATGTCACTGGGTGGGGGATGATCAGTGAAACAGGTGAGTCACAAAGCCAACATCAAATTTTTTCCAATCAATCAATTCAATCAATCAATTTTTTTATATAGCGCCAAATCACAACAAACAGTTGCCCCAAGGCGCTTTATATTGTAAGGCAAGGCCATACAATAATTATGTAAAACCCCAACGGTCAAAACGACCCCCTGTGAGCAAGCACTTGGCTACAGTGGGAAGGAAAAACTCCCTTTTAACAGGAAGAAACCTCCAGCAGAACCAGGCTCAGGGAGGGGCAGTCTTCTGCTGGGACTGGTTGGGGCTGAGGGAGAGAACCAGGAAAAAGACATGCTGTGGAGGGGAGCAGAGATCAATCACTAATGATTAAATGCAGAGTGGTGCATACAGAGCAAAAAGAGAAAGAAACAGTGCATCATGGGAACCCCCCAGCAGTCTACGTCTATAGCAGCATAACTAAGGGATGGTTCAGGGTCACCTGATCCAGCCCTAACTATAAGCTTTAGCAAAAAGGAAAGTTTTAAGCCTAATCTTAAAAGTAGAGAGGGTGTCTGTCTCCCTGATCTGAATTGGGAGCTGGTTCCACAGGAGAGGAGCCTGAAAGCTGAAGGCTCTGCCTCCCATTCTACTCTTACAAACCCTAGGAACTACAAGTAAGCCTGCAGTCTGAGAGCGAAGCGCTCTATTGGGGTGATATGGTACTACGAGGTCCCTAAGATAAGATGGGACCTGATTATTCAAAACCTTATAAGTAAGAAGAAGAATTTTAAATTCTATTCTAGAATTAACAGGAAGCCAATGAAGAGAGGCCAATATGGGTGAGATATGCTCTCTCCTTCTAGTCCCCGTCAGTACTCTAGCTGCAGCATTTTGAATTAACTGAAGGCTTTTTAGGGAACTTTTAGGACAACCTGATAATAATGAATTACAATAGTCCAGCCTAGAGGAAATAAATGCATGAATTAGTTTTTCAGCATCACTCTGAGACAAGACCTTTCTGATTTTAGAGATATTGCGTAAATGCAAAAAAGCAGATTTCTCACAGTATTACTAGAGGTCAGGGTAATGCCATCCAGAGTAAGGATTTGGTTAGACACCATGTTTCTAAGATTTGTGGGGCCAAGTACAATAACTTCAGTTTTACACCATGTTTCTAAGATTTGTGGGGCCAAGTACAATAACTTCAGTTTTATCTGAGTTTAAAAGCAGGAAATTAGAGGTCATCCATGTCTTTATGTCTGTAAGACAATCCTGCAGTTTAGCTAATTGGTGTGTGTCCTCTATCTTCATGGATAGATAAAGCTGGGTATCATCTGCGTAACAATGAAAATTTAAGCAATACCGTCTAATAATACTGCCTAAGGGAAGCATGTATAAAGTAAATAAAATTGGTCCTAGCACAGAACCTTGTGGAACTCCATAATTAACTTTAGTCTGTGAAGAAGATTCCCCATTTACATGAACAAATTGTAATCTATTAGACAAATATGATTCAAACCACCGCAGCGCAGTGCCTTTAATACCTATGGCATGCTCTAATCTCTGTAATAAAATTTTATGGTCAACAGTATCAAAAGCAGCACTGAGGTCTAACAGAACAAGCACAGAGATGAGTCCACTGTCCGAGGCCATAAGAAGATCATTTGTAACCTTCACTAATGCTGTTTCTGTACTATGATGAATTCTAAAACCTGACTGAAACTCTTCAAATAGACCATTCCTCTGCAGATGATCAGTTAGCTGTTTTACAACTACCCTTTCAAGAATTTTTGAGAGAAAAGGAAGGTTGGAGATTGGCCTATAATTAGCTAAGATAGCTAGGTCAAGTGATGGCTTTTTAAGTAATGGTTTAATTACTGCCACCTTAAAAGCCTGTGGTACATAGCCAACTAACAAAGATAGATTGATCATATTTAAGATCGAAGCATTAAATAATGGTAGGGCTTCCTTGAGCAGCCTGGTAGGAATGGGGTCTAATAAACATGTTGATGGTTTGGATGAAGTAACTAATGAAAATAACTCAGACAGAACAATCGGAGAGAAAGAGTTTAACCAAATACCGGCATCACTGAAAGCAGCCAAAGATAACGATACGTCTTTGGGATGGTTATGAGTAATTTTTTCTCTAATAGTTAAAATTTTGTTAGCAAAGAAAGTCATGAAGTCATTACTAGTTAAAGTTAATGGAATACTCAGCTCAATAGAGCTCTGACTCTTTGTCAGCCTGGCTACAGTGCTGAAAAGAAACCTGGGGTTGTTCTTATTTTCTTCAATTAGTGATGAGTAGAAAGATGTCCTAGCTTTACGGAGGGCTTTTTTATAGAGCAACAGACTCTTTTTCCAGGCTAAGTGAAGATCTTCTAAATTAGTGAGACGCCATTTCCTCTCCAACTTACGGGTTATCTGCTTTAAGCTACGAGTTTGTGAGTTATACCATGGAGTCAGGCACTTCTGATTTAAAGCTCTCTTTTTTAGAGGAGCTACAGCATCCAAAGTTGTCTTCAATGAGGATGTAAAACTATTGACGAGATACTCTATCTCACTTACAGAGTTTAGGTAGCTACTCTGCACTGTGTTGGTATATGGCATTAGAGAACATAAAGAAGGAATCATATCCTTAAACCTAGTTACAGTGCATTCTGAAAGACTTCTAGTGTAATGAAACTTATTCCCCACTGCTGGGTAGTCCATCAGAGTAAATGTAAATGTTATTAAGAAATGATCAGACAGAAGAGAGTTTTCAGGGAATACTGTTAAGTCTTCTATTTCCATACCATAAGTCAGAACAAGATCTAAGATATGATTAAAGTGGTGGGTGGACTCATTTACTTTTTGAGCAAAGCCAATAGAGTCTAATAATAGATTAAATGCAGTGTTGAGGCTGTCATTCTCAGCATCTGTGTGGATGTTAAAATCGCCCACTATAATTATCTTATCTGAGCTAAGCACTAAGTCAGACTAAGTCACGACGGCCGACCACAATATCAAACAGGTTTGATCTTTATCTGACCATACGATTGCCGATCAGGAGGTGGCCGTGAGATGTTAAATGCAGCTCGTTACTCCATGTACACTAAACGATGCAGGGCAGGCGATTAGCCTGAAACTCGGTGCAATCTAAAACATTCTCGCACAAATGAAAAATCAGCTGAAAAAGGGCCAAAACTCGCACAATGTAAACCCAGCTTAAGTACTGAACATCTGGCAGCAGTAGATCATGGCAATGTTCAATTTATTTTTGACACCGGTTACATCAGACAGTTATCTAATTACAACTTGGCTTTTTTTTTTTTTTTGAAAATGCCATTTTTTTTTACAAATAAAAAAATGGAATATTTTACAAAAGCACATTTATCTGTAAACACATGACACACCTCACATTAGCGTGTTGGTTTACATAGAATGAATGAGTCAACCAATCAGTGTTAGCAGAGGCACATTTTACCCATAATCCTTATCGATCTGTCTGTGTTTGTTACAAAACTTCAGAATTAGTGCATTATTCAACATTAAAAGATATATGTTACATTTTAAAGTGGATATGACACTTAAAGACAACATAGACTTATTACATGTAACAAAGGTTATATAATTCGGTCAACCTAAGCATTTTGGGAAAGTGGACGCGGTTCTCCCGTTATATATAACATTTGAATGTCCCGCCACTGAAAAATGTGCATGCCCTGTGACTAGCTTCCCGCTGAGCACCAAGCCTGAAATACGTCACTACGTGTAGACCGTATCGCTTGCGCGCCTGGCGGCCGTTGTTTGCACTTTTCATCTTTTCATCCCCTCTTGCTTGCCTCTACTGGTGGTTGGCTCTCACTGCGGTATTGTATCACTTCCTGTTCCGGAGCACAGTGGTGTTTTTCTGTATCTGTTAAATCTGCGCAGTTAGATTGATCTAGTTATCTAGATTACTATCTAGATCTAGATTCACTCCTTCTGCTGAATCACCTCTAAATTATTTACACATTATTCACTTTGCGTGTTTTTAGGAATCCGCTAGCTTAGCGTAGCTACTAGCTCTTAGCCGATTTAGCATGGCGGCTTCTCCTGTCTCTCCCGCACTTTTCTGCTCTGGGTGTGAAATGTTTAGTTATTCCTCGGCCTCCTTTAGCAGTAACGGTACTTGTAATAAGTGTAGCTTATTCGTAGCTTTGGAGGCCAGGCTGGGCGAATTGGAGACTCGGCTCCGCACCGTGGAAAATTCTACAGCTAGCCAGGCCCCTGTAGTTGGTGCGGACCAAGGTAGCTTAGCCGCCGTTAGTTACCCCCTGGCAGATCCCGAGCAGCCGGGAAAGCAGGCTGACTGGGTGACTGTGAGGAGGAAGCGTAGCCCTAAACAGAAGCCCCGTGTACACCGCCAACCCGTTCACATCTCTAACCGTTTTTCCCCACTCGACGACACACCCGCCGAGGATCAAACTCTGGTTATTGGCGACTCTGTTTTGCAAAATGTGAAGTTAGCGACACCAGCAACCATAGTCAATTGTCTTCCGGGGGCCAGAGCAGGCGACATTGAAGGAAATTTGAAACTGCTGGCTAAGGCTAAGCGTAAATTTGGTAAGATTGTAATTCACGTCGGCAGTAATGACACCCAGTTACGCCAATCGGAGGTCACTAAAATTAACATTAAATCGGTGTGTAACTTTGCAAAAACGTCGGACTCTGTAGTTTTCTCTGGGCCCCTCCCCAATCAGACCGGGAGTGACGTGTTTAGCCGCATGTTCTCCTTGAATTGCTGGCTGTCTGAGTGATTGGCAGAGCTTCTGGAGAAAACCTGGTCTTGTTAGGAGAGACGGCATCCATCCCACTTTGGATGGAGCAGCTCTCATTTCTAGAAATCTGGCCAATTTTCTTAAATCCTCCAAACCGTGACTATCCAGGGTTGGGACCAGGAAGCAGAGTTGTAGTCTTACACACCTCTCTGCAGCTTCTCTCCCCCTGCCATCCCCTCATTACCCCATCCCCGTAGAGACGGTGCCTGCTCCCAGACTACCAATAACCAGCAAAAATCTATTTAAGCATAAAAATTCAAAAAGAAAAAATAATATAGCACCTTCAACTGCACCACAGACTAAAACAGTTAAATGTGGTCTATTAAACATTAGGTCTCTCTCTTCTAAGTCCCTGTTGGTAAATGATATAATAATTGATCAACATATTGATTTATTCTGCCTTACAGAAACCTGGTTACAGCAGGATGAATATGTTAGTTTAAATGAGTCAACACCCCCGAGTCACACTAACTGTCAGAATGCTCGTAGCACGGGCCGGGGCGGAGGATTAGCAGCAATCTTCCATTCCAGCTTATTAATTAATCAAAAACCCAGACAGAGCTTTAATTCATTTGAAAGCTTGACTCTTAGTCTTGTCCATCCAAATTGGAAGTCCCAAAAACCAGTTTTATTTGTTATTATCTATTGTCCACCTGGTCATTACTGTGAGTTTCTCTGTGAATTTTCAGACCTTTTGTCTGACTTAGTGCTTAGCTCAGATAAGATAATTATAGTGGGCGATTTTAACATCCACACAGATGCTGAGAATGACAGCCTCAACACTGCATTTAATCTATTATTAGACTCAATTGGCTTTGCTCAAAATGTAAATGAGTCCACCCACCACTTTAATCATATCTTAGATCTTGTTCTGACTTATGGTATGGAAATAGAAGACTTAACAGTATTCCCTGAAAACTCCCTTCTGTCTGATCATTTCTTAATAACATTTACATTTACTCTGATGGACTACCCAGCAGTGGGGAATAAGTTTCATTACACTAGAAGTCTTTCAGAAAGCGCTGTAACTAGGTTTAAGGATATGATTCCTTCTTTATGTTCTCTAATGTTCTCTCTTAGACGGTATTGCTTAAATTTTCATTGTTACGCAGATGATACCCAGCTTTATCTATCCATGAAGCCAGAGGATATGCACCAATTAGCTAAACTGCAGGATTGTCTTACAGACATAAAGACATGGATGACCTCTAATTTCCTGCTTTTAAACTCAGATAAAACTGAAGTTATTGTACTTGGCCCCACAAATCTTAGAAGCATGGTGTCTAACCAGATCGTTACTCTGGATGGCATTTCCCTGATCTCTAGTAATACTGTGAGAAATCTTGGAGTTATTTTTGATCAGGATATGTCATTCAAAGCGCATATTAAACAAATATGTAGGACTGCCTTTTTGCATTTACGCAATATCTCTAAAATCAGAAAGGTCTTGTCTCAGAGTGATGCTGAAAAACTAATTCATGCATTTGTTTCCTCTAGGCTGGACTATTGTAATTCATTATTATCAGGTTGTCCTAAAAGTTCCCTAAAAAGCCTTCAGTTGGTTCAGAATGCTGCAGCTAGAGTACTGACGGGGACTAGCAGGAGAGAGCATATCTCACCCGTGTTGGCCTCCCTTCATTGGCTTCCTGTTAATGCTAGAATAGAATTTAAAATTCTTCTTCTTACTTATAAGGTTTTGAATAATCAGGTCCCATCTTATCTTAGGGACCTCGTAGTACCATATTACCCCATTAGAGCGCCTCGCTCTCAGACTGCAGGCTTACTTGTAGTTCCTAGGGTTTGTAAGAGTAGAATGGGAGGCAGAGCCTTCAGCTTTCAGGCTCCTCTCCTGTGGAACCAGCTCCCAATTCAGATCAGGGAGACAGATACCCTCTCTACTTTTAAGATTAGGCTTAAAACTTTCCTTTTCGCTAAGGCTTATAGTTAGGGCTGGATCGGGTGACCCTGGACCATCCCTTGGTTATGTTGCTTTAGACGTAGACTGTGTTTCATAATTATTGTATGGCCTTGCCTTGCAATGTGGAGTGCCTTGGGGCAACTGTTTGTTGTGATTTGGCGCTATACAAGAAAAAAGTTGATTGATTGATTGATTGATAATGCCATATACCAACACAGTGCAGAGTAGCTACCTAAACTCTGTAAGTGAGATAGAGTATCTCATCAATAGTTTTACATCCTCATTGAAGACAACTTTGGATGCTGTAGCTCCTCTAAAAAAGAGAGCTTTAAATCAGAAGTGCCTGACTCCGTGGTATAACTCACAAACTCGTAGCTTAAAGCAGATAACCCGTAAGTTGGAGAGGAAATGGCGTCTCACTAATTTAGAAGATCTTCACTTAGCCTGGAAAAAGAGTCTGTTGCTCTATAAAAAAAGCCCTCCGTAAAGCTAGGACATCTTTCTACTCATCACTAATTGAAGAAAATAAGAACAACCCCAGGTTTCTTTTCAGCACTGTAGCCAGGCTGACAAAGAGTCAGAGCTCTATTGAGCTGAGTATTCCATTAACTTTAACTAGTAATGACTTCATGACTTTGCTAACAAAATTTTAACTATTAGAGAAAAAATTACTCATAACCATCCCAAAGACGTATCGTTATCTTTGGCTGCTTTCAGTGATGCCTGTATTTGGTTAGACTCTTTCTCTCCGATTGTTCTGTCTGAGTTATTTTCATTAGTTACTTCATCCAAACCATCAACATGTTTATTAGACCCCATTCCTACCAGGCTGCTCAAGGAAGCCCTACCATTATTTAATGCTTCGATCTTAAATATGATCAATCTATCTTTGTTAGTTGGCTATGTACCACAGGCTTTTAAGGTGGCAGTAATTAAACCATTACTTAAAAAGCCATCACTTGACCCAGCTATCTTAGCTAATTATAGGCCAATCTCCAACCTTCCTTTTCTCTCAAAAATTCTTGAAAGGATAGTTGTAAAACAGCTAACTGATCATCTGCAGAGGAATGGTCTATTTGAAGAGTTTCAGTCAGGTTTTAGAATTCATCATAGTACAGAAACAGCATTAGTGAAGGTTACAAATGATCTTCTTATGGCCTCGGACAGTGGACTCATCTCTGTGCTTGTTCTGTTAGACCTCAGTGCTGCTTTTGATACTGTTGAACATAAAATTTTATTACAGAGATTAGAGCATGCCATAGGTATTAAAGGCACTGCGCTGCGGTGGTTTGAATCATATTTGTCTAATAGATTACAATTTGTTCATGTAAATGGGGAATCTTCTTCACAGACTAAAGTTAATTATGGAGTTCCACAAGGTTCTGTGCTAGGACCAATTTTATTCACTTTATACATGCTTCCCTTAGGCAGTATTATTAGACGGTATTGCTTAAATTTTCATTGTTATGCAGATGATACCCAGCTTTATCTATCCATGAAGCCAGAGGACACACACCAATTAGCTAAACTGCAGGATTGTCTTACAGACATAAAGACATGGATGACCTCTAATTTCCTGCTTTTAAACTCAGATAAAACTGAAGTTATTGTACTTGGCCCCACAAATCTTAGAAACATGGTGTCTAACCAGATCCTTACTGTGGATGGCATTACCCTGACCTCTAGTAATACTGTGAGAAATCTTGGAGTCATTTTTGATCAGGATATGTCATTCAAAGCGCATATTAAACAAATATGTAGGACTGCTTTTTTGCATTTACGCAATATCTCTAAAATCAGAAAGGTCTTGTCTCAGAGTGATGCTGAAAAACTAATTCATGCATTTATTTCCTCTAGGCTGGACTATTGTAATTCATTATTATCAGGTTGTCCTAAAAGTTCCCTAAAAAGCCTTCAGTTAATTCAAAATGCTGCAGCTAGAGTACTGACGGGGACTAGAAGGAGAGAGCATATCTCACCCATATTGGCCTCTCTTCATTGGCTTCCTGTTAATTCTAGAATAGAATTTAAAATTCTTCTTCTTACTTATAAGGTTTTGAATAATCAGGTCCCATCTTATCTTAGGGACCTCGTAGTACCATATCACCCCAATAGAGCGCTTCGCTCTCAGACTGCAGGCTTACTTGTAGTTCCTAGGGTTTGTAAGAGTACAATGGGAGGCAGAGCCTTCAGCTTTCAGGCTCCTCTCCTGTGGAACCAGCTCCCAATTCAGATCAGGGAGACAGACACCCTCTCTACTTTTAAGATTAGGCTTAAAACTTTCCTTTTTGCTAAAGCTTATAGTTAGGGCTGGATCAGGTGACCCTGAACCATCCCTTAGTTATGCTGCTATAGACGTAGACTGCTGGGGGGTTCCCATGATGCACTGTTTCTTTCTCTTTTTGCTCTGTATGCACCACTCTGCATTTAATCATTAGTGATTGATCTCTGCTCCCCTCCACAGCATGTCTTTTTCCTGGTTCTCTCCCTCAGCCCCAACCAGTCCCAGCAGAAGACTGCCCCTCCCTGAGCCTGGTTCTGCTGGAGGTTTCTTCCTGTTAAAAGGGAGTTTTTCCTTCCCACTGTAGCCAAGTGCTTGCTCACAGGGGGTCGTTTTGACCGTTGGGGTTTTACATAATTATTGTATGGCCTTGCCTTACAATATAAAGCGCCTTGGGGCAACTGTTTGTTGTGATTTGGCGCTATATAAAAAAATTGATTGATTGATTGATTGACTTTTTTTAGCAGCAGAAACTTTCATTAAACACAGCTCTCAGGGACTTGTTTGTCGATATGCCTGACCAGTGTGTCGCAGCATATTGCACAAACACAAGGGTGAAAGGTTTTAGCCTTTTCAAGTCCAGGCAGATTGATCGAAAGCTGTGGTGTTGTGCAATGCACGAACGCACACACGCATTTGCTCCCGACAGCAGACACTTTCCTCTACCGTCTCCATGTTCTCACCGCTCACAGGAACACATAAAATGTCAACCCCAAATAAAATGTTCACAATAATCTTGAAATGGTCAAGGAACTTGTAAAAATATCAGTGCAATACATAGTAAACATGGCGGCGGCATGTTCACTGTTGTTTTCGGCGATCTTTTTCGAAACTTTTGCCGTTTATTTCCTATTCTTTCATGAAAATAACGTAACTGAACATGGATGAATGCAATGCCAGGCACTTGAAAACGGCAAAAACCCGAAGGTAATGACACTGGGCCGCAAGTAGTAGCTACACTGTTGCGGCTCCGGAACCATAATAAAGGCAGCAAACAGACGCTAGAATCGAAAATGCTATAATTAGTGTTATAAACAGTAGCAACAAAAATCAAAGCCTCCCTTACCATTCCATATTCTGCAGCCTTTCAAAATCCATTGGAATTGGCACGTCTCTTGCCTCTGCTTCGGCTCCGCCATAAACACCGTCTGCATTATTTTCGCTGCCAGAATGCTCCTGGTTTGAATGTTCGTCTGAAAGATACTGCTTCAAATTTGTAGGGTCTAATCACTGCTGCGACATACTCAGGATCTGAGTCAGAAATAATCCACACTTGAAAAGGAGTCAGAAAAGTTCTCGATCTCGTCACTGTCCATGCTGAGGTCCATCTGTTCCTGTTGTTAATCTAACAGACAAAGACGGGACTCTACACATTGTGACGTCACGGCAACAAGTGACCACTGATGGAACACTGCCAGCGCGCTTTCCAAGAAACACACTTTTGAGAAACTGTACAAACTTTATTTTTCAATGATAATAATTAAAACCACTTTCAACTTACTATACTGTATGTATATTTTGATATTTATATTCATATTTCATTCTTTAGTTGTCATATCCACTTTAACTTTGTACAAATGACAGAATTGACATTAATGGAGTTATTCTATCAGTATTTATTTTATTTATACACCAAACCATAACTCAACACTGCTTTATTTTCCGAGCCCTACGCCTGACGGCAGCGTTATGGTTGAGTAGAGAGTTGTGCTTTGTGGCTCCTCTTAGCTTGCTTCTGTGCTGGAAGCCATGTAGTAAACAGGAGCTTCCAGCAGGGGGCAGGATGCTGAAAGCCAGAAGTGCTGACTCATTGTTTGGGTCTGTGGTCACTTTTGATGCTAACAGAAGTGATCATGGTGTTAAAACACAAAATCCGCTTTTTAGTAGTTGCAAGTATACCAGAGCCAATACTGGAATGTATCGGTTATCTGTAACTTCCAATACATTTTTGGGTGGTTTATCAGTTTAGCTTTATAAAAGATAACTTTTCAGTTATCTGATTATCTGTTATCGAAGTTAGTTTTTTGGTTATCTGTGCCCACCACTGAGTATTTGTGACCACTCCTGCTACCAGTGAATAATTACAATTTTCCAGAGACTCCTATGCTTTTATTTTTGCAGCATCTTTTTGGTGTCTGAGTTTATCTACACCTCAAGGACATTTTTGCTATTTTGAGCTGGGGGAGATGAGTTGTAGTCCTTTCTCCAATTATTGACACCTCACACTGTAAAAACACTTGTCTGTAATATTCCGTTATCAAAGTGATAGAGACTTGAAGACTTGAGGTTGATGTGAAGAAGAAGAATGACAATGTATGAAGATGTGAGATCTTTTTGTTTAAGTTTCATTTTTACATCAAACTCTAATTGGCAGCTGGGTGGTTAGTGGTTAGCACTGTTGCTCACAGCAAAAAGATAGTGGAATCACCTTTCTATGTGCAGTTTGCATGTTCTCCCAGTGTTTGTGTGGGATTCCTATGGTTCCTCTCGCCTTCTCCCATAAAAAAAGACATGCAAATTAGCTGAACTTCAATTTGTCCGTAGGTGTGTGTGCAGGTGTGAGTGTGTTTGTCTGTCTGTATGTGGCCGTGTGACAGACTGGCATTCTGTCCAGGCTGTACCCTGCCTCGTGCCCAATGATAGGCCCCAGCTCACCATTACCCTTCATTGGAGTAAGCAGGTATAGAAAATGGATGGATGGATTAAACTCTAATGTCCTATTTTCTGTGACGACGTCTGTCGTTTTCTCCGTTTCGTACTTTAGAAAATCTCAATTTAATTTTTTTCACTGTCAACAATTACAGGCTTTCTTCTGTGTTCCTTTGATAGGATGCCATCACATCAACAACTTTTTCTTCTTCTTTAAAAAGTACCTCCTTAGTGGCACAGATCTTTGTGTCTTAATAGGACACTTCCGACACATATGGGTGCGGCACAACATTTGTCATTTTTACAGCATTATTTATGGTAATTCACTGCGCTCATGGATTTACACACAATTTTCTAGATTTACAAGCTTTTCATGAATGTTGTCTGGTGTGTTTGAAATATCTGAGAAACTGAAGAGAAATGAACTGAAATTAACTGAAATGTTCTTGAATGAAGTACAGTGTTCACGGTCTGCGACTATTTGATTTTTAATATGTACATTACTTTTGCTGACAGACAGGCTGGTGCCATGTGGTTAGTGCACTTGTCAAAATAGCAGAAAGTTCTTGGTTCAAGACCACTGCTGCCCATTCTCCATGTAGCATGGAGTTGCATCTGGTGTAAACTTTGTGCCAAATCAGCATGCAGATCCTCTTAGAACTGTTATGGTGACCTTGAGTGAAAAAAAGACAGAAACCACAGGAACTTAATTTACATTACTTCTGACGAGAATCATAATTTAATTTTTAATAAGTATATTACTGCTAATGATAACTATAACTACAGTGTACCACAAAGCTATTGATATGGTTCAAACAGCTGAATGTGACCCTGTAGTTCAAGATTCTTTAACTCATTGATTTTCTATACCCGCTTATTCCAACCAAGGGTCCCGAGAGGGCTGGAGCCTATCCCGGCAGTCATGGGGAGTAACGTAGGGTACACCCTGGACAAGATGTCAGGCTATTTTAGGCCCCCATGTAGACAGACAAACTCATTCACTCACACCTATTGTCATTTAAAGTTTCCAGTTCACCTAACCAGCATGTAATCCATCCATTGTTGGAAGGTGTGGAAGGGCTCTCCCTGGAGGTCAGTTTTCAGCACCCGCTTCTTAGGAGGCAGAAGCTGACACTGCGCCTTCTCCTGGTTCCTCACAGGGCACCCCTGGTAAAGTTGTCACGCCCGATGAGCGTAAGCAAAAATGGGCTGTTGACTCTACACCGGGGAGTGCTCAGCAGCCCACAAAGAAACGAACAAGAACTCTCATATCTCTGGCAATGGGGGGAGACTTGCAGGTTGTTATCTATCCTCGTGACGACCAGTCGAGACATCTCACTAATGCTGAGGCCGAGCACATTCGGGCTGGTCTTGTAAACCTGCTAGATGGGTGCCCTCTGAAGAGGAGACACCCCAGTTTAGTGAGTCTGGACTCATGCACAGGGCATTTTGGGTAACCTGCGCTAAGTCTTCACAGGACTGGCTCATGAGAACTGTTTTGGCAGTTACTGAGTGGGAGGGCC
Organism: Thalassophryne amazonica; assembly: GCF_902500255.1. Lineage (NCBI taxonomy): Eukaryota > Metazoa > Chordata > Actinopteri > Batrachoidiformes > Batrachoididae > Thalassophryne > Thalassophryne amazonica. The sequence continues at coordinate 84,199,933 of NC_047118.1, forward strand.
ATACCTTCCTAGGTAAGAGGGTACAAGACACTCAGGAGAGTTTCTGTATTCATTCCTGGTTCCCTGTAGGAGTCCGGGATTGTTTTGCAGAGACTCCAGAGGCAGAATCCAGGCCTTTGCATGGAGGTCTGGTGACTCCTCCACACCCAACCCCAAGAGGGTGGGAAATTTCTTTTGATCGGGGTAGATGAGGACTCCCTGATGTGTCTTGAGGAACTGGAGAACAGACCCTACTTTGAGCTGAGCCGTCTGACTTTCAAAGTTAGTGGCAAAGCCATTAGTAGGGAGTAAGATAACTAATATAATGGTCTTGCCAAAATGGTGGTGACAATCATAAATGTTATCCAGATTAATTTGCATCACTGTAAAGAGGCGAGTACTGTTTTGTGTGCAACGTGCATATCAAGCAGGGCTCTCCACAGAGACTGCCCTGCATGGCCTTGTTATGAGAATTGAGAGAACTCTATCTCATCGACAGTACGGATTAGGTTGTTTTCTTGATATTCATGGAGCATTTGATAAGGTATCAATTGATTCTGTCAAAGTAGCTAGACTTCACTTGGTGACAGTACAGTGACAATGGCAGTGAAATGCGGGTGTCCTTCAGGAGGGCTTATTTCTCCTCTTTGTTGGTTACTTGTAGTGGACAGCATTCTCACTGAGTTAAGTAATCTCAGGCTGTACACCCAAGGGTATGCCGATGATTTAGCTATCTTTATTGAGGGATTCTGTTGAGGACTGTTTCAGAACTCATGCAGAATGCTCTCAGGATAGTAGAGAAGTGGTGCGTGTCCAACAATCTGCCTGTGAATCTACATAAAACAGTTATGGTCCTCTTCACAAATAAGAGATCAAATTTGGTCTAGTCCTACCAAAATCGGGCAGTATCAAGCTGACTATCAGAGTCGGTTAAGTTCCTTGGTGTCTATTTAGCAGAGTGGAAGTAAGTCACTGTCAAGTCATTCTCAAGTCATCAATCTGCAAGTAACAAGTCAAGTCTCAAGTCAGCTTGCAAACAATTGGTGGTCATTATGACTTGAGACTTGACTAGGGACTTGCTGATTCATGACTTGAGAGTGACTTGATGGTGACTTACTCCCACCTCTGCTATTTAGATAATCTTAACTGGAAGAAACACATAACTGAGAAATGTCATAAGCCAATTCTCAGTTTACAACAGTGCTGTCATATTTTCAGATGAAGATGGGGAGTTAGTTCCAATGTGATGAGATGGATCTACACTTTGGTGGTGAGACCCATGCTAACTTATGCTGCGATAGGTTGGTGGACCAGAGTGGAGCATGGAGCTGCGAGGGTTATGCTGACTCATGTTCAAAGAGTGGCATGCATTTGCATCACAAGTGCCCTCAGGACAACAATGACAACAGCTTTAGAAGTACTTCTGAACTTAGCTCCTCTGGACCTCTACATTGTTGGTGAGGCAGTAAGACTGCACCAGCTGGGCAAGTGGCAAAGACGAGCAAATGCCAGGCATACCTTAATCAGGGAAAGAATACTTGTGGATCTTCCGTTTATTACTTTCCCATGTGATAGGGTAAAAAAAAGATATTCTTTTGTGAATAAATTTAGTACAGTGATAACACAACCTCACCTGTAATCACTTGTTTTACAGATGGATCATTGATCAGGGGGAAAGCTGGAGCCGGAGTGTTAATACAACATGACGGCCTGACACAGGAAAAGAGCTTTGCACTTGGCAGATACACCACCGTCTTTCAGGCTGAGGTGTTTGCTGTCATTCAATGTGTGGAGCTCCTGATTAGCCTCAATTTTAGGAGTAAAAGAGTTTTTATTTTATTATTTTTTTATTTTATTATTCTCAGATAGTCAGGTGTGTATAAGAACCATTAAAGGGCCACTCTACTCATCAACATTGGTTTCGTAGTATGCCCAGGCAATGAACACACTGGAAGACACTAATGATTGTTGTGTGGGCCGCTGAAGAGGAGGTACTGCTGGCCCACCACCACCAAATGGCGCCCTGCTTGGAGTGCGGGCTCCAAGCACGAGAGGGCGTCGGAGCCGCTGGAGGTGACAGTTGTCATCTATCAACACCAGCTGTCACCCATCACCACCACTATAAAGACCAGACTGCAACTCCACCTCCTCGCCGAGAAATCTTCTACCATACAGGTAATTTTCTCTGCTGAACAAAACCTTGTGTAATAGTCTGAACTTCTTTTGCAGCCGTTTTCCTGTGGTGATTGCCTTATCTGTGGGATTGGCGTTTGGTGTGATCAGCGACGGCTTCGCTTCACACCCCAACCAGATAAGTGGTTAGACAGGAGCTGCACGAGTGTGTGATTGGAGGTGGAGGTTCTCCCTCCTTACTGAACACAGACTGTGGGATTACTGAGTGTGCGAACTCACACTCATCCAGAACTGTTTCTGTTTTCTGCCAGCAGTACCGGGTCTGACTGCTGAAGACAGTGGCCACCTGGGGCGCAGGGCTTGGCGGCTCCGGTGTTCTTCAGGTCCGTTGGTGGTGAGGCTTGTGTGGGTTCCGGCTTTTCTCTCACCGGACATCTCCTATCTTCGAGCCTGCCACACGTCACCTTTTTGTCGGATTGATATAACGCATATTTGTATCTGTCTGTATTACGTTGTGCACCTTCACAACATTAAATAGTTACTTTTTGGCTATTCCATTGTCCCTTCATTAACGCCCCCTGTTGTGGGTCCGTGTCATGACACTTCCTCAACAGGATTTCTCGGCCAGCATCATGGATCCCGAGGGGCGTCAACTCAAGCCTGAACGGCCAATGGAAGAGCAAGGTGCACAGGCGCCAGCAGGAGGCGTGTTAGGGGAGCTGCAGCAAATACTGACCGCTTTCACTGCTCGGTTGGATCTGGTCACCGAGCAGAACGTTATCCTCAATCGGAGGATGGAGGCTCTCACCGCCAGGGTGGAGGCGCGTGATCAAGGCGCTGCTGCAGCACCTCCTCCTGCTGGTCCTTTGTCAGACACAAACGTTCCACTGGTCATTCAACGACCCCCCCCCCCCCACCATCCCCTGAAGCATACATAAGCCCTCCGGAGCCGTACGGAGGTTATGTTGAGAAGTGCGCGGACTTTCTAATGCAGTGCTCGCTCGTCTTTGCACAGCGTCCCGTCATGTATGCGTCAGACGCTAGCCGGGTGGCTTATGTCATCAATTTGCTTCGAGGAGAGGCACGCGCCTGGGCTACGGCGCTCTGGGAGCAGAACTCACGGCTCCTAACGTCATACGCTGGGTTTGTAAGGGAGTTCAAACAGGTTTTTGATCATCCCAACAGAGGCGAGACCGCTTCGAGCGTGCTACTGTCAATGCGACAGGGGCGCCGGAGTGCAGCCGAGTATGCAGTCGACTTCCGCATCGTGGCTGCGAGGCTCTCAGAACTCATGCAGAATGCTCTCAGGATAGTAGAGAAGTGGTGCGTGTCCAACAATCTGTCTGTGAATCTACATAAAACAGTTATGGTCCTCTTCACAAATAAGAGATCAAATTTGGTCTAGTCCTACCAAAATCGGGCAGTATCAAGCTGACTATCTGAGTCAGTTAAGTTCCTTGGTATCTATTTAGCAGAGTGGAAGTAAGTCACTGTCAAGTCATTCTCAAGTCATCAATCTGCAAGTAACAAGTCAAGTCTCAAGTCAGCTTGCAAACAATTGGTGGTCATTATGACTTGAGACTTGACTTGGGACTTGCTGATTCATGACTTGAGAGTGACTTGATGGTGACTTACTCCCACCTCTGCTATTTAGATAATCTTAACTGGAAGAAACACATAACTGAGAAATGTCATAAGCCAATTCTCAGTTTACAACAGTGCTGTCATATTTTCGGATGAAGATGTGGAGCAGGGCGGGGGGCGTAACCGGGCACGGGCCGTCCCTCTTCCTTCCGGGTCCGAAAGGGTGCCGTCGTCCCCACGCTCCACAGCCAGAGGGCCCCGTGTGGCTACAGCTCCCCCTGCTGACGAAGCTATGGACATGAGCAGGGCCAAAATGAAATCAAAGGACAGACAAGGGAGGCAGGCCCACGGAGAGTGTTCTTTCTGTGGGTCTAAAAGTCACATACAGAGGAACTGTCCCAAACGGTCAAACTACAACGCCCGTCCTTAGAAACTGGGCTAAGGGTGGGCCATAACACGCACGCGGGGGAACCCCGAAAATCAGCACGAATCCCAGTCACAATCCTTTGTGAGGATTTAACCCTTCACGCCCCAGCACTTATAGAGACAGGGTCAGAAGGGAATCTGCTGGACAGCAGATGGGCAAAGGAAGTAGGGCTCCCTCTGGTGGCTCTGCCTTCCCCTGTGAAGGTACGAGCACTAGATGGCACTCTTCTTCCATTAATCACACACCAGACACAGCCAGTGACTTTGGTGGTGTCTGGGAATCACAGGGAGGAGATAGTGTTTTTGTAACACCTTCTACCTCCCGAGTGATTTTGTGTTTTCCATGGGTGTTGAAACACAATCCCCGGATTGATTGGCCGTCTGGGGTTGTGACGCAATGGAGCGAAACCTGCCACCGGGAGTGTTTAGGATCCTCGGTTCCACCCCGTGAGATAGCTAAGGAGGAGGTCAAAGTCCCGCCCAATCTGACGGCGGTGCCATGTGAGTACCACGATCTTGCTGACGTCTTCAGCAAAGATCTGGCACTCGCCCTTCCCCTGCACCGACCGTACGATTGTGCCATCGATTTGATTCCGGGCGCTGAGTACCCGTCCAGCAGGCTGTACAACCTCTCACGTCCGGAACGCGAATCAATGGAGACCTACATCCGGGACTTGTTAGCTGCCGGGTTGATCCGGAACTCCACCTCCCCGATGGGTGCTGGTTTCTTTTTTGTGGGTAAAAAGGACGGCAGACTCCGTCCATGCATCGATTACAGAGGGCTGAACGACATCACGGTTCGCAACTGATACCCGTTACCCCTGTTGGATTCAGTGTTCACGCCCCTGCATGGAGCCCAAATATTCACCAAACTTGATCTTAGGAATGTGTACCACCTATTTCGGATCCGGAAGGGAGACGAGTGGAAGACGGCATTTAACACCCCCTTAGGTCACTTTGAGTACCTGGTCATGCCGTTCGGCCTCACAAACGCCCCCGCGACGTTCCAAGCTTTGGTTAATAACGTCTTGCGGGACTTCCTGCACCGGTTTGTCTTCGTGTATCTAGACGACATCCTCATCTTTTCTCTGGACCCTGAGACTCATGTCAAGCATGTACGTCAGGTCCTACAGCGGTTGTTGGAGAACCGGCTGTTTGTGAAGGGCGAGAAGTGCGAGTTCCACCGCACTTCTTTGTCCTTCCTGGGGTTCATAATCTCCTCCAACTCCGCCGCCCCTGATCCGGCCAAGGTTGCGGCGGTGAGAGACTGGCCCCACCCAACAAGCCGTAGGAAACTGCAACAGTTCCTCGGCTTTGCAAATTTCTACAGGAGGTTCATTAAGGGCTACAGTCAGGTAGTTAGCCCCCTGACAGCCCTGACCTCCACTAAAGTCCCCTTCACCTGGTCGGATCGGTGCGAAGCCGCGTTTAGGGAGTTGAAACGCCGGTTCTCGACTGCACCAGTTCTGGTGCAGCCCGATCCTACTCGCCAGTTCACAGTGGAAGTGGATGCCTCTGACTCAGGGATAGGAGCCATGCTGTCCCAGAGCGGGGAGTCCGATAAGGTCCTCCACCCTTGTGCCTATTTTTCCCGCAGGTTGACCCCGGCTGAGAGGAATTATGACGTCGGCAATCGGGAACTCTTGGCGGTGAAGGAGGCTCTTGAAGAGTGGAGACACCTGTTGGAGGGAGCGACGGTGCCCTTCACGGTTTTCACGGACCATTGGAACCTGGAGTACATCCGGACCGCCAAGCGGTTGAACCCCAGGCAAGCCCGCTGGTCACTGTTCTTCGGGCGCTTTGACTTCCAGATTACGTACCGCCCCGGGACCAAGAACCAACGGTCGGATGCACTGTCCCGGGTGCATGAAGAGGAAGCCAAGGCCGAGCTGTCAGACCCCCCAGAGACCATCATCCCCGAGTCCACTGTCGTGGCCACCCTCACCTGGGACGTGGAGAAGACCGTCCGGGAGGCCCTGGCACGGAACCCGAACCCGGGGACCGGCCTGAAGAACAAGATGTACGTCCCACCAGAGGCCAGAGCTGCGGTTTTGGACTTCTGCCATGGGTCCAAACTCTCCTGTCATCCTGGAGTGCGCAGGACCATGGCGGTAGTCCAGCAGCGCTTCTGGTGGGCGTCTATGGAAGCCGACGTCCGGGACTACGTCCAGGCCTGCACCACCTGCGCCAGGGGCAAGGCGGACCACAAGAGGACCTCAGGACTCCTCCAACCCCTACCGGTGCCTCATCGCCCCTGGTCCCACATTGGCCTGGACTTTGTCACAGGCCTCCCGCCGTCCCAGGGCCACACCACCATCTTGACGATAGTGGACCGGTTCTCCAAGGCGGCCCACTTCGTGGCCCTCCCGAAGCTCCCTATAGCCCAGGAGACAGCAGACCTCCTGGTCCACCACGTTGTGCGTCTGCATGGGATACCAGCGGACATCGTCTCAGACCGTGGCCCTCAGTTCACCTCTCAGGTCTGGAGGAGTTTTTGCAAGGAACTGGGGGCCACCGTGAGTCTCTTGTCCGGGTATCACCCCCAGACGAATGGACAGGCAAAGCGGGCCAACCAGGAGTTGGAGCAGGCCCTCCGTTGCATTACCTCCGCGCACCCGACGGCCTGGAGCACCCATCTGGCCTGGATCGAGTACGCCCACAACAGCCAAGTGTCGTCTGCCACCGGCCTCTCCCCGTTCGAGGTGTGTTTGGGGTACCAGCCCCCATTGTTCCCGCTTCTGGAGGGTGAGGTCGGTGTGCCCTCGGTCCAGGCCCACCTCAGGAGGTGCCGCCGGGTGTGGCGGACCGCCCATTCTGCCCTGTTGAAGGCCCGGACGAGGGCCAAGGCCCATGCAGACCGCCGGCATTCCCCGGCCCCTGCATACCAGCCTGGGCAGGAGGTATGGTTGTCGACAAAGGACATCCCACTTCAAGTGGAATCACAGAAACTGAAAGACAGATATATCGGACCCTTTCCCATCACCAAGGTCCTCAGCCCGGCCGCAGTGAAGCTACGGCTGCCAGCTTCACTGCGGATCCATCCTGTTTTTCACGTGTCGCGGATCAAACCATACCACACCTCACCGCTCTGCACCCCTGGACCTGCACCACCTCCTGCCCGGGTCATCGACGGGGAGCCGGTGTGGACCGTGCATCAGCTTCTGGACGTCCGTCGCAAGGGTCGGGGCTTCCAGTATCTGGTGGACTGGGAGGGGTATGGTCCCGAGGAACGCTCCTGGGTGAAAAGGAGCTTCATCCTGGACCCGGCCCCCCTGGCTGACTTCTACGCCCGGCACCCGGATAAACCTGGTCGGGCGCCAGGAGGCACCCGTTGAGGGGGGGGTCCTGTTGTGTGGGCCGCTGAAGAGGAGGTACTGCTGGCCCACCACCACCAGATGGCGCCCTGCTTGGAGTGTGGGCTCCAAGCACGAGAGGGCGTTGGAGCCGCTGGAGGTGACAGCTGTCATCTATCAACACCAGCTGTCACCCATCACCACCACTATAAAGACCGGACTGCAACTCCACCTCCTCGCCGAGAAATCTTCTAAAAAACAGGTAATTTTCTCTGCTGAACAAAACCTTGTGTAATAGTCTGAACTTCTTTTGCAGCCGTTTTCCTGTGGTGATTGCCTTATCTGTGGGATTGGCGTTTGGTGTGATCAGCGACGGCTTCGCTTCACACCCCAACCAGATAAGTGGTTAGACAGGAGCTGCATGAGTGTGTGATTGGAGGTGGAGGTTCTCCCTCCCAACTGAACACAGACTGTGGGATTACTGAGTGTGCGAACTCACACTCATCCAGAACTGTTTCTGTTTTCTGCCAGCAGTACCGGGTCTGACTGCTGAAGACAGTGGCCACCTGGGGTGCAGGGCTTGGCGGCTCCGGTGTTCTTCAGGTCCGTTGGTGGTGAGGCTTGTGTGGGTTGCGGCTTTTGTCTCACCGGACGTCTCCTATCTTCGAGCCTGCCACACGTCACCTTTTTGTCGGATTGATATAACGCATATTTGTATCTGTCTGTATTACGTTGTGCACCTTCACAACATTAAATTGTTACTTTTTGGCTATTCCATTGTCCCTTCTTTAACGCCCCCTGTTGTGGGTCCGTGTCACGACACTTCCTCAATGATGTAGTTGTAGTGTGGATACCTGGTCATGCAGGCTTTCCAGGTAATGACAGAGAAAGTAGGGGAACTCACTTAAATTTGTGTGTCCAGAGCCCTTTGTAGGGATGTCAACTGCTATGCAGAAAACCGCCCTACAGAACTGGTTCAGAAAGCAGCACCACAAACGATGGCAGGGCTTGAGTGACTGCAGGCAGCCAAGCTACCTCATGGAAGGACCAAACCTAAGGTTTTCCAGGGGGCTAGTTTGCCTAGAAGTATAATGAGTACAGTGGTTGGGACTCTCACAGGTCACAACCTGTTGACTAGACATAGAATGGTAATGAGACTCCAACATATACAGCCTGTGGGGAGGATCCTGAGACATCATTCCACTTTTTGGGCCAGTGTCCAGCAAGGGGTAGACTAAGGCAGAGGTTTTTGAGTTCCTTTATTTTGGAACCTGACCAGATTAAGAAACCAAAGTTAAGAAACCTTGTATCCTTGATCAAGGGTACCACAAGGTTTTACGAAGTAGAATCATTTTGGGGGGAGCAATGGGTCCTTTTGTGGCCTATGCTCTGCTGGGCTGATAGTCCACCCCCTCTTCCCTAACCTAACCTAACCTCACCTAACCTAACTGGGATGCCTTTGTAAGTGGGAGGACACTGGAGCACCTGGAAGGAACTCAAGCAAACATGGGGAGAACACGTAAACTCCACACAGAATGGACCGGGTGGGAAGCCATCCCAAGACCTACTACATGCTGTTAGGTAACAGTGCTAACCACTAAGCCACCTTGTCGCCTCAACTTAAGATTATGTGTGAAAATGCTTTAAAAGCATGTTTCATATTTGTTGTTATTAAACTCAATTTGTGTCTCTTTAGCCTCGCTTCCATCTCCACAAACTCTTCAGGAGGTGAAGGTGCCAATTGTAGGTCCCAGAAGATGCAAATGTGACTATGGAGCTTCAGTTATCACTAACAACACAATCTGCGCTGGATTACGGGAGGGAAGGAAGGACACCTGCCAGGTAATTATGAAATCACACATTCTTTCTTCAGATTTTACTTTCCATAAAGATCCTTCTTCCAAACTGACGGAGAAAAGGGTTCTGTCTTTAAAGGGTGACTCAGGTGGTCCACTGGTGATCAAGAATAACATTGTTTGGGTCCAGGCTGGAATTGTGAGTTTTGGAGATGGTTGTGCTCAGCCTAATTCCCCTGGAGTCTACACCAGAGTGTCTGTGTATGAGACCTGGATTAAAAGTCACATCACCTCAAACCAGCCTGGCTTCATCATCTACACATCCACTGGGACCGACAGTGACCTCAGTGTCTCCTGTACTGACGTGACGTCAATTCAGACCGTAGCTAAAATCATACCTCCATCCCCAACTCCTGTCCCTGCAATAGTTACTTCCAAACGTGAGTATGTGACATCCAGTATTTGTGAATGGATTTATGAATATTTTACCACATATTGACAGGGAAAGGCAAAATGTCTATTATTCAAATATGCTGACTTCTGGATTCTGTGTAATATTTACATTTAATCAATTGCTATTTTGAAGGTGAGTTGATGCTGTAAGTTCTCCCATCATGAAGCAAACACACTCTACCTTTGTCAATACACTCACCAGCCCCTTTCTTAAGGCCCTGTCGCACCTTGACAATTTAGCCAATGTATGCCAATCGTATTTAAAAAAACGCTGGTATAAGTCCAATAAATTAAGGGTAAGTTTTTTATAACTTAAGAGCACGATGAAACACATTGAAGCTCGCTGATGTATGTCCTAATACGCTGAGCTCCTTCAAAAATTTTGGGCATGCTGAAAATTTTCAGCGAGTGCCAGCATGTAACTCATAATCCTGCACATGCGACACATAAGCTGTAGGTAAGTTATGTGATTGTGTCTTGTAATTTACTCACAAGTCTAAATATGTCCGTCAATGCTGTCCACTGATTGGCTGAAACCTGTGGTCCTCATGCAGATTGACTGTTTCAGTCACACATGGAGTAAAGCTCCTGATTTTTGAAAATGACGTCTGAAAATACTTTAATTTGTGGCTGGAAACGTAGCATTTTATAGCAAGTCCCTCTGTGTTTTTTCTGCTGCAGGTGCATTTCTCAGAGGATGCCGGTGTCACGCTCTGATCACACAGAAGCACTGTGATGATTTAAATTTCTAAAGTGCCAGTCGCTCTCGGTGTGATCATCAGATGACTTGATCGATTGATCAGGTGTGATCAGAGCTGAATGAAGTGCTGTGTCCCTTTAAACTTTTAAAGTACCATCACTGTTGGTGATCACCACACCGACAGATCACACAGCACCTCATTCAGATCACATCTGATCGCGGTCGACTGGTGCTTTAAAAGTTTAAATCATCACAGCATTTCATTATTCAGGTCTGTGATGACCTGATCAAATCCGCTGATCAGGAAGCAGTCAGCGCTTTAAATATTTAAAAAGACAACACTTCATTAATTCATGGCAGCATTTACCACAATCAGTCGACTCATCAGCATTCTGTGCACAATGAAAATGGTCGACCAAGATAATAAATGAAACTGAAATATGAAGTATTGTTAAATTACTCAGTTTCTGATGCGCACCACACCGTGCAGTCCTGACCCAAACCAATGCATGGAAATAGGACTGTCAGCAGATGCTGGATGATCGTCAAGGTGTGAAAGCTGCATTAATTTATTAAACGTATGACAGCATGTGCCAGTGTTATTAATATGGTCAGCGCACGCAGGCTAAATTGTCCAAGTGTGACAGTGCCTTTAGGTGCACCCATTCTATTGCCTGTTAACACAAATAGCTAATCAGCCAGTCACATGGCAGCAACTCAATGTGTTTAGGCATCTAGACGTGGTGAAGATGACTTGCTAAAGTTCAAATCGAGCATGGGAATGGGGAATAAAAAGGGGATTCACAGTAAGTGACTTTGAACGTGGCATGATTGTTGCTGCCAGACGGGCTGGTCTGAGTACCGGTAGATGACGCAGAGAAAGGCAGCTTTTGATTCTGGTTGAGGAGGAAGGATAACAGCTGGGTGAAGAACACCTAACCCATAAAACAGCTGCAGATGGATAACATCTATCAGGGGGTGACAGGGAGACATCCCTGCCACTGCTCTGCCACCAGGAGATGTTCCAGGATTAAAGGAGTGAAATGTTGGTGAATGGTGGTTCCTGGCTGACGGCCCTGCAGCTGATCCATAGGCACTGGAGGATATGTGACCTACAGCAATGCCCAGCAGGTTACTCCACCTACCTGTACACTTACTGACACTTTATAAATTTGTCTTGGATCTACTCAGACCAGATCAACTCAGTCAGGTGTGTTTCATCAGACAACATCTGACTGACACAATGGAAAACATCTGATTTGGCTCGTTATGTGCAGTTAGAGCACAGTACGCTGGATTTCTATCTTGTATTTGAATCTCAGATTTAGTGTTTTGGGGAAGAAAATGTTACTTAAGCCAGTCTCCCATCGCTGATATTTGACACTCAATGTTGCGATGGCAGTTTGACAGCGAACCCAAGAATACAGGCAGTAACCAGGCAGGGAGTAGTGAAAAAACCACTCCAACGCACGTGATCCAACATCCAACCCCACAGTGAGAAAACTGACCTGAGCCCAAATAACAAGAACACAACTGGGAAGTGGGCTAAGGGTAAGAACACACAAACTGGATAAACACGGGATGGAACAGGTGGCAGAAATAAGGAAGCAGGAACAAAACACGCACATGGAAGTAAACAAAACACGGTGACGTAACTAAACAGACCTCAATAGATGAGTGGAAAAATAAAACAACCAAAATAACAATAACCAAATCACAGAGAGACAGCAGACTCAAAACACAATAGCACATGATGCAAAAACAAAACATGGGACTCAAATGTCTACAAAGAAAATAAATGTGAGGACTTAGGAAAAAATCAATCAATCAATCAATTTTATTTATATAGCTCCAAATCACAACAAACAGTTGCCCCAAGGCACCTTATATTGTAAGGCAAGGCCATACAATAATTACGTAAAAACCCCAACGGTCAAAACGACCCCCTGTGAGCAAGCACTTAGCGACAGTGGGAAGGAAAAACTCCCTTTTAACAGGAAGAAACCTCCAGCAGAACCAGGCTCAGGGAGGGGCAGTCTTCTGCTGGGACTGGTTGGGGCTGAGGGAGAGAACCAGGAAAAAGACATGCTGTGGAGGGGAGCAGCAATCAATCACTAATGATTAAATGCAGAGTGGTGCATACAGAGCAAAAAGAGAAAGAAACACTCAGTGCATCATGGGAACCCCCCAGCAGTCTAAGTCTATAGCAGCATAACTAAGGGATGGTCCAGGGTCACCTGATCCAGCCCTAACTATAAGCTTTAGCAAAAAGGAAAGTTTTAAGCCTAATCTTAAAAGTAGAGAGGGTGTCTGTCTCTCTGATCTGAATTGGGAGCTGGTTCCACAGGAGAGGAGCCTGAAAGCTGAAGGCTCTGCCTCCCATTCTACTCTTACAAACCCTAGGAACTACAAGTAAGCCTGCAGTCTGAGAGCGAAGCGCTCTATTGGGGTGATATGGTACTATGAGGTCCCTAAGATAAGATGGGACCTGATTATTCAAAACCTTATAAGTAAGAAGAAGAATTTTAAATTCTATTCTAGAATTAACAGGAAGCCAATGAAGAGAGGCCAATATGGGTGAGATATGCTCTCTCCTTCTAGTCCCCGTCAGTACTCTAGCTGCAGCATTTTGAATTAACTGAAGGCTTTTCAGGGAACTTTTAGGACAACCTGATAATAATGAATTACAATAGTCCAGCCTAGAGGAAATAAATGCATGAATTAGTTTTTCAGCATCACTCTGAGACAAGACCTTTCTAATTTTATAGATATTGCATAAATGCAAAAAAGCAGTCCTACATATTTGTTTAATATGCGCTTTGAATGACATATCCTGATCAAAAATGACTCCAAGATTTCTCACAGTATTACTAGAGGTCAGGGTAATGCCATCCAGAGTAAGGATCTGGTTAGACACCATGTTTCTAAGATTTGTGGTGCCAAGTACAATAACTTCAGTTTTATCTGAGTTTAAAAGCAGGAAATTAGAGGTCATCCATGTCTTTATGTCTGTAAGACATTCCTGCAGTTTAGCTAATTGGTGTGTGTCCTCTGGCTTCATGGATAGATAAAGCTGGGTATCATCTGCGTAACAATGAAAATTTAAGCAATGCCGTCTAATAATACTGCCTAAGGGAAACATGTATAAAGTGAATAAAATTGGTCTTAGCACAGAACCTTGTGGAACTCCATAATTAACCTTAGTCTGTGAAGAAGATTCCCCATTTACATGAACAAATTGTAATCTATTAGATAAATAGATTACATGCTCTAATCTCTGTAATAAAATTTTATGGTCAACAGTATCAAAAGCAGCACTGAGGTCTAACAGAACAAGCACAGAGATGAGTCCACTGTCTGAGGCCATAAGAAGATAATTTGTAACCTTCACTAATGCTGTTTCTGTACTATGATGAATTCTGAAACCTGACTGAAACTCTTCAAATAGACCATTCCTCTGCAGATGATCAGTTAGCTGTTTTACAACTACCCTTTCAAGAATTTTGAGAGAAAAGGAAGGTTGGAGATTGGCCTATAATTAGCTAAGATAGCTGGGTCAAGTGATGGCTTTTTAAGTAATGGTTTAATTACTGCCACCTTAAAAGCCTGTGGTACATAGCCAACTAATAAAGATAGATTGATCATATTTAAGATCGAAGCATTAAATAATGGTAGGGCTTCCTTGAGCAGCCTGGTAGGAATGGGGTCTAATAAACATGTTGATGGTTTGGATGAAGTAACTAATGAAAATAACTCAGACAGAACAATCGGAGAGAAAGAGTCTAACCAAATACCGGCATCACTGAAAGCAGCCAAAGATAACAATACGTCTTTGGGATGGTTATGAGTAATTTTAAAAGAAGGAATCATATCCTTAAACCTAGTTACAGCGCTTTCTGAAAGACTTCTAGTGTAATGAAACTTATTCCCCACTGCTGGGTAGTCCATCAGAGTAAATGTAAATGTTATTAAGAAATGATCAGACAGAAGGGAGTTTTCAGGGAATACTGTTAAGTCTTCAATTTCCATACCATAAGTCAGAACAAGATCTAAGATATGATTAAAGTGGTGGGTGGACTCATTTACATTTTGAGCAAAGCCAATTGAGTCTAATAATAGATTAAATGCAGTGTTGAGGCTGTCATTCTCAGCATCTGTGTGGATGTTAAAATCGCCCACTATAATTATCTTATCTGAGCTAAGCACTAAGTCAGACAAAAGGTCCGAAAATTCACAGAGAAACTCACAGTAACGACCAGGTGGACGATAGATAATAACAAATAAAACTGGTTTTTGGGACTTCCAATTTGGATGGACAAGACTAAGAGTCAAGCTTTCAAATGAATTAAAGCTCTGTCTGGGTTTTTGATTAATTAATAAGCTGGAATGGAAGATTGCTGCTAATCCTCCGCCTCGGCCCGTGCTATGAGCATTCTGACAGTTAGTGTGACTCGGGGGTGTTGACTCATTTAAACTAACATATTCATCCTGTTGTAACCAGGTTTCTGTTAGGCAGAATAAATCAATATGTTGATCAATTATTATATCATTTACTAACAGGGACTTAGAAGAGAGAGATCTAATGTTTAATAGACCACATTTAACTGTTTTAGTCTGTGGTGCAGTTGAAGGTGCTATATTATTTTTTCTTTTTGAATTTTTATGCTTAAATAGATTTTTGCTGGTTATTGGTGGTCTTAAAAAAATAAGAACACAAGCAATGCACAAACTATAACAAGAACTAAACAATGGCGACAATGAAGTTCATCAACCCAAAAGAGAAAACTAGTGTGGAACTCAAACACGTGATGGAGTGCAACTTGAAGACAGAACAAGACTGACAGGTGAGGACACAGGAGTGGAACACGGGGACCTAGACAGGAGACAGAGCACCAGGACAACAGACAACAGGCATCAGAACACAGAATACAACCCACAGAAGGAACCTGGACAGAACCCAGAGAACACAAACAAAAAGGACACATTGAGTACATAATGACACTTAACAACAGGGCACAGACGGGGAGCAAACCACAACACCTAATTGTGGCAGATAAAAATTTAAATTAAATAAATAATCTGTGCCTGAAAATGGGTGTAATCTGTGGTAAAAGTAGTATTATCAAACACTGTGAGCAACTTGGAAACTTTGTGATGTCAGGACACATCATGATCCATACAACATAAATAATCAGATGTAATTTTTACAGATGGGAGTAATATTTAGCCAAAGTAAGGGCCTGTGAGCAGAGCGAGTGCACAGTAGACAGATTTTGGCTGGAGCAGGGGTGGGTTTAAAAAAAAACAAACAAGCCACACAGATCAAATATCCTACTTTCAATTTACAAATGGCTTTGGATTTTTTATTGTGTGCATCTAACCGCATCTTGAATTAAATCATTTCTACTTGAATGTGAATTTGGCTGCTCAGTTATTTTGATGTCAGGCTACAGTTTAAGATAAAATTAAAATACAATGTAGTTTGCTGCAGGGTGAAAATTGACCAGAGTGAAGAGCGATGAGTACAGCACGCAACTCCGTGTCAAGGTTTTCATCCAACAGCGTTCCACTTCATTTAGACACGTGGTTGACCATGAATAAGTGTTGCCACCATGTCAGAGATGAACTGTGAATTATACTTGTTTTTGTTGATCAAATCAGAGTAATAGGTCCACTTTGTAGCCACTAGCGCATGCTTATATTCTAAAATTGCATCGCGCCACGCGGGGTGGAATACTTCTTGTTTTGAACTATGCCATTTTTGTTCTAGACCTCCAGAATTACGCATGAGGCCACGTAAGTAATCACCGAACCAAGGCGACTGTGCCTTTGGGGGGCATGGTTTTAATATAGGTGGAACAGTCATGTCCAGTGTGGTTGTGAGTACTGAGTTTAAGCTGTCTCCAAGACTGTCTACTGAATGATCATTTCCAAAAGTGATGCCAAGATATCAGACAGTCTAGCTCGGAGTTCAATTGTAATTGAAGAGTTTTGTTACTGTGATGATAAATAAGGTTCTTGTTTCAGTAAACATGGCTAGGAGACTGTAAACCTAATAAGTGAGTGATCAGCGACCACTGACGCAAGAGACATGATGTAAATATTTGTGACAGTGATACTGCAAATGAAGACCAATTCTAGGGCATTTCCACTAATGTGTGTCGAACCCTGAATGCATTGCTGGAATCCTAGCATATCCATAATGTACAAGGTCTGTTAGAAAACTATCCGACCTTTTTATTTTTTGCAAAAACTATATGGATTTGAATCATGTGTGATTTCATCAGCCAAGCACATGTGAGTTTTTTCATGCCTGTCGGTTGCGTTATTCGCCTGTGAGCATGTTTTGAGTGAGCAGTGGTCCACCCCCCTTGTCGGATTTTCATTGCGAGGAAAATGTCTGAACGATTTGGAGCTTTGCTGCATCAAATTTTTCCAGAAACTGTGAGAGACAGCCAGGTGGAAACCATTCGGAAGATTCAGACGGCTTTCAGGGACGATTCTATGGGCATCACACAGATTAAGGAGTGTTACAACACTCGACAGGCTGAAACAACCAGATCATTTCCAAACTGAATGCTGTGTTGATCCGGGACGTCGTCTGACTACTACAGAAATGGCAGAAGATGTGCACATACCACTTTTTTGCCACATTCCACTGTTACAGGAGTTTTTGTCATGGAAAGAGGAGCGGAGGAATGCACCACGGAGCCGCTAATGGCGCGGGACAAAAGCACCTCCGTGTTTGTCTCACAGGAGATGTTGTAACATGCCCAGCTCTTGCACCATTCGGAAGATTCAGACGGCTTTCGGTGGCTTTTCAGTCGTGTGACTATCCGAGAAATTGTGGACAAGCTGGACATGCCACAACATGTCCTGTGAGGCTTCATCACGGCGTTGCTTTTTAGCAACACAGCATTCAGTCTGGAAATGATCTGGTCCTTTCAACCTGTCGATTGCCGCTCGGAGCACGGCGCACCCTCCGCCATTGTGCGCCGTCTTTAAACCGGTTGCAACACTCTTTAGTCTATGTGATCCCCATAGAATTGTCCCTGAAAGCCGTCTGAATCTTCCGAATGGTTTCCACCTGGCTGTCTCTCACAGTTTCTGGAAAAATTTGATGCAGCAAAGCTCCAAATCATTCAGACATTTTCCTCACAATGAAAATCCGACAAGGGGGGTGGACCACTGCTCACTCAAAGCCTGCTCACAGGCGAATGACGGAACCGACAGGCATGAAAAAACTCACGCATGCACACGAAGGTTCAAGCTTGGCTGATGCAATCACACGTGATTCAAATCCATATGGTTTTTGCAAAAAATAAAAAGTTCGGATAGTTTTCTAATAGACCTCGTACATAGATGATTTGTAAGGGGGGTTAGAAGGCTTATTTATGTGAAATATGTGTTAAAATACCTGGATATCAAGCCAGTAAAATTAATTTACATTAAATTATGTAAGGAAAGTATTAAACGTACCCTGACACCTACACATTCTGAAATATTAGTGTTGACATTTACACGGATCTGATCTGTTCTAGCTTCAATCAGTTCTTTTGCTGATGATCATTCATGAGTCACATTTTATTCCAGTCACTGCCAAGCAATATCAAGGTACAGAAGTTGAACTTGAACATGTCACAGTCCAAACAAGTTAAGCCACCTTGACACTTGCACGTATTTGATCCCTGCACTGGGAGTGATGAGAGATGGTTTGATCAGTCATGTTCTAAGAGCACATGTGTCATCAGCTACAACATGATTATTTTATTTTATTTATATATAGTGTGGTGTCATGCAGGACAACAGTGGGTTGCATTGGCACAACGAATGGTGCAGCAGTGCAGGGATCAAATTTGTGCAAGTGTCAAGGTGGCTTTAGTGTTGAAAGTTTACACAGATCCAATATGGTCCAGCTTCCAAATTGTGCAGACATAACAAGGCACAATACAGCCGCATTAATTGATTCCATATGGTAAATCCATTTAAATGTCAGTTCTGACTCTGTCTTCATATTCATTAATTGCACAGGCATCATGCTCTGCAAGGTACTACACCAGTTTATCACTCAAAAGTCACAGAGAAACTACTTGCCGATGGAAGGAAATGTTGTCTCCCTTCTTCCTCCTGCTGTGGCATTGCCAACATCTGCAGCTTTCCAGCATTTTTCAGCTGTTTCTTGACAAGATTTATGAACTACGTCGGTGCACGATGTCCACTCAGTTGCCCGGTGGGAAAATGGCGACCACGCCTCCCTGCCGGCACACGTCTCATTGCAACTGCGCTCTCTAGTACTCATATACAGCTCTGTGGTAGCAAATGATGAAACATGGGTGTTAAAGATGGGCTGCTGTAATTTACATTTTACGCCATGTCCCAACTTTTTTGAAAATGGTGTAGTATGTATTTATTAAGAAATGTCACCTCTCCTCATTCTGCTTTGTTCTGCAGCTGTGCTGTGCGGTCAGGCCCCATTAAACTCACAGACTTTGGGAGCAAACTCTGCTGCCATCGCGGGTGAGTGGCCATGGATGGCGAGCTTGCAAAGGAATGGAAGCCACGTGTGCGGTGGGACTCTGGTAGCTGAGCAGGCTGTGCTGAGCGCTGCTGGTTGTTTCTTAAGGTGAGACACTGGGAGCGATATTCAGGATGGAAAATATATTTTAAAGTACCAGGTGCCACCTGGCCCATGAGGCAGTTTTATCAAAAGCCTCCATGTTTACAATTTATTAGCCAATCTGACCTGCAGAACTTAAAAACCAAACAAAAGAAATAACTATAAGGGTTCTCACTGAATTCAGATTTCCACCAGGTGAAGACAGCAAAATACCAAGAGACATGATGCCAAGATAGCAAAATGTCAACAAAAAAGAAGGCAGTTAGAATGCTGAAAGTTTTTACCCTCAGATCACCAGCAACAGTTGTTTTTTAATCAGCTCCCACAACATTTTATTGAAATTCATCCACTCTTTTGAGACGTTTTGAAGACAAAATGAGATGGGCATTTGATCACCTTTTGACCTAGGTACTGTACTTTCCAGAGTATAGGTTTCAGTTGTTTAACTTGTTTGGGAGGAACTATGACTTATATTCTGCTGTGACTTAAGCCTGATTTATGCTTCTATGACTCTATAACTGCATGACCACGCAATCACATCCACGTGGGCGTGACCCTTTCAAAGTCCTCCGTCGGGTGTTGCAATGCAACTTACTGCCGTAGTAGCAGGGGGCTGTTGTACAGAACAAGGCGGGGACTTTCTTTCTACCTGCACCACCACTGCTGCTGGCCTTTTTCTTTTTCTGGACCTTTCTGCTCCGGTACACCCCAACCAGAGCCTTAAGGTCCTCTGACCAACTGTTGCTGGAGGTGCCCAAAATTAGATTAAAGACTAGAGGTGACAGGGCCTTTGCAGTGGCTGCCCCCAGGCTTTGGAATAGTCTCCCCTTTCATATTAGATCGTCCCTGACCCTTGAGACTTTTAAATCTTTAAAAACTCACCTCTTTTCTGTGATGTTTCCCAAATCAACTAGTGCATTTTATTGTACAGCACTTTGGTCGACTGCCATCATTTTAAATGTGCTTCCAAAATAAAGTTTGAGTTGAGTTGAGTTGAGTTGGACCAATTTGTCCCTTAGCGACCTCCACTTCTGTATACAATCATCAACCTTCAAACCAGTGTTACGTGCAATTTCCCTCCATGAAGTTCTGGTCATTTGAGCATCTTTGTAGTTTTTTGAGTCCATGTGGTAAAGTTGGTCACATTTGAGGTCTTTTTCATTTAATTTTCAATTATTTATACAGCACCAAATCACAACAAAGTTGCCTCAAGGCGCTTCACACAAGTAAGGTCCAACCTTACCAACCCTGAGAGTAAGCACACGGGTGACATGATATTGAGGAAGAAACTTCAAGCAGACCAGACTCAGAGGGGTGACCCACTGCTTAGGCCATTTGCAAAGTTTTACAAAGCTGAAGAAACAGAAAATAGAAAAACAAATAACATAATAATATAAAGAAGATGAGAAGTCCACACAGGTGTCACCACCACAGGCAGGGGTTGTCCACTGTTAGGAAAAATGACCTAAAAACCCTCTGACACAGACAACAATGAGACACCAAGGAAGCAGGTTTCAGCTTTTAAGATCTTTTGTTATTTAAATTTTTAAAGCTACATGTCATACAGAGTACAGGTCTGTCAACAAGCATCCAGAACATTCAGTTTCTCCCAACTTATATACAGTCCCAAGGTGTCCCAAAGTTCATTGAATGAAATCATTTGATAGCATAAGACAGTCAGTCTCAGAGTCCGTTCCTGCTCCTTCATCATGCACTGATGAAACAATGTCTCACCTCATCAGTCTCATCTGTGCTTTTCGCACACTTCCCTTTTCCATGGCATTGTTCTCCTTTTGGTCTCTGGACCATGACCTAATGTTAACTAAGGATAAAAGTGTTATTGCAATACAACCTTTGACACATAAAGCATTTCAATACACTGAGTGTTAAATGCTGTCACAGCAAACGTAGTAGTATAGCAGCAATAAATGGCAACCTATTAGTCACAATCAATTTTAAGACAGTTATAATGGTAATAAATGTATTTGACAGAGCTTTAACAACATTAACTTTTATAACATTTCCCTCCTGTTTAACCATTAGAATGTCCCACATCGGAACTGTACAACTTGTACACTCATCACATTTTAATCACAATAATCAAACAGTCGGATCAATATCGTACACCTCAAACTCATTATCATATTTGGCAGCATCATCTCATGGTTGCATCTGGGTATTTTCTGTCACTCTTTCATAATTTAGCAGTGCCACATAAACAACACCATGGTCTTGCAGAAGGGAGTCTGTCACTTGGGCCTGGATCAGCTTGTTGACCTGAGAATTCAGGCAAGGAGTAATGCAAGAGGTGAACACACAGAACATCAGCAACACCATAAACACTAACATGAGCATGAGAACAGCCATGAAAACCAGTCCAGGTCTCAGCTATGGCATCACGCAGGACGGTCAAGTTACATACTGTGTGCACTATAATACATCCATCAGCATCATTCCTGGGCACAGAAGTGCAGTAGCTTTCTCCAACAATAACACATACACCACCAGAGGCCGCCATAAGTTGATCCAAAACAAGTCGATCCTACAGTTCTATGATGTGTAGGGCCATCAATTCCTGCTGTATCCCTTTTAGGGCTTCCACAGTGGTGTTAACAAAATAACTGAACCTGTAGTTCAGTGTTTCCACCCTTAGCATTACTTTCCCTATTCCCAGCCAAGGTAACAGTGACAGTACGGCTTTTCTGTCCATTGTCCACAGTTTAGCCTCTGTGGCACATCTGAGCCCCAAATGGAATCATGTGGAGACAAATCTCTCCTTTGACAGTCATTACCAGAGAGATGGGCTGCAACTATGTATGAGTGCTGAGTAGTTTGGTACACATCAGCCAGTCCAACCAACAGGGACACCCAAACAAGCATTATGTCCACACAACCAATACAGATTCATCTGTGGTGTGGTCCCCATAAGGTCAGGGACTGAAAAATATTGAACACATTGTCTTTACTGTGGAGCTTGAGTCAGATCAAAATTATCGTTTCTGTGCTGGGTACATGGACTATAAATATTCTTGCAATAGGAGACGGGGACTTCCCCCATCTCTGTACCTGAACCTGTTATGAGAAACACTGGAGTTTCTGTGTAGACTCTCAGTTGTCCAGGTGGTTTCCATAGTAGAGAAGCTTGAATCTTCGACTGGACTGGGTTGCTTGACGCGAGGATGTTTTGCGTCAAATCGCAGACGCTTCCTCAGCTAAAATTCTTGCTCTGGTAGTCTTCTCTGGTAGACTTCTGTCTCTGACTTCTAGACAGAAGTCAGACTACCAGAGCAAGAATTTTAGCTGAGGAAGCTTCTGCGATTTGAAGCGAAACGTCCTCGCGTCAAGCAACCCAGTCCAGTCGAAGATTAAAGCTTCTCTACTAAGCACTGGAGTTGTTCTCCTGTTGGAAGGAAAAGATTAACATGGGCAGGTTTAAACAATGATCCTGCAGTGGACAAGAAATTTTTAAATGATATATTAGTCACATCAGGAACTTGATCTGGAATTAAAACACCAGTCGCCATTATAACGAAATCTCTCAATGTACTGGGGTTGAGCGCTGATGTTAACACATGGGGATACATCGGTGTTATGTTTTGCAGTGCTACAGGAGCTACCTGAGGGTGAGCTGCAGCTGTCGGCATAAGAGAACAGACATAACAGTCGGTGAGGCTAGTTTCATTTGCCAAAAACGTCACATACAATCCTACAGATCCTTCTCTGCTCCACTTCATTATGAAGCCATGAGTGGTGGTGCAACAGACAAAAGTTGCACTATGCACTATTTCTCCAAACACAGCCACAGACATCTGTAACTTGTTCCGAGTTGCCTTGTGTGTCTTGGTGGCTTCCCTCACTTGTCTCCATCTTGTGTGGTTACTTAGTTTTTCCACACAGCTTTACTACACAGTACCATACTGTTTGTATTTCTTAAATATAATGCAATGCTAATATACCCTCAGCTGAACAATAACATAACAATAGGAAACAGAATGTGACCTTTTGGCCTCTTAAAATTGGTCAAGGTTAGTCATCTTTGAACTTGCCCAGGTCTGTGTCCCAAGAGTGTTCCTGTTACTGCCAATTTGAAGATCCTGGCAGTAACATGACTGGACTTATGCTGAGTACAGACAGATGGACAGACGGACAGACAGATGGATGAAGTGACAGATGGGTGGATGGACAGACACAAAGTCTTTGTAACAGGGGTGTAGCACCAAATTGTGGGCCCTAGGTACTAGCATCATGAAGCCCCCCCCCCCCCCCCGACACACACACACACACACACACTGTTATGTTCTTTTTTATTAAGGGAAACACCAAATATCTAATGCGTAGTCAAACCAGGTCTAAATCATGTAAACCTTAGATCACACCTGGGAGTCAGAACCCTTTTAAAAGTTGGGGAAAAATTTGGCGCATTCCTGTGCATTTTAACAGACAATGTTAACTTGACTACAAATTAGGGTTAGGGATGTAAGATCTACAGTCACAGCAAAACCGCCTGCAGACCCATATTGACTAGGCTATTTCGCATTTCTACTATTGTGAAAGACTATGAAGTGATAATCAAAAGCCCTTCTGAACTAGGCTATTTCTTAGCTACTCAGTGAAAGCAGTTAGCACGCATTACCATGTACATTTTGGGAAATGTTCAGAGCAGTCGATCCCTCATGGTGTGCCTACAATAGCATCAGAGTCTATGGGGATTTTCCAAGAGTGAAATTGGTTCACAAATGGGAAGGCAAAGGTCATTGAGCTTTTGTGAGTGCATTAGTGTGTAAAGCACTTTGAGCGTCTGATGCAGATGGAAAAGTGCTATATAACTGCAGTCCATTTACCATTGACCTCTTCCTAAAGATCATGTGCAGAATGACATTTCAGTGCATAGGACATGAGGCGGATGGTACAAGAGAGGTGCAAGCCTAGATTTGCAACTTTGTGAATTATTTATTTTAACTTTGTGAAATACCTACAGTAAGTACAGTAGTGTTCAGAATAATAGTAATGCTACGTGACTAAAAAGATTAATCCAGGTTTTGAGTATATTTCTTATTGTTACATAGGAAACAAGGTACCAGTAGATTCAGTAGATTCTCACAAATCCAACAAGACCAAGCATTCACGATATGCACACTCTTAAGACTATGAAATTGGACTATTAGTAAAAAAAGTAGAAAAGGGGGTGTTCACAATAATAGTAGCATCTGCTGTTGACGCTACAAACTCAAAACTATTATGTTCAAACTGCTTTTTTAGCAATCCTGTGAATCACTAAACTAGTATTTAGTTGTATAACCATAGTTTTTTCATTTTCTTCACATCTGCAAGGCATTAATTTTGTTGGTTTGGAACCAAGATTTTGCTGGTTTACTAGTGTGCTTGGGGTCATTGTCTTGTTGAAACACCCATTTCAAGGGCATGTCCTCTTCAGCATAAGGCAACATGACCTCTTCAAGTATTTTGACATATCCAAACTGATCCACGATACCTGGTATGTGATATATAGGCCCAACACCATAGTAGGAGAAACATGCCCATATCATGATGCTTGCACCACCATGCTTCACTGTCTTCACTGTGAACTGTGGCTTGAATTCAGAGTTTGGGGGTCATCTGGACCCAAAAGAACAATTTTATTCTCATCAGTCCACAAAATATTCCTCCATTTATCTTTAAGCCAGTTGATGTGTTCTTTGGCAAATTGTAACCTCTTCTGCACGTCTTTTATTTAACAGAGGGACTTTGCGGGGGATTCTTGCAAATAAATTAGCTTCACACAGGCGTCTTCTAACTGTCACAGCACTTACAGGTAACTCCAGACTGTCTTTGATCATCCTGGAGCTGATCAATGGGTGAGCCTTTGCCATTCTGGTTATTCTTCTATCCATTTTGATGGTTGTTTTCCATTTTCTTCCACGTGTCTCTGTTTTGTTTTGTTTTTTGCCCATTTTAAAGCATTGGAGATCATTGTAGATGAACAGCCTATAATTTTTTGCACCTGTGTATAAGTTTTCCCCTCTCCAATCAACTTTTTAATCAAACTATGCTGTTCTTCTGAACAATGTCTTGAATGTCCCATTTTCCTCAGGCTTTCAAAGAGAAAAGCATGTTCAACAGGTGCTGGCTTCATCCTTAAATAGGGGACACCTGATTCACACCTGTTTGTTCCACAAAACTGACAAACTCACTGACTGAATGCCACACTACTATTATTGTGAACACCCCCTTTTCTACTTTTTTTTTTACTAATAGCCCAATTTCATAGCCTTAAGAGTGTGCATATCATGAATGCTTGGTCTTGTTGGATTTGTGAGAATCTACTGAATCTACTGGTACCTTGTTTCCCATGTAACAATAAGAAATATACTCAAAACCTGGATTAATCTTTTTAGTCACATAGCACTATTATTCTGAACACTACTGTATACGAGGTCTGTCCAAAAAGTATCGGACCTTTTTATTTTTTGCAAAAACCATATGGATTTGAATCATGTGTGATTGCATCAGCCAAGCTTGAACCTTCGTGCGCATGCGCAGGGGCGTAGGTTTGCATATGGACCATAGGGACAAGTCACAACTAATATTTTGGGATGGCAAAATAGTCCCTACCAATATTTAGAATTTTTTTTATATAACAAAATCATTCACTATTTTTTTGCGAACTCGATACTATAATTTTAGTCGTCACGTTTTGTGTTTTCGACGTGCCAGAGTGACAGGGTTACCCATGTTGCAATTTCATTAGCTCATGTTCTTCTCACATGGATGTAAACCAAGCGCATCTTGTGGCAGGCAGTGCTTCATTTGTAAAGTGGGAGGTCCCGGAGCGCAGAGGATGGGTGGCTCCGGTGCAGTGTTGCCAGATGTACGATAATTATCGTATTTGTACGATAGTTTTGCCCTCTGTACGTTGTACGATCAATAAATGTACGATCAATAATGGGAAAAAAGCCAATATGTACGATAATTTCAGTTGGTTGCCCAAACACGCATCTCTCTCTGACACCCAAGAATCATTTTGCAGGTGTTGCACTCAGGTGGCATCAAATGCTGGCTTTGGGCGACCGGGACAGTCATTTGAAAGCCTGCCCCCTCTCATACAAAGTAATGAGTTCCATCCAATCTGTACCGTGACAGGAAGATTCCCCAAACATCTTTTTTTTTTCCGAAACTTTATTTCAACAAATGCAATAACAAATGAACAAAACACAAGAGCAAAGAGATATACAAGAAGAATTAAAAAAAAGTTAAAGTTCCTTATGGAGGTGTCAACATTTTTTTCTGTGTTCAACAAAATCTGCACAAGTGTCCATGGCATCGGATGATGACAGCGACCTTGAGGTTGAATTCGACTCTTTCTAGTCTGGTAATTGACACGTTTGTGTCCCTTCACAGAAAAAAAAAATCTTTCTAGTCTGGTAGTGCATTTGCTTGTTCATTTGTGTTCTTTTTGTGCCATAGTTTCCCCATTACTATAATTACTGTTTAAAAATGTGACATAAAATTCTTTGTAAATTAAAAAAAAAAAAAACGCTAAAATAGCTACGTTGTATGCGTTTTGTGTACGATAATTTCTCCCAAAATACGATAATTTTGAGGTTTTGGTACGATAGTTTCATATTTCATATCTGGCAACACTGCTCCGGTGCAGAAAAACAAGAAGGGCGGGGCTTGCGAACAATGCTGTGCGCCACACTTAAAATAAACTGCACACCTTCACAAATGACACTAACATCCTGCCTTTTCCTCAAAA